>NW_021940517.1:91768-505231 GCF_001715985.3 Manacus vitellinus | reverse complement strand
CCCCTCCTTTTGCTATTGATGTATCTGTAGAAGGACTTTTTGTTATCCTTCACAGAAGTGGCAAGATTAAGTTCAAGTTGTGCCTTTGTCTCTCTAATTTTCTTTCTACATGACCTAACTATATTCCTAAACTCCTTCTGAGTAACCAACCCTTTTTTCCATAATTGGTAGGCTCTCTTTTTTACCCTAATTTCCTTCAAAATCTTCCTGTTCAGCCAGGCCAGTCGTCTTCCCCGCCGGCTTGCCTTTCAACACACTGGGACAGCCTGCTCCTGTGCTTTCAAGACTTCCTTCTTGAAGCATGTCCATCCCTCCTGGACCCCTTTGTTTTCAAGGGTTGTTTCCCAGGGTACACTCTGAACTAGTTTTCTGAATAGGCCGAAATCTGCCCTCCGGAAGTCCAGTGTAGAAGTTTTATTGATGGCCCTCCTTGCATCCCCGAGTATTGAAAACTCTATTATGTCCATACAAATCACTATTCTTAGTGAATGGGCTGTGGTTTCTGTTACTTACTGAACAAAACAAAATTTACTGGCTGCCACACAACACAGTGTCAGTAAAATTCAGATTTAGTAGTGTCAGCATCAAAGACAGCAGAATTTACATGTTTCCACAGGGTAGTATTTTGACACAGCTGTTGTATATTTTTACAACCTAAAGCAAGACCACAGTCGCTGTTGCTGTAGTGCTGAATAAGTTCTTCTGCATTAGGTGGTTTTTTTCCTTTTGTTTCTTGTTTCATTTTTAATTTTTTTTATTTATACCCTTTAGAGATAAAACATTCCCATAAAATACTTAATTCTTTTTTTTCCCCCAAACAAATCCTCAAAAGATAAAAAATCTGATCCTAGGCATGCAAGGTTTATAAGTATTCTCAACTTCCAGGTAAATCTTAGCTGAAGCTACATCTTTTATACATGTACAGCTTATTCCCCTATGACATGGAATTAGAATTTCCACAACAAGTAACAAAGCAGTGCTTCTTGCCATAGCCAAAATGAGTGTATGCATTATGCCCACAGAAGGATTTCATTTGTCCATGTGAGTTCTCACTTCTTTGGAACTGAACTTTGAAATTTCCTCATTTTCTTGGAGCTCTGTTTAACAGTAAACAGAGACTATGTACATGTCATTTCTTAAAGCTGGGGGTGGGATGGGAGGGTGCTGGTGAATAGACACACACCACTGATCCCTTTCATGGATCCATACAATTATGATGATCCTGGGCAGTCCATACATATAACCTGTGCCAGCTCGGTCACAAGCCTAAACAGTAGTCTTCATAGAACCAGAAAAAGGATAGACAAATGCTCATTTCTTCCCAGGGAAGGCAAACCTCCCTGGATGTATTGACACTCTGCAATGAAGAAAGTCTGTAGAGTCTCCGTTTTGGATGCAATCCAATGTTTTTGCAAGGGCTAAATGAACTACTCTATAGACCCAGCTTTGTACAATTTGCTGAGCTCAATGAACTCTTTTCTCCTCTCCTTTCCTCCTCATACTTCCTTGTTACTTTTAACAATGTGTAGTAGAAAAATTGGCACTTACTCAATGAAATCTCTGTTAAGCTTACACCAAAAGGAAGATTTTTTTTCTGAATTTACACTTCCAAGAAGATGTCACCGTTTTCAAATGAGCTGATGAGACTCTGAGTTAATGCTTTTTGAATAGCTTGAATAAAAAGTTGTCCCTGAGTCTGTAAAACAGAAGCAGTGAGGCACAGTACCTCCTGGAATTCCCTTAGACCAGTTTGTCTTTGCTCTGCCCTTAACTTGGGTCTTTGTCTGTTGAGCACAATCTTGAGCAAAGTAGTCCTCAGTACAGCTTAGAAATTTCAATGGAATATGGGCTCCGACTGATTTATTCTTCCTCCTTTCTGTTTATCTACATCAAAACAGAGTTGGCTCACAGTATTTCTTTGCTCTGCCATTACTTTTCTTCAGGGCTTATTCATTTAAGCTTCAGGAGGAAAATGCCGCATTTACTTCTTTTTTCTTTCTTTCTTTCTTTTTTTTTCTTTTTCTTTCTCTTTTTTTTTCTTTTTTTTTTTTTCCTGTTATTGCTGTATGTTACTGCTGCTTGTAACATGCCATTTCTATCACAATTGTATGTGGCCACCAGGACAAACCTTGGCTGTAATATGTAAAAAGTATGCGAAGTATAATTAATGAAGCAAAGCAAAGTGACTGACATGTGACATTTGTTCTCCTGAAGATTAAATGGACATTGTGAAGACACTGATGAGGTTGTAAGAGAAGAAGGAAAGGAAAAAAATGTAGGTAGGATTTTATATGTGTGCTAAATGGAGATCTTCAGCTACGTGCAGCAAGGCCTTTCTTTTCTATATAGCATTCCCCCCACCCCAGTCTGTGAAGTATGAATGGATGCATTTTCTTTGCTAGAATGAATAAGGAACATGGATGTCCAGTGACTATGATCATCATTAAAGTTATGGAAACATTTTTATATAGAAATAACAAAGCTATCATCCTGTCATTTGTATTGTGCCACTGGTGTTGGAATTAAATCTGTCATTTTAAAACCCATTTGATGCTAATAAGGGGGTGTTTCCAGAGCACCATTATAGACAACACTCATGGTCCTTTTCTCAGAGAAACATTGACCGCTAGAGATGAGTTGAGAATCTCCTCAATCCTTTTTTGCTCCCAATATTGTGAAATTAAAATATAACAACTGTCCGTACGCAATACTTTTGGCAAACTCACTTTATGGCTAATAAAAACTAGGAAAAGAAAAGAGATCACAATAACAAGTGATCATATCACATGTACTTTCTGAGGACAGTGTATCTTTTCCCAAAAGAGTAGGCTCATAACACTAAAACAAAATAATTACAAGAATAATTTTGCATAAGTGGTTCTATATTTTCTCAAGATCCTCAACAGAATGGTGTTCCATCAGTTCTAAGTACATACTTCTGTTACTTCCTTTTGTTAAAAAGTAGAGTTGCCATAACAACTTCATGTGAATTTCATGCGGCTTATATAGAATATTATTTTTAGAACTAATTAGAACTTTGGTTACTTAAAACCAGAAAAAGCTATTCTATGACGATAACAGTTTTGTCTTCAGCTCTTTTTCTTGAAAAGATAATCCAATGTTTTGTTTCCTTCAATAAGCTGAAGAAATGAAAGTGTTAAAAAAAATTTCAAAAAATTACTCCCCAAACACAGTTGAAATAAGCAATCGTATTATTAAAATTAAAAAACTTTTGAAAACTCTGAACATTCTGTTTTGTTGCAGTGAATCAAAAATAGTGAATATAGAAGTTAGGCTGTTGTTCTCAATTATCGCCATATGAGTAGGTTACAATATTACTGAACTATCCACCTAGCACTAACTAGCCACTTTGTTGTGTGCTTCAGCAAAGTCTCTCAGGGTAACAGTACTGAGAACCCCTCAAAGTATTCAAAGAAATCAGTATATTACAGCATAGAAATACAGGCTGTAGGTGAATTTGATGCAATGTTTTTGGTTTAGATTTGGAAAAGAAATAATTAAGTGCTTTTGGAAGCTAGATTATTTGCTATGTATCCTATATTTGTACGTCCTAAGATAATTTAGCACTTTCTTATATCCTTAAAATGAGACCAAAAAAAAGAAAAAGAAAGTGAAGTAGGCCCTTCAGTTTTGTATAATTATTAGTTTTGTATAATTATTAACTTTGTAGTAATTTTAATTTTAATTTTGGTTTTGAGGATAAACATTCTGGTACGCTATATCAGTCTCCATCAGATAAAGACAGTTGTCATGGCTTTCAATATTTATGGTTCAGGATTTGTCTCCAAGTTCATAATAATTGGACCTCTGTGCTCTAGCAGGAAATGCACCAGAGGCTTATCTTTGATCTTCTGATAACTGTCCAAGTGGAAAGGTTGGTAGTTTGTTCTCAGAAAGTATATATAACATCTCAAATGTCCCCTTCAATATTTTCTTGTGAAAATGAATATATTGCTTAGTTTTTGTCATAGCTAACAATAAATATGAACTTTGCAAAGTTCACTTTGGTTTGCTTGGGTTTTTTTTATTTAATGTGTAATAGTTCTATACAAACTGTTTTACTTGCTTAATGCATTAGTACTGTTTTTATCTACTTGATGTTGATGTCTTCACTACCTTTGTTTTTATCTTGTTCTTCTACTACTTGTCTTTTAGATACCATTTTTCTTTTGCAAAGAAAGAAATGGGATCTGTTTTCTCTAGTTGTATTTTTATTTGACTTCTAAGTAGTACATGCCATAATGAAACAAAATGAATGCTAAAACCCAATTTGTGATTTCTCATAATGAATGCATTTTGTCTTTTTAAAATAGGAAAAAAATTAATCTCTATCTTTCTGGTGTGTCACACCATTGATTTTTCAAAGCAAATCCCATTGAAATCAATTGGGAGTGCTGCATATAAATCCATGCCACACTATTCTTTATTTATAGATTTTAGTTAAAGGGAAAAAACACTGGAAATCTTAGTACAACACTATCGAGGTCTTTAGGATGTTTATTTTTTCAAAGTTCCTCCCCTTTTATGATTCCATCAAAATGTCAGAATAAGATGTTTATCTAGTCATGTAAACCAGCCATGGAAAGTAGATAAATTTAATAAATTGAAGAGCTTACAACATCATTCAAGCGATTAAATGGATTCTGCACCACCTCTTCCCTTCTCTATATCCCCACTCCCCATTATTCTTATCTGCAGGATTAGATTCCCTATTAGGTTTTCTGATAAGAGTTCTCATGCTTTCTGAGACTCACAATCCTCAGGGCACAAGGGCAAAGTATTGTATCTGTGGGTTCATATATTATATCACACACTAAATCAAGAGGAGGATTCACGTTGCAGTAAAGATTGAGCACGAGTAAACCTTTAAGAAGCAAGGCATGGAATTTAATTCTAAACTCTGTCTCATGTTTAGATATTGAACCATGTGCACTCCAGTGTGCTAAAACCACCACTTATTGAGTACAAATCAGTCCCTTATCTATGAAAACAGACCAGACCGTGTTTTCATTAAAATTAGCACATAGACAGTAATGTGAGATCCCAAGTGAACATGAGATATATTGAATAAAATGCTTTCTTAGTGTAGTTACATATAGTGTTTTAGTTGTGGGTTTCAGTGGTTTTTGTTGGTTTGTGGGGTTTGTTGTTTCTGGTTTTTTGTTTGTTTGTTTTGGGTTCTTCCCCCTCACCATCCACTGATGAGCAGAATTTTTCACATGACCGCAGGAATATGTTGCAGCTATTTTGGTCCCCCATTGGGCTCATTGCAATCAGAGGCCTAAGGTCAGTCTTTAAAGATAAAAGATCTCTTCACAGCCTCGAGATCTCAGCTGTGACCAGGGGTCAGCTTATAGGTGAATGGTGGATATTTGACTTAGAGAAAAATGGATGGAAATTTCCAGTTTTGTATAAACATAATCCCTAAATAAACCAGAGGACATCAGAGGGTGACCGATATCAGCACAGGAGAAGCAGTTTATGCTTTCTTTTTGTAGGATTGCATATTCAAAAATACACACATTTATATGCACATGTATTTCCATACTTGTTTTCCACCATGTATGTTGTGTCTATATGACTTTGTATGTAGCTAATATAAGTTACAAATAGTGCTATTTTCTGCCATTTTGGATACGTCTATATGGGACATGTGTTCACTAATAAGTAAGAGTTCTCCAGCTGAGCTCTTGATACTGGTGCAAGCTATTGAGGTCACTCTCTTGGTGATCTTACTCACTCACCTATATGCTTGGGTCTATTAGCTACAGAAAAGCTTTCCTTTCATTTCTGTGTAAAATCTAAGACTCTACACCATCCATGGGTTTCAAACAGTAACTTATTCTTGTTGGACCATAGTTGTGTGATCCAACCAATATTTCTACAGAAATTTAACTCATGGCTCAGAAGTGAAAGCACTTAATTTTGGTTTTATGGTGATTAAGTTGCTGTGAGGTTACTGCTGCTATAACTTTAAAGGAAGAGTGCAAGTTATCTATAGGTTAGACCAAATTAGTTCCAGTGAATTTATATCCACAATGAATTGTCTAATGTATCTTTTTCTATTTCAAAAGGGTAATAATAACTTTATCACAATAGTATATCATGACAGTATAAGCCAGGCAAATAAGGTTGATTTGTGTCCTTACATACTACGGCTTGTGTTACTTTTGTGACATGCTCTTTAATAGTAGAGAGCAAGAGTCTATTGAATTGATTCCTTAAGATAAACCAAATAATAATAATTTTCTTCCAGAAAAAGTATTTCTCCCCAGATGAAATTTACATTCTAGGTTGTAACCTGAAGCTGCATTTTGGCTTCTGCATGTCAGATTATACAGAATTGTCAAGAGAGATTTTGCAAAGTGCAACTAAATCCAAATTTTTGTGTCAGAAATTTACAGTTTAAAAGTATTGTGAATGTCTGTTTCTTGGAATCCAATATATATGCAGTCCTTCATATAAATATATTAAAGATATTCAGGTAGCACATGACTTCTTAGCATCACAAGCAACAGCTATACAGCATCTGGGGTATAAGTATTTCCTTATGTAACCAAGTTTAAGATAACTGTTTTTGCACTTGTGTAGGTTTTTATACAGATGTAAACATTTAAACAAAGGATCAGCAGTCCACCAGAACTGTTAAAAATGAGGAAATAAAATTAAAAACTTGGAAAATTGAAAGTTCATTTAGGATAGAAGTTTAGGAAGAATATATCATGAAATTGGACTTTCCTGGAAATTGGATTTCAAAACTCTTTTTTTGTTGTCTCAGTTGAGTATGGCCATGTTTACTTACTAAACGCTTGCTTCTCCACTTCTGTTTAAGGCTAAGAAATAGAAAGATGTTTGAAAGGAAAAATAAGTAAGTAAAGCAGATTTGTAGGTCAGTGTTCTGTTTGCACTGGATGAGAATCTAAGTGATTTCTTACCTTAGTTGCTGCACAATTTTTTTACTTGAAAACATTCCTGGTTCTCCAGACCTGAAATTCTGCCTGTTTTATGGGGTGAATTCCTTCCTATAGGTGTATGTTTCAGGATTTCTTATAAAACAAAACTTTCCTTTTGAACGGAAAGTTTTAGGTTCCAAGAATATGGAGCAATGTGAGTTTTATCATCTTGTGATGTCTGACTTTACCAGAGGGTAAGATGGACAGGTGTGGTAGTGTCCACAGTTCTGAATCTGTGCCATCATAACTCATAAACGAAGTCACTCAGGTCTTCCTGGCAGTATGCAGTAATGAAAAATGTCCAAGAAGTTATAGTGGAAGAGCTTCTTCTCAAAATTCTGCATCAGGCTATCTATAATGGATCATTTCCAAGAGGATTAGAGATTAATATGACTTTTCCTTTTACTCTTACACTGATGAAATGTCTCATTATGCTCAGTCCTTTCTAATACATGGGCCATAATACAAGGTTTAATTTATTTATTCTGTAGGTGATTTCCATTTCCTTTTGTTTACCTGTCAGGTGAGGTAGCTGACTAGACAGCAGCCCCTGGTGTTTGGAGGCGACATGAGTGGATGTCTGAAACTTAGTTTATTTGGTGTAAGAAGTTGAGTCAGTCAGTGATGCTCCAACATGGCTTGATAGAAGAGAAGTAAACGATAGTAAGGTATTCCTATGGTTCCATAGGATTAATTTCACTAGGACTTTGAATAGTACTTTTTATCAGACTATGATTTTGCAATTTTTCCCTCAATCATTAGCACCCCAGATTCTAATTAGAAAAGGACTTTGATCTATACATTCATATATTCTATTGAATGTACTGGATCTGTAAATATGGTTTTGAGTGTTATATAGAATGTTTAAAACACTTCAAGGCTTCACAACTTTAATAGTGTGGGGCTTTTTAAATACAAGATTTTGGTTCTTAAAGTATAAAAAGGATATCATCAGTAGGATGTCTTTTCCATGAACAAAACAATCCTAGGACATATAGAGAACAAATATTGTTGCATCGGGTTAGATTATACCATGTGAGTTATATATTTAATTTTATTTAATTTAAGGGGGGATTGGCACTGTCCTTAAAAGGTCTGATAAGGCAGGTCCAATTCACTACTTTAATATTAAAATTGCTTTTTAAATCCCTAGATAAATACTGAAACACTTTCTGCATACTAAGCTACTTGAAATTACTTCTGTATTCAAAAGGAACAGCCTCAAACAATCCTTTAAGGTTCATTTATTTTTTATAAAATTAATAGCAATTTTTTGCTTCTTAGTAGTGCTAGTGAAGTTACTAATATTTGCAGGGAGTAGAGATTTCTTCTGCACAGCTAGTCAGTCACTAACACTTTTGAAGTGTTCTAGATATTGCAATGTACTGATTTTAGAAATGATTGAGTATTTAATAGAGCCCATTTAATTCACTTGAAAAGATTCATTAGCCTTAACTTTTTCTATTCCATGGATATGGTATAATCATGCTGCAAAATACATCAAAGTCTTTCTGTTCATTTTTTACCTTGCCACCATACATGTCACTCAAAACAGAGAGAAAGTAGCCCAATTCCTGTTTTCTTTTAAACACGTTTATAAACCAGTTTGGTCTGTGTCCATTATGGAACTTTTGTTTATGGCAATTTGTCAAGGAGTCCATAAGCTTCAGCTTCATCAAATATGAAAAATCACACTTTTCTATGACAAAACCCTCATGATTATCTATTGACTAGGTTCATTATCTCTTTAAATGTTTCATTACATTAGTAGCGTTCTTTTCCCTGGTGGCACGTTTCAGTCCTGATGATGTTAGTTATTCTGTATCTAATTAGCAAAAAATTGTTCATCTGGTAAAAAAAGAAGCGGACATTTTATTAATATTCTCCTTAGTAAACTGTCCTAAATAATTAATGCAAATAGACTTCCAGGGTTGTGAATTTTGATGAGAAGTTACTCTCAAAGATTAATTATTTGTTTTAGGATATTTTCCCTGCTAATCCACAGGTTTTTGTGTTGATTCACGTAAATCTGGTTTGCCATAGTCTGTTGAGGAGGAGGGGAGCACTAAATTTAAGTTTTTGAACAAATGAATGCCAATAAAATACAGCAGAAAGCTAGATTGAGTTAAAAGTCTTCTGCAAAGCTGTAAGACATTGAGTTTGCATGTGTAATAGAGCATGAATCTGCAGCGCTGGGAATTCTCACGACAAGAACAATTTCCTTACATTACTGTAATATTTGAGTTCCAACTTTATGTTTGCTTAAAGAAAACTCATTGCAAACACAAAATAAAGGACTGTGAAAGATTTACAAAAGAGATCACGTTTTCCCTCTTTTAAGCAATCTTTTGGGAGGAGAGGAGGAAAAAAGAGTGCATTTTTGTGGGATGATGCATTCCATCTTTTCATCCATATAGTTTGTGGAATTGTTCCAGCTTCCCTAGTGTTGCACAAAAGCACACAGTAATACACTTGTGCAGCTCTCGGGTCTGAGAAGAAAATGAACCCTGCTGATGCCAGCACCCTATGAAGCAACATATCCTGGAAGCTCAACATTGCACATTCACTTTGCTTCCTTCCTGAGCATTCAGGCGCAAGGGAACTCAAAAGAAATGCCACCAGTTGAGTCCGAAGTATTCTAAAAGGCTTAATATAAATTCCTTGCTTCTTATGCTGTGATTCAGTTGAACTCTGGGAATTTATATGTATAACTGCTGACATTTTTTTTTCCTTCTTAAACTGAAGATGGGGGCACGGCGTTATTTCCATTTGCCCATTTTCAGTTCTCATCTCTTTTGGTTTTTTTTGGTTTCAGGAAGGCTTGTTGGAAGAGGGTTATTTCATGCACTTTGAGTTTTCTTTTTAGTAAGCCAGTACACATGGCTTGGTGTTTGGTAATATCAGATGCAGTGCTAGTAAAGGAGCTGATTTTACGAGACACCTGCCTTCATATTTGAGGGCAAGATCAAGGCCATCCTAGATGACTGAGGACAGAAGCTCACTGCTTATTCATGGTGCTGTATCCAAGTGTGAACAGGAGCTAGAAATTTAGTCTCTTTTATGCCAGAGGCTATGCCCTATATACTAATCCCATCCTGTCAAAGTATTGAGTCTGTTTCTAAATAAATTGATGACAGTTGTTTTGAAAAGGTCACACTTAAATTTCACAAGTTACACATGCATCTCTATTGAGAAATACAAACACATAGAATATCTTTTAACTGATACAGTGTTGCACCACATATCAGCTGTTTCATGTGTCAGCAAAACATGTGCCTGTGTCACATAGGTGCCAGTGTTGATGAAATTTGTTTATTTAAAATTATATCTGTAGGGAGGCCAAAATTATTGAAAGTATTGAAGGGATGCTTCACTTTGGAGGCGTTTTGCTTCTTAATGTATGAGCTTTCTGCCATTAACCATGTTAAGGGCAACCTCACGTCTCTGAGTATGAAAATCTTTCATTTAGTGTCCTCTACTGGTGATTTTTACAGGGACGGAAAGTTGAAGCAGGGTCTTTCAGTCAACATGTATTTGTGTTCTCATATTGTTTTCTTGCACAAAATAAAAATTAGGAGAAAATGGGACCATGTATTTCAAATCTTTACCTATTCTTGAGTAAATCTGAGTAAATTTTTATCCCAATGGAAGATAGAAGTCTATGGAAACCTTAGCTGTGATGGAGTAGAAAAGTAATACTTTAGGTTGAATCTAAATACATCTTCAGTCTTACTGAACAGCACCTTTTTTTTTTCTTCCCCCCCCACTCCCTCTACTTTCTTTGAGAAATGTCATCCCCTTTCCTTTGCACTCATATTTTCAAAAAACAAAAGACAATTGATTTCTCTGCTTGGTGCCATTATCTGAGATGCAGGAAATTCTATTTTTGTTCTAGGACAAAGCTAAACAAAAGTAACTGTAGTCTGTCTTTTGTAAGTTAAATTCGTAAGTGATGAATAGCAGCAATAAGGAAAAAAAATCATCTCTTCTGTTAAAGAAAATGTGAACATTTGCCTTTTCTCCCTCTAAGTCACACAATGTGACCCTATGAAAGTTTTCAAACCTGGAAGAAAGTTAGCCATTTTTTCAGTAGTGAGGTGCAGAAGTAAGTGTTGCAGAAAACAGGCTTCATTGATTTATTTTCTGTAAAGTAAATATGTAGAACCTTTTTCAATTACCAAAAGGTTTGTGTTGAACATTGTAAGCTGTAGCACTATAATCTGTGTCATTGTCCCTATGCAAGTGTGTGAAAAAATCAAAGTTCATGTACTGAAAATCCTTTCTCATACGATATTTGCATTGATCACAACAGTAGTTTTTCTTGCTAGGAAAAAACTTAGGACTTCAGGACCTGCATTTAAGTCAGCAGGCATCCAGAAAACATATGTCTTATAGTGGTTCTTAATTTGACCATAATTGAGATCTGGATCCTTTTTAGACCTAACATCTTTTCATTTTGAAAACTTCTCTTTTTCCTCACACATAATACTCATGGTTAACAGGTGCAGCACACATTGGGGTTAGGAGAAACAACTCCTGGATCCACCATAAGCACTCTGTCTCCAGTTCTCCAACAGTGGGTGCAGCCCTTGTTGGGAAGGGTGAAGGATCAGTGGTTGCCTCAGTAAGGGTTGGGTGGCAAAGATGAAGGGCTTTTTCCTTTGCTCCCCTCTCTCCCTCCCTTTCCCTTCATTGAAATGAGAAAATAGGCCCCCAATTTAGTGGGAACTGAAACTGGCCAGGCAGCGCAGTGAGCTTTGTGTGCTTGGTGGCTGCCCGCCATTTCCCAGACCATCAGCAGCCCTCTCGTACTGTTTTCCCTGGCTGCATAAAGAGAACATTGTGTCTCTTGGAAGCTCTGGCTCATACCCTGCCCTCTATGTGAGAAATGCTCCCTCTGTTCATGACTTAGCAACGGTTGGCAAAAATGATGTCATATCCATGGTAGCTAAAAGACAAAAAGAGAGAGAGAGAGAGACTGCTTTTAAAAGAGATTTTACACACCACACTATTCCATGAAGGGCCGAACAAAGAACAGGCATTGTAATGCTCCATTTAGAACAGAATACCAGCCTATTCTTTTCAAACTGGAAAGAAATGGGTTTTATTTATGACTGTGTTTGAGAGTCTCATTTAGTAACGCTATAGCATGAAATATATGGGATTATTTCTCTCTAGGTTTGGATCACTTCACTGTTTGCTACAGCCCCTCTATTAGAAATACATGTGCTAGCATACTCTCCCTTATTCTCTTTCTTTATTGCTACTAAGTTTGGGTTCATATTAAGTAAAAGAATATTGAAAATTGTACATGAAATGTTGCAGACAATCACACAACTGCAGTATTTTACTTTGTGGTCCCTCTGTATTTTAATAATATAGTGTTACTAACACACTGATATGGACTTCAGTGAACTGAGCATCAAAATGTGGGCTTTTCTTGACCTATAGTTTTGTCTTTTTGTTTAGATATGCTACATGATATCAGTGCTCATGTATAATTAACAGTTTTTGGAGTAAGCCTGTCCAGGAAGTGTATATGCATCTATGTATGTGCTCAAGACTGAAGGGAAAAGAGAGGGACAACCTGGAAATTTGGGATGTCCTATTATAAAGCCAATGACCCTAACCTCTGGTTGAGATTTGAGCAAATTCTAAAGATCAAATTAAGGCACCTCCTAGTGTTCTGGTGAGTGATGCTGTATCATCTTCAGTGGCTATTTATTAAACCTGACAGATTTATGATGAAAGACAACACACTGAATCTCCTGCTCATCTCCATTTAATAGGACTTTCCCTGGAGGACAAGGGGTAACCCTCTTTGCTTGACAGCAAAATTTGGAAACTCACATATGCGGGGACCTCTCCTTTTATGAAGTGAACATCCTTCACTGACATGGAACACTAAATGCCTCCCAGCATAGACTGAATCCAGAGTGCAGACTAATGCTCTGCATTGCATAAATCCCAAACCTGAAGAGAAAATAATTTTCTTTGAAATATATGTGCCAGGTTTTCCTGCTTTCCTTGCTATCTTTTTGTTGTGTGTGTTCTCCTTACTTTTTTTCCTTATAGATGATGAACATTGCTGTCACTGGGAATACCTATACCATGTCCCCAGATGCAAGGTATCCCGGTTATTGACAGATGTCACATGTTGTGATTGTTACTGTCAAGGTCACTTTCTCAAGTAGTTCCTAACTTTCTCTAAGAATGAGAAATGTCTCAAGAGATTGTAGTTGTTTTCCACAGGCGTGCTTTTGGGAATCAAATGAAATATAGCTTTAAATTGAAATGAAAGCTTACAGTGGGCATCTCTGAAGAATGTAGCAGTAATCTACTTTAGCTCCTTGTCCAGTCTGATTTTCCCTTGTACAGTAAGGCATGACTTTGTTTTGCAGGTGATTCAAATATTTCTAAGACCATCCTATTTTGAGATAGAGAAAAATTCTATTGGATCCTGAAATAGTTGTTGCCAACCAGTCTGGTATAGAGCTTTCTGCCTGCACAATGTCCTATTGCATTTTGTTTATTCTTTCTGCAAAACAAAATGAACCCCTTTGGAATAGACATTGCCAGCCTTTCTTGAATCAAGTTTGAAATGATTTTTACTGCTGCTGTAAATTGATTTGGAACAGAATTTCATTCCTGTTTTCTGCCAAAATTTTGATGTCATTAATCTCTACTGACTGGAAGCACCATCATAAATACCAGCTCTGGCAGGTGTAAGAAGGCAACCTCCCAGGTACACAAGGCACTAGGAATGGGCTCCAGAGACCCTCAAGCATCAGTACCGATTAAGTTACACTATTTTTGTGTTTGCTCTGCTTAAAACGTGGGCTACTACATTCAGTATCACCTTTTGGGTTGGAATGAATTTAAACTAGCCGCAGTAGCAATTCTAATAGTATAATTGTTTCTGAGATATCAGTGACAAATCGCATAGATTGCATATGCATCCAAAATAGGCATTTGAGCTTGGTAGAGAGCTGAATATGATCATTTCTTGTAACAATGTTAAGAATTTTTTGCTTTTCTTAAAGGAAATACTTTCTGACTTTTTGATAATTTTCCATTTTACATAAAATTGTTTCTGTCTTCCTTAAAATTCTTTTGTGAATGTTCTGATGAATTTATGTTAGGAGCACAAGTACATCAAGGAAAAATAAACAAAGGTTTTCAAAGTCTGTTCAGTTTGTTAATTGGCTGAGTCAATAGCAGATGGGCATTTCTCCCTGTCCACATGTCTTTATGTACCTAGAGCTCCTTCATCTAGATGCAAATTTAGTATCAGCCAAAAAAAATCTATTTCAACATGAATCTTTTCTGAAGGATTCTCTGTTGACTAAAGATTTAGTTATTTTCTCAACTGCCAGATAGCACATGCTTATCTAAGAAAGGAACACAAGCTTTTTCCTGTGCATTTTCAACACTTGTGAAAGAGTTTGGGATCCACAGACTTTGTGTGTGAGATACTGCAAAAATTGGGATTTTTTAGTTTGAATGATCAGTACTAAGTAAAGTACACCAAAGTGAACATGGTGCAGCTTGACCTGGATACAGTCTTTCAGATCCCAGTTTTCTTAAGGGTAGGAGCTGTAATAAAAACCAGTCCCCCCCAAGAGTAACAGAAAGAACACCTCTCATCTTTTAGCATCTTCTCGGGTTTCTGAAAGTTGTTTCTTCATGAAGATCATCTTTATATGTCTGCCTTTTCTATATGAACCTTTTAATCTGAGCAACATCTACCTTCTTTATTGAAAAACTACTGGCATTTCTCTGAATCCTACCTTCTGTGGACCCAGGTGGATATTATCTGTTTTCCTGAAAGAAACTGGGTCATGGAAGAATCCTGACCACAGTGCCCTGCATTTGCAACCAAGCAGTCTGAACTGACTGTCACATGCAGGCCTTATTCTGTAATCTGTGACTTCAGTGGACCTAGGTGTAGTGACAAAACCTGCGATTGTGGCGCAGGGTATTTATTAACTGATTTATTTATTCTCAGGAGCATACCTGTCCTAGATGCCATGAAATAATGAAAAATGCAGCACTAATGGAAGGAAGCCTTTCCGTAAACAAAGTTGGACATAATTTTATAAGTTAACTTCTTATGTTAAACGAAACCTTTTGACAGCTCTTACAGATACAATGCTCCTGAGTCCTCAGGGCAGGATATTTGAGTCAGACAATACATTAGAATGCAACTGAGGTATGCTTCCTGACAGTGTTGTAGATTTTTTTTGAAGTCCACATAGCACAGGGTAGTGCCATTTAGATTTTACCACATGTATACAGGGGCAATCAAACAATATCAGTCTGGTGTCAGCATACTGTTGTTCTGAGACATAAGATCTTGCTGCCAGACTTAACAAGTCACTGCCTCCTACATCTGCACTGTTGAATTCTGCTTCATCTGAACTTTTATGTCCTCCCAAAGAGACCTTTGTATTTTTTCTTACGTCCTCTTTTGTCCCTGTATACCCACTGCCTTTTTATGTTTCCACTCCTGACTGTCAAATACAACAGTAAATCTGATGCCTGTTGGCTCACTCTTCCTTCTGGCCTTCTCTCCTATGATGCTCATTACTTTTCTGGTGCTTTGATGAATTTCTTGCTTATTAACATTTACATCTTTACTGTTTGCTTGTGATATAGCTTACTTATTTTCTTTCACTTTAGCATGTTCCTTGCTCTACCTTCACATTTCCTTTCTTTGTTTTCGTGATGACTTATTACAATGGGAGTGTGTCCTAGTTTTGACCAGGACCCAGAGGTTATTCTGTACCACCTCACCTCATTGTCAGGGGTGAGGGGAAGAGAGTCTCTGGCTCCCGAGAAGAAGGGTGTGGTGTCTGGTCATAAAAGCATAGTGGCATTGTGTGCCATTGTTCATTGTCTTGGGATCACAGTGAGCATTTTGAATGTGAATCACCCTCTCTTTTGTATACTTTTGTTATTAATATTGTTGCTGTTACTGTTCATTTTCTTATCCCCTTGCTGTTCCCAGTAAATTGTTCTTATCTGAACCCATGATCTCTGCCTTTTGTGACTCCCATTGGGAGGGGATGGGCGAGGGAGGGGAGTGGCTCATGGTCTTTGTAGTGGGAGTACTAAATTGGGGACTACTATTCCTAAAACACAACAGAATGTAAACTCTGTAGGGCAAGAAGCCTTTTCGAAAACTATGAAAATGATGTGAAGAGCAATGCTACCAGAAATACTTTTTTTAGTAGACTGGTGTGCAAGAGTCTTTCGGGCAACATTGTATACTTACTGTTCTTTTGACTGTAATGGGGTTTGCGTTCCAGATTTGATGCAGAAGTTCTCCACAGTGTAATGAAGTATCATGATACTAGCCTGAAATTGCATGCTAGCGTGAATGTCAGAAATTCGTACTTGGTAGTTTGTTGGTTTTTTTTTTAGCTCTCTGATATAAATATTTTGAGCAATGCTGCTAATTCTTAATCAACTATCTTGCTTGGCATGCATGTTGTCATCTTCATCAGGGATGCCAGGAAAAATAATGCTCGAGGAGCATACACCATATATTTACTTTCAAGAGTGGCCCTCAAAGCTTTAAATTCAGGGTAAAGGAAGCCAACTTACCTCAAGCACTAACTACCATTCACTTCTCAATTATTTTTTTTTTTCAGATCTACAGTATTCTGTCTTTAGGTGTATCTGTCGTTTCGGTCATTGATACAATGTTTAATTTGGCTTTATCATATCATATCTTTAAATACCTTCAGTAATTTTTCTGTTTATGTGCATGATGGAACCAAGGCTCCACTTATTGCCAAGTGCCAGCAAGATGCCAGCACATGTAGCTCTGAGTTTAGGTGAACCTGCTGTTGAGCAATTTCTTTCTTTGCAATTTGCTTGCTGTGTCCAGGACCTTTCAGTTATTTTTCAGAAAGTTCACAAAATTAATGGAATTCCCTCATTTGCACAACAGACTAACACCCAATACTTAATGCTTACAATTCGAGTCTTGGATAAAGTATTTGTTTGAAAGAATGTATTACTGATGCATTTTGGCTTGCTGCTATCACTTTCCCTGAATCAGGCCAATATTTCAAAACTGAGCTTGCCAGTATTTTTAGCACTCTATTGTCCTGGCACCTGATGTCTATACTGCTAAGTACTTGATACTTTGGCTGCACTTCTAATATCTATCAAATATCTGGACCAGTAGTATAAAAACAAAAAAATAATGCTTTGTGGCAGTTATTCCAAGAACAGGGAGAGTAGTATTTAATGAAATCATCTAATTATAAATATTGCTAAAATAACTGTGGTTCCAGCTGTGGAAATCAGGTATAGAATCTAGGTATAGCACAAAACCTCACATCATTCATGAGAAATCATATAAGCTTAAATTAAAGCTCATAAAATGTCTAAATTTTGTTTGTGTTTGTGATTGATACACTATGACATTAAATTGAGCAGATGTAGAAGTGCTTATGGGAGCAATACTAGTTTCTGCCTAGACTCCATTGTTAGGTGGCTTCATGGAAAAGTAGAAATTGCTCTGGGAGACAGAGGTTGCTATTTTTAAGAAGTAAATGCTTCAGTCTTGGCATTCAGAGACAGCTCTGTGGGAAGCCAAATTCTGTGAATTTAATATCTGGAATAAGAGAAAAGCTCAAGGAGTGTTGCCAGGTGTGTTCAGCTGGCATGTCTCTGAAGTCCTTGGGTGAGATCAATATCATATGAGCACACATTCTGTTGTACTGTATCCAGAAATTAAAAGCTATTTGTTGTGATTTAACCCCAGATGGCAAATAAGTAACACAGAGCCGCTCACTCACTGTCCCCTGGCATGGGGGATGGGGAAAGAATTAGAAAGGTAAAAGTGAGTGAACTCATAGGTTGAGATAAGAACACTTTAATAATTGAAATAAAATAAAATAAAATAAAATAATAATAGTAACAATAACAATAAATTGTAAGTGAAAGGAAAATAACAAAGAGAGAAATAAAACCCAAGAAAGACAAGTGATGCAAATGAAAACAATTGCTCACCACCAACTGACCAATGCCCAGCCAGTCCCCAAGCATCAGCCCCCTCTACCAAGCTTCTTCCAGCTACATATACTGAGCATTATGTCATATGATTTGGGATATCCCTTTGTTCCGTTGGGGTCAGCTGTCCTGGCTATGTCCCCTTCCCCTTGTGCACCTTCAGCCCACTCACTTGGTGGGGTGAGAAGCAGAAAAGGCCTTGACTCCATGTAAGCCCTGTTCAACAATAACAAAAACATCCCCGTGTTATCAGCACTGTTTCCAGCACAAATCCAAATCACATCCCCGTACCAGCTTCTATGAGGAAAATTAACCCGAGCCAAAAGCAGCACACTGTTTTAAGCATGCCTACATTCTATCTGGAATTCCTAGCCAGTGCTGCACAGCTGTCATTCTGGTTTTGTATCTATTAGTGTTCTGTTCTAGTTATTCTAGAATAAATAGTTAATATGGTAATTGACATAAATCTGTGCTGTTATAGAGTGTGTTTTAAGAGAGGTCCCTTCTCAGCCATCTAATTGATGCTACTGAGTAAGAAATACTTAGATAAGTAAAACAATTATTTTTAAATGAAGGTGAAAACTGTCCTTTTCTTGAACAGAAGGAGACATTACTCTTTGATATCCTCTGCAGCTCCCATTATTACTCACTTGGCACAGTGTTGTTTCTGTCAGCCATTAACTCCATGGAAAAGAGATTTTTCAGTTCTCTTCACTGTTCTTTCATGCTCATAGTTGTTCTGCTTTACTTTATAAGGTATTAGCCCAGGTAGTATGTATATTATATATGTATATTCAATGTACTTCTGTATTTGTATTCTGCATATCATCAGTAGAGACATGGCAGCACTATGACTCTACTATGGTGCAATATGAAATTCTGCTATCAGTCCTAACACATGTTGGCCTATTATTCATTACTCCTGGGACAGGGTGAATAGGACAGGGACTTACTGTGATAAATGTGAATACTTGCATGTACTTCACAGGGATCTGTAGAGCAAGGTGGATCCATGCCTACATTAAGGATATGGGTTTCCTTTCTGTCCTGTAAGGTTTGGGTCCTTGTAATTTTCCTCCAGGAATTCTTAACATATTCCGTTATCTCTCTGCCACGATGTATGCAGAATTGCATATTTGAACGTGTTTCTTGTGACTCTATTTGTTGCAGAATGGTAAAAAGGAAGGAAAATTTTATAGAATGAAAATGTTTGACTATGAAAGGTGATTCCCTTATGTAGAGGAAAGTTCAAGTGATTCATTCTACATTCTTCACCCTTTATGAATGCAGTCCCATCTATAGGGTATGACATGAATAAAAATATACTACATGTAAGCTATAAATATGTTGCTATAACTTTATCTATAATCAGTGAGTGGATGCCATTATATTTGCTGAAGCAGAATAAGATTAGAATTAAAATTAGAGACTGGAAATATCTGTCTTGTAAAAAGGGAAGGATTAAATGAACTGATGGATCAGTACAGCACCTCTATATTTTTTATTTGTTGAATCCTTGTTAGTAAACAAGAGCAGGTTGAAAAAGAAACTGGAAGCAGATTGCCCTTCTTAGGTTCTTCAGTTCATTTATATGCTCATGAGGCTATCAATATCTAGGGAACATCACAAATGGTATTGCTATTATTTTATTATGCTACGTAAGCTCGGTTGTTCATGCAAGCTAGATAAAAAACTAGACTCCAGCTACATTGCCATAATGATTTTAGAGCACATAATTTTAAAGTATTTTTTTCCTAATTCTATCTCTCCTTATAGCCATCAGAAAGA
This sequence comes from Manacus vitellinus, assembly GCF_001715985.3. Classification (NCBI taxonomy): domain Eukaryota; kingdom Metazoa; phylum Chordata; class Aves; order Passeriformes; family Pipridae; genus Manacus; species Manacus vitellinus. The sequence continues at coordinate 485,441 of NW_021940517.1, read as the reverse complement.
ATTCAGACAAAAGCGTCAGGTTTGGTTCAATTCATATGTGCCTTGTGGCTGATCACAAATTGCGACTTTCTTTCACAGCCACATTTCATGCATTTGAAGTAACAGTGGGGGGAATACCTGCTTTTTTTTGTCTCAGAGTTCACAGAAAGGGAGATTTATCCTAGCCAAATACTTGAATAACAACTACAAGGAAGTTCTAAGTACTTAGTAGACATGACCCAACACAGGAAGATAAATAAGCCACAGGTGCAGGCTTATTTCTACCTGTTAATTGGTAATAGGAAATAGTATCTTTTTCCAGGTGGATTTACTATTTTTTGTTCTTGTATGGCTTTCATTACTGCTCTCAAATTACATTCATAAAAAAGAGAAGTATTAATATTCCTACCTTACTGATGGGCAATTTGAAGCATCAAGGCTTTGGCTAGCTCAAGGTTACATAGGAATCTGAGTAGATCTCCCAAGGAGTATTTTTGTAATTCCCAAATCTGAAATCATCATTTTATGGCCCCTGAATTATTCATTTCGCATTGGAAATAATTACCACAGAGAACTTACTCATTTCCAAGCCTGCTACCAGATAGAATTCAAACATCTTATGGTACTGTTTCTATGAGGTCTATGTAAGACTTTCTTTAAAACTTATTTCATGTGTTAAATTGATGTATATATATTATGGACTCACCTTTGTTATTTCCATGTATTGCATGTGAAGTATGCACACAAAGAAATAAGGGGTACATATATCTCATCGAAGAGAGAAAAAGCACAGCCAGACTTATAAAAAAATATCTTGATTGGGAAATCACAGTATTTCTACAGCAGCTGCCCAAACAAGCATGATTCCAAGGGAAATACATCCTTCATCCGTAACACTAAAATTGCAAATCATTGCTGTGTGTTGGTAGTAATAGATGAAATGTAGTTCTGTTATTGAGTGAACACCAATTTTACTACACAAGGTGCTAGTAAATGTTTCTCTGTAAAATCTCAAGTAATGAAGATTGTGAAAATATACATGTTCAAAGTTTTTTGATCTGCTGATTTCTTACACAAGGAAAGATTCAAGTTGAATTATACAAATAATTATGCTTAATTTTTTTAATTTACAGTTCATTAGATTTGATTTTAGGAAGTGTTTAAGGGATAGCGAAATTATTTAATATGTGTAACACCACATTCATTGTCCTCTCGTTCTTGGTCTTGTAAAGCAAGTACAGGTGAGAAGCTGCTGCATGGATAATTATTTATGTGCATGTGGTATGGTATAAAGATCCTCTGTATTCCAGACAACAGGGTCTTGCACATCAGCAAATACAGAGCATGGTTAAGAACAAAAAGAGAGTGAATTCATCACTGTACAGTATAAATATAAAACTTTCAGGATTGAAAATTAGTGCCATGGCTGTGAGTGTGGTCATGAGAGGACGCGTGGGCTTGCATATTTGCAATTCAAGGGATACTTGCAAGATTAGAGGTTAGAAAACTCTTCAGAATGGAGTGTCCAAGGCATATCAGTGGTTTTTCTTGCCTTTACTACTAAGGTTTCAGGAGCATTATTATAAGCAGTGAATTTGTTTTGTCAATGAAATTATTATTGTTCAAAGCATGACATTCAGAAACATCATTTTAATGTATTTGTTACAAAAAATATTTGAAAATAACAATTCTTCTGTAGAGCACTGGTTAGCCACCCATGTGTCCATATGCCTGAATGAGATTACAAATTTAGGAAAGTGTATACCTGTGTTCCAAATTCAGAAAAAAGAATTTCATGAACTCCTAGGGGATTGCTTACTCTCATTTACCACTTCAGAAGAGGACTAGAGGTGCTGGCTTTGTCTCAGTGTGCTGTTATCTACCAGAAATTGTAACAGCAGCAAGCTATTCAAAACCAATTGTCACTGTGTGCCTGATGACTCTGCTGACTTACTGAACTCTTCGTGCCTTTAGCTGAGCAGTTAACAATAAAACTGCTGATGGTGGCTAGCCATTCCATCAGACTTTTTTTGCTGTCTGGCTTAATAATTCAGTGGAAGTCAGCAGTAAGGGATAAAACATGGTAAAATTTGAAGAATTTCAGGTTTACTTTTTGTTCTGTGAATTGCAGTGCATCACTTGAGCTATGATCAGTGCCCGGTAGTGCTCTTAGCCCATAGCAGTGAAGACATTTTGTTCAAGCTTTTTGAGCGTGTGCAGCACCATTCTGAATGGACCTCCATATATCACAGCACAGTTCTCATACCTGATGGTAACGTGCCTAGTTGTATTAACTTTGTGATATATATAAAGCCTTATACAGGGAGGAACATTTACAGTGTCAAATATGAAAGAAATTAAAAAAAATGTAAGAGGTTATGTAAGTTCGTGGGCAATGTATCATTTCACGGTAGTATATGCAGGTGCTTACATCATAACACATGTTGTTCTGGTTGCTGGTTCAGGAAACCTGGTGTAACCAACATATTTTGAGTTTGAAAGGAGAGTGTGACTGAAGCCAAAAGAATCTGGTCTCTTAAACCTCGAAAAATGAAGATCTGTGGCGGAATGTAACTACTGCCTAGAAATGTTGCAGAGATGATAAATATTAGAGCATGAGAGGAGCTAAAGAACTATGTGGACATAAAAGCAAATGGGTATAAACTGTTCAAAGATCAGTTTGGGATGAAAAATATAACTTTTCTAACTATTGAACCCTGCCATTCTAGAATAAGTTTTGTGAATGTTAACAGCCCTAACACTTTAATGATAGAGCATGATAAATTTCAGATAGGGACTGTAGCTGCCTATAGATATAAATATTTCTCCTTGGTGACTTAGGAAGTACATTTCTGTGATGTGGTTTAACTTTCATTTTTATTTTTATGTATTTTTTCTAGTTTCTGTTTTTTTCCTAGAAGTCAAAACGTACAGGGAAAACAGATAAAAATATATGGAAGGCAATCCTGAGATTTATAAATTTGGCTTTAGAAAAGGCACAGCAGCAGGTTCTCCTGTATGTTTGGGGTTTCCTGGCAGTTATTTTTAAAGCTTTTTTCTTTGTTGATAAATAAGGTTCCACCTTTAAATAAAACAATATATCAATACTGTATAAAAATAAACAAAATATGAGATATAATTTAAACTGTAATATGCTGATACCAAATGAATACAATATTCATTTTTATATCCTGCATTTGATCAAGTTAATGGTATTTTCTCTGTTAAAAATGGCAGTGAGATGGGACACAGACAAAATATTTGAATCAGATTATTTGTAAGGTAGAAAGAAATTTGGTCCAAGACCTGAATTTTGTGCAATTCATTTTTAGATAGCAGCTCTTCAGAACTACTGTGCTCCACAAGTCCAATTTTGTACTGATAAATATCATATTAATACGCTGAATTTAACCATTTTCATTTGCTATACAAAGAAATTTGTTTTCCAACATAAATCTTCAATATAGAATAATTTTTTTTCAAATCAGTGGTTTAATGCAACTATTCTGTTTTATATTGGAGAGGATCAAACTATTACATATATTTAGCTCATAGTATAAAAGTATTACATGAAAATTCTCCTTTCACTTATGCAATCATACTGAATTAGTAACTCAGCAGAGTAATATTTAAAGTGGTGCTCAAGGACTTTGTTGCATGAATCCCATTAATATTAATTCCTAGGCACAGTGCTGAAAATGTACCTTTAAGTGTCTGTCAGACTAGCGATTCTTATAAAATCTTGTAAGCCAATGTGATTTTGAAGTAGCAGCCTAACATAGTGCAAAGTTATTAATTATTAATGCTTTAAGAAATCAGTCTCAGGCTTTTCATCTAGAAAATAATTGTTGCAAATATATCTTCCATTGATTTAGGAATCCTCTCTATCTGTTGTTTCACAGGGTTGTTAGTTTTTTTTTACCACCTAAGCTTAACTTTTTTGTTGATTTAACATATCTGTCATACTCATCTCAGAACTTTTTTCTTACTTCAGTATTTCTGAAAATGTAGAGAAAAATGAACCAAAAAATGCCATCCGTAAGTTATTTAGTCCTCTTAAGCTATATTAATAAAACATCCTTGTTAATATATTGAGAAGTATTTCTTTTTTGTTTCCACATTAAACACAGTTTTGAGAAATGGACAGTGTGCCAGAATATATCCCTTTTTTGCACTTTTAGTCAAGCTGTAATTAATTGTCGCACTTCAGAACATGTTAACACAACAGTGGTAAGAGGTCTCAAAGCTTAGGGAAGGAAACCTGTTAACTACCACAGTCATGGCATATTTGTGGAAAAAAAAAGCAGATGCTACTGATTTATATAGATAATTTCCAAGGAGGAAACCTCAAGTAAATGATACTGCATAACAAAAAGAAAGGCATAAGTTCATCTTGCTGCTGGAAGAGTGTGAGTGCATTGAAGTTGCTAAAAAGCAGGTAGACAGATTTCTAAAAGAGGAACAGAACTGTAAGTTTTGTTTGGACGGGGTGAATACAGTGTTACGATTTATCCTAAATGAACTTTATCAATGCTAAATCTGATTCAGCCCTAAAATCTGCTGGTTTAAAAATTATATGCCATTTGATCATGCATAACATGTAGTGTGCAACATAACTTCAGTGGTGTGAAAGGTTTTAACAGTGCTTCCTCAAATACGTGGGACTGGGTATCAGAGCCTGCTGCTGGCCTGCGCCCCGAGGCGCAGTGGAAGAGACAGGTGGCCACACGGTAGCAGCGCCTGGGGAAGAGCGGCCACCCCCTTGGCCCACACCAGGGTGGCCCCTCAGCATCTCACTGCTGCTGCTGCTGCTGCAGCACTTCCCTGAGGGCCTCCCACTCCGTGGGAGGAAGGAAGCCTCTTAGAGGCTGGCTATTGGCTTTTCTTCAAAAATAGACTTTTCTACAATTTCCACACTCAAGGAGACTTTAGGAAAGGCAGCAGTGTTTCTCCATACCACAGGCTGACACCTAATAGGAAGTGGTGTGACAAGCCTGTAAATAAGCAGACTTCCTGGCACATCTAGGTCTCCTCTCAAGGCTCTCTATCGAAGCATTTTGAATCTGCTTTTCTGGAGATTCCCAATAAGATTAATCAGATTCTGCTAGACAAGTGTTATAATACATTTCTAGTCTTGTTCTGGTTCATTTTCTAATGCATAGTTTGCTTTCAAGTTTTCTAATATCTTCCACTTATTAAAACAACAAAAGTATTTTACCTCTTTTTTGACATTATTCTTTTGAAATGGTGCTAGGTGTTACAGCTGGAGCCCCTCATGTCACAGCTTTAGTTAAAAGGAACTAGCTGAGAAGCTCTGCAGACTCTTAATGTTCATACAGAAGAGGGTTTGGAGAACAGTTTTAAAGGGAGAAGGAAGCTAACTAATGTGCAAAAATGTTTCAGAAAGGAGAAACCAGAAAACTCAAATAATTTTGCTTTCAGACTCAAGTAATGGACATATAGAGAAGGATAATGTTAAAAAGAACTAAAAATTATGTATGAAAAATCTGTTTTAAATATAATATTTACATTTTTCATGAGGTTAAAAATTAATAATATTGAAATAAAAGGCTTATGAAAACCTTTTGACAGTTTAGCACGGCAACATATCTTAATGTACTAGAAGAGCACAAAGCACATGACAAGTTTTTTTAGTTATGTGAAAGATCTCAAAACTGTTAGATTATAAAAGAAACATGCTGTATAAGAGAAATATATTCTTGGTTGTATTTAAATTTTATTAAACAAGCAATTGAAGAAAAAATATAGATTGAGTAATTAAATAAATGTGAGAAAACATCAGTGATCCACAATGATCTTGCTAAGTGGAGAAAAGAAAAAGTAGTCATTTCATTAGGAAAATATATCTGGAGAATGGAACATGAATAATTTTTACAAAAACAAGGAATCCATTCCTTAAAAGCATTTAGTCTGAAAAAGATTCAATGAGTCATATTAAATAACCAATCTTACACTGATCTCAGTGCAATGCCACGGTATATACAGCTAAAGTGATCCTATGTAATCAGGTGAATACTGCATAAAGAAAATGAATTACTTCCATTTTTGGCTGTGTGGTGAGAGTTTCTGTAATGCTTCTGCAGAGTTTCTGCAGTTCTGAATTCAATGCTCGAAGAAGTTGAATACTGTGGAAGATTCAGTAAAGAGTCTCATAAATTGCATCAGAAGGGATAATAGATGTCACAGATAGATATCACAAATAATTTCATGGAGTACAAAGAAATAAGTGGCCAAGCCTTCTTAGTGTAATTGTGAAAATCTTAATACATGACTTAGTGAGTACAGCTACATATTTGGGAGACAGATTTTGATAGTGGAAGGTTTTCACTGTATCAGGCAGTGATGTTGAAGACAAGAAAATTCACAGTGAAGGCAGTTAGACAGTGGATCATATTATCAAGGGTTGTGATGGATTATTCATCACAGACATCTTTAAAATAAAAGTTGAATGTTTTCCTGGAGAACAGAATTGGTTTTGATTTGAAACGGAGTTAGTCGAATAAATTTTTTGGAAGGTATAGCAAGCCATGTGCACACAGATGTTCCTTCTCATTTTGAAATATATCAATCAGTTAAATATAACAATTTCCAATTGCTTCATAGCTTTTCCGCTTGAAGCATATTTCCAAAAGTTTATGCACAATATTCTAAAATGTTTTTACTTTTTTTTTTCTTGAAAAAAATAGTGTTTTTTATTCTCACTTTCCAGTTAAGCATGGAGAGGTGAAATGATTTGCATCATAAAGTACAGCACTCCTTATTCCCAGGCCGGTTTCCTACCACAGCTGTATCTCAGCACTGTGATTCCAAAATATCACAGTTCATGTTATTTTTGTAGAAAGTCATATTCCTCAAAGGAACTAGGAATTTATGCATATTCACTTGACATATTTGATTTAAGAGGAATTATTTCTATGGATGTTGTATACACCTTTGTGAGTTAAGTTGAATAAAGATATGCTATTTTATGCAATAAGTGGCAGAAAATCATAGGCAAGGTTAACAAGTGAAACTGCTTTGTTTTCATTTCCTTTTCTTCGCCACTGAAACAAAAAACAAAAGAAAATAAACAAACAAAAAAAAGAGATAAAGTATATGGACCATTTCAAGAATTTAATATAATTGATAGAAACTAAAGGAAGAAATGTTTCTAGACTGGTCAAGAATTTATCCCTGCATCTGTAAAGCACAATTTGTGGTAACAGTATTTACCCGCCGAGGACTTTTTATTGATCCCACTCAGCGCTTGCTACCTCTGGCACAAGTGGTAATCATGCAGACTAAAATAGCATTCCTAAAGCACTTCCTCTCAGTCTTGTGCTTTTTTTGCACAAAAGCAAAACCACTGCCTATTAATCATTTTGCACCTTATATTTCTCACCTGACAGGCATAAGTTTATCAAATTTTCTCTGAACTTCCTTGTTTCCAAAGAAATAGAAATTTAGTCTATTAATTTCTAAATTCTCTAGTTACTTATTTAAAAGTGGGTTTAGATATACTCACTTGGATTAATAATGTTTTAGAAGACACTGAGAAATTTCCCAGAAAAACTCTGCTACCATTTCAAAACTTGGGCCATGCTTGTGTTGTCACAGAAGTTCCTGTTTTCTCAAATTTTTCCTCACATTTCTCCTTTTCATAGTTATTATTAGCACACAACAGTATTTCTTCTCAACTAAATATCTTTCAAATAAAGCCTATGGTTTTGTTCCCTGCTGAGCCAATCTATCAATTTCTCAATATTCTTTTGTGAGGAATGTACTCACAACCTCTAGGTTTCAGAGGAGTGTAAGTGTACCAAAAAATATAGACCAAATAGTGCCTCATATCATGAAAGGACCTTTTCTCTAACAAAATCCTTGGCATGTAGGCAGCTTCCTGTCTACAACTTCTGTGTAAATGCTAAGTAAACTGTTAAAGAAAGTTAAATGTCAGTAGAGTGTCCAGCATAAAATCCTGCTTTCCAGTGCTCCTGATAGTCTGCTGTAAGGTCCTTGCTATCTTTATGGCTTACGTTACACAAAAGCAATTATTTTACTGAAACCATGAATCCTACTCAAGTTGGTGTTTATGAAAGAGATCAGACCTAGCATCTGTGGGGAGTCTTGTATAGCATAGAACAACTCTCCCTGCCCACTTTTATTAGTTCTTTGTCTTTTCCACTCCTCACAGGGAACCCAGATCACACTTCAATATGCTAAATACCATGTGAAACATTATAAGTGGAACTGCTACTAATTATGAAATACTGTAGTCTATTAATTCTGAATTGTCTGGTTTCTGGAAGATCCTGGTTTACTTTCGTCTTTCCTTGTCTGGATGGACTTTCAAAGCTGTCTAAATGTGTAAGGTATGTGGACAACATGCCTTACTGTAGGAATTGTATCTGACGCCCTAAAACACCTCATAAACTCATTCAGAAGAGACTTTCACCATTCCCCTGGGAATTCCTTTTCTCTAGAAAAGCAATTAAAGTCTGATCAGGAGGGTGGACTTACAGATTCTAGACGTTATTCAAATGCATATTTAATTCTGAAATATCTAGCTGGTAATGGAGAAGAAAGAAAGATATGGGAAAGAAACCAACATGAAGCTTGCAGCTAGCTGTTTAAAATTGTCAGAGCAATTGAAAACTCAGTGGCTTATTTCCCAGATGCTATTGCTCATCAAAGCTCCAGGCCAACGAAAATGTGGTTAATAAAGCTATATATGATCTATTACAAAACCCATGTATAAACCTTTGCAACACTGTTTCTCAGCAGTTAATTTGAAATTGGATCCATATGTGATACCTTCCAAAAGTAACTCTAGAAACAGCTCCACTACAACTAGCATCACTAAACAATGTTCAAATACATACACACAAAAGGGTAGATCTGGGCTTAATTTTAATTTTAATTTATGTGCATTAAGATTTACCTACCTTCCAAAAACTGTTGTTAGATTTACTTGTGCTCTAAAAATAGTAGAATGCACATGCAATTCAATCAATCAGGAGTCTGATGCTTAGTTTCCCATTGTAGCTTAAAAAAACCCCATTTTATTTTCTGTAGTTTCTTTGAAGTCATGAATTGACCAAAGTTCAGTTGAAAATGTTTGCAAACCTTAGGACATCTTTCATTGAACTTGATATCAGATATAAAAAAGAAAATCAGGTGACATTTTCTTTTCATTGAGGTTTCCATGGAAACATTTCTGCAGTACTTCAGCACAGTAAATTTTACAGAGTTTACAGATAATTAGGGATTTATGAGTCTTCCTCTAGAATCTCGGATTTTCATAGCAGCAGTGAATTTGCTGGAGTAAACTAGTAGACAAGAAGCTTAGTACTGATTGGTCAGCTTGGAAAGAAGATAACTGTTAAATCCTGAAGGTTCACTGTTTCCTAGAAGACTAGTGAAAATGAGAAAGTTGTTATTTCTGTGATGATCTGAATGTGCTTTGGATCATTTTTATTTTGGCCAAGTGATAAAGACGAACATTGATTTCATGGTTGTAGGAAAAAGGTCTACAACAGGGCTAATATTTCTTGAATTTTTGGTTTCTTAGTAAATACAGATGTAATGGGGTGATTTCAAAGGCTTCTCCATTTGCTGTGTTCTAAATGCAGGCCTCAAAAAAACCAGTTGCTCTTTGCATTTCTGCATTCAGCAGGAACAAGGATTTTATCATGTGCACTGTATGACGCTGCTGGCTTTTCGTCTGTCCAAAGAGCTGGCAGTGGCAGCTAACACAGCTATTAGTTCATCACTGCGTAATCGGATTATGCTTATGAATCACAAGGCTGCCAGTTCCCTCAATATGCAGGTCATGTGTCGTGCCAGGTGCAGAATTACTGATATAGTTGCCTCATTCCAAACTTTGTGTTATGATTCATCCCCATGGAGTCACTAAGGAGTTTGTAATCCATTTGATACTGAAGCAGGTACCAAAAATCTGGAGTTTGTGCAGCACCCTATATGCTATATTTGCACTCTGAATAATGAATGAAACAATGGCACTGCAGTGCAGTGTTTACTGGGGTTATGAGTACTACTAAATATATTTTGTCTGCAATTAAACCAAACATTTTCTCTATCAACCCCGAAAATTCAGTGATTAGCCTACAATATGAAAATTAATCTTGGTTGAATGCCTTTCTGTTTATTATTGCTGCTGTCGAAAGCTTCCTCATACCATTTTCTTCTTGCCCCTTCCAGAAGATTGCTCTTATGGACTTTTCTGATCCTCATGTTTCTTCCTATGAAGATTCATGGTCGTGACATTTATACATCTTACTGCAAGAAAAACTAAATTCATAGACTTACAGATTTTTTTTCATTCTGTGTTATTTGAAGAGTAATCAAGAAGTACCTGTGCTGAGACTGTTGAAATAATGAGACTGTGAAAGAGATGTTTATGTTCAATAGCACTCCCCCCCTTTCCTATTATGTTATGCTGGTTTTGCAGAGATTTGATTTCTGAGGACACGTAAGTAAATACTTTTATGCCAAAAAACGAGGTTTTAGCTATGAGAGTATGATGATACTCTTTGCAAACCTTTTTTTTTTATCAGTATCTACAACTGTAGATCTGTAGCAAGGTTTTATTAAATAATTCTGAGTACAAATAATGAACATAAGGTAGTTCGTTCGTCCTTGAACTATGCTTCAATAATGAGTTAAGAACTAAAATCTCATAAAGATAGTAGAATCTGAATAAGTTGGTTGTGGAGCAATATAAAATTCATATGGAGTCACTTTTGTATTACAGAATTACACTTTGCAAGTTTTTTTTTTAATATCCTTAAGTGCATCTTGGAATGGCAAATTCAATTTAATAGACACCTGTCAAAATTAGATTATTTGAATGTATAAACTGAATTTATGCACTTTTATGGGCAGAAGGAACTATTACAGTTAAACCAGTATAGGGTTTACATATGCAATTAGCCACTGATTTCATATGCACATTTCTTTTCACAATGTATTTGGGAATCAGCAGATTAGATCCTTTTGTATGAGGTAAATTGAGCGTGCAAACATTATTTCTTTTGAAATGCAATAACAAACAAATAGCTCATTTACTTGCATAATGTTAATTGGTTATGTTAACCACATTCATGAATGCACGTTTTAGCTTTGCTACATGTTCCTATAATTCTTTATATTACTGTAAAAGTGTATAGTACATAATCCTAGGCAAAGGTTCTTATCACCCTGCCTTATAATACAGCAATAAATAATAATGGGCCAGGCTTTAAAAATAGCTTCATAATGCTGCAGCTCCAAGTCAGACATCTAGTACAGAGACAGGTTTTTTCCAAAAGCACTTGGCACCCAGCGGTTCCCACTGAGAACAGTGAGAGCTGATGAGTAGTGAGCATTTTTGAAACTCTAGGCTCTTGTTCATATCAACTGAATTTAAACTGTATTTGCCAAGAAAATTTGATGTTGTCTTCTTTGTGAAACCTCTTCTTCCTAGATATACATTATTCCAAGTATTACATCTGTGAAATAACCTGATTCTTTTCTGTTTGAAGTCATAACTAACTAGTATAGCAGATGGGGCAAGAGGAGGTGAAATAATTGTCATATACTTAGCACAAAAAATGAAAGAAAACTAATTTCACTAGAAGCTGTTTCCCGTCCTGTTCTGCTTTAGCAGATGTATGCTGGATCTCTTCTTAAATGAAGTTTTAATTGTACAAGTGTGCTTCATTCTAAAAGAATTTTTATTGCTTTTTTTACAGATATACATAATTTAGCTCAGTGTATGTACATCTTCTGCCTTTCAAAACCTTGCAACAATGCTGTAGGTTAGTGAAGTTAGATATTTATCATGTAAATGTTGCATTATAAAACAGAGTGAGAAAACCTTGAGGATAAAGATTTGTATTCATTAACAAAAAAGAAAAGTAATGACCGTAAATCCCAAATATTTCCTACTTCAGTCAGCCAATGCATTTCAGCTCTGAACAAGAACTGTCTTCTCCAATAAAAGAAATTAGTCTATTTACAATCTCTGGCTGGCTTCTACACCAAGCTGGCAGACATCAGGGTTGGAGAGATTTTCTTGGCTAATGAAAGATGAAGAACGCCTTCAGGAAGCATAGTGAATTCAGCTCTCATGATCCAGTGACGGGAAATTGTGTTATCTGTGTTTGAAATTCTGGCTTAAAATGACCCTTCCATTTTATTCTGAAAAATGAAGGGAATATCAGTCACATTAGAATTTGGCAAAAACTGTGCTGGAAAATTGGCATTTGTCAATTTTGTTTTCAACTAAGGCACCAAACCGCTGATTCTGTCCTGCTTCTTCCTCCAGTTTCTGAGACTGAACCATAGTAAAGTGAGGAGACTTCCTTGCAGTTAGTGTTCATCTAGTATCTTTGCTAAGATGGCAAAAACATGTCATTTCTGTCCTTGCTGGTTTTAGTTTGCAATCAAATTCATTAAGAAAGCACTGAAAAAGAGCTAAAGAAAAGGAAAATAATATCCTGATTTACTAGAGGAGACAGCAATTCCATTGTATATGAAATAAGAAATAATTTATAAAACACGAGTTTGTGTTAAAAGGAACATAATTCTGTCCTCACATTGTGTAGCTACCTTTCAAAAGTTGAGAAAACTTTCTTTTCAAAACTGTTGTTGAGATCATTTTGCTTTACCCTCTTGCACTCTGCTTGTAAGTAATTGCTCATTTTTGTTAATGTTTTTCTGTACTATTTTCTATTGGAAGAATAGTATTGAATTTCAATTAAATAAAGCTCCCAAGAAAGCACGCTTTTCTTTCATGAAGGATTGCAACATACTCCTTTCAAAAATACAATTTCTTTTCAAGAAACTGAAATATGAATAATTTGTAAAGTTTAATTGCTCACAGTTTAGCCATGAACTAATTCAAAAGGAGGGCAAACAACTAGTATTTTATTTTAAATTAGTTTATATTTTACTATTTTACCTGTACATGGTCATTTATGTACTGTATAACAAGGAAAAAAATCAGAGGAGGGTAAATTAGGCTGACCTCAAGTCACTAGTGGCGTTCCTCAGTCTTCCATCCTCAGACCAGTTCTCTTCAACATCTTCATTAATGACTTGGATGCAGGACTCAAAGGGATACTTAGTAAGTTTGCTGATAACCCTAAATTGGGAGGAGCTGTTGACTCCCTCGAGGGCAGAGAGGCCCTGCAGCAAGACCTTGACAAATTATAGAGATGGGCAATAGCCAGCCATATGAAGTTTAACAAGGGCAAGTGCCAGATTCTGCACCTGGGACAGGACAACCCTGTATGTAGGTACAGACTAGGGAACAAGAGGCTGGAGAGCAGCACTGTGGAAAGGGACCTGGGGGTCCTGGTTGATACCAAGTTCAGTATGAGTCAGCAGTGCCCTGGCAGCCAGGAGGGCCAACTGTGTCCTGGGGGGCATCAGGCAAAGCATCACCAGCCTGTTGAGGGAGGGGATTTTCCTGCTTTGCTCTGAGCTAGTGTGGCCTCACCTTGAATATTGTGTGCAGTTTGGGGCACCACAATATAAAAGAGACATTAAGCCATTAGAGAGTGTCCAGAGGAAGGCAATGAGGATGGTGAAGGGTCTGGAGGGGAAGCCGTTTGAGGAGTGGCTGAGGTCACTTGGTCTGTTGAGCCTGGAGAAGAGGAGACTGAGGGGACACCTCATAGCAGTCTGCAACTTCCTTGTTAGGGGAAGCGAAGGGGCAGGTACAGATCTCTTCACTCTCATGACCAGTGACAGGATTCAAGGAAATGGCATGAATTGGAGTCAGAGGAGGTTAAGGTTAAATAACAGGAAAAAGTTTTTCACCCAGAGGGTGGTTGAGTAGTGGGATAGGCTCCCCAGGGAAGTGGTCACAGCACCAAGCCTGTCTGAGTTCATAAAGCATTTGGACGACACTCCCAGGCGCACGGTGTGAGTCTTGGAGTGTCCTGCACAGGGCCAGGAGTTGGACTTGATGATTTTGATGGGTACTTTCCAACTCAACGTAATCTATGATTCTATGCTTAAAACAAAAATGAAGTGTCTAAAATGCTGAGTCATGTTGGCAGAAGAAATTTTGTTGGCAGAAGAGTGCTAGAATAAAAACGGCAGTGGCAAAGGCATTTTAACAGAACTACTAAGTATTTTGATAAGATCTGTGGATTCCGTTATTTTTGTTGCCATGTGTAAGAAAGTCTTCAACTTTGATAATAAATGAAAAAAGGAAGAACAGTAATCAAACCAGATAGTGAACAGCCTGTAAGTTGGAAAATTATATCTTCAGTCCACTTAACATATCCAAGCAATCAGCTCACATTTGGTACATTCAAGGAAATAAGAATTAATTTGACAATTACCAAAAGAGTAACAAAAAAAATTTAGGACTATTATTTACATGTGATGCATTTGATAAAGGAAGCTTTCCCTTATGCAGTGGAAAAAGAAAGTGTGTAGTTTTCTAGCTTTGTATATAAATGTACCCTCAATTTTTCAAAATTTACTGTTATCTTGATTATAGCCTTACTCTCAAAGCAAGTAAAGTTTTCTCTGGACAGAAAGAACCTGCAAAGTGCTATTTGCATTTTCTTTTTTATTTTGCTGAGTGTGGATAAAGAAAAAATCCAACAACTGTCTTTCAATACAGTATTGCAGTTTTTCCAAGCTATATAGAAATTATTCCATCTGACCCTCATCTTCAGACTGAGAAGTACTGAAGGTACTCTTTGAATACTATTATTAATGTTAAAAGCTATGGTGTTTAAGAGTTGCACAGTTAAGTGTAAAATATTAATTGTATATCTAGCCAGGCATGGCCCCATGTACAGAGTAAACTTAAGCTGAGGAGTTTTATTTATTAACAACCTACTCCAGAGCTGCTGGAGTCATTTAGATTGAAAAATTCAGTAAAGTGAGGAGACGAGAAGCTCTTTGTATCCTCTAGTGATTTTTCTCTATAGAAAGGATCATTTTGTGTCTCACAAAGCAAATATTCTGACATGGTTCTGATCCTAAGTACTCTGTTTTATAGGAAGCTCAAGGTAACAGAGCTTGCTGCTTCTTTTCTCCCTCTCTGTTGAAGATGTCCTTCACAGAAATGCAAGGACTTTTAAAGTGATTTCCAGGCTTTCAATCCTCCTCTATCAGCTGCTTAGTGCCTCAAGCTAATCTAACTATGATATATGGTAAATATTTTCCCTTGCAGGAAAAGTGCTTAAAGTTATTTCTATGCATTGATTGAGCACATTAGGCTAATATTTATTCATTTGAAACCTGGAGGTTTAGCAGTACATCACTTAATAGCTATGCACCGATTATAAGAAGTAATTATACATAAGAATATCAAAGAATATTAAGTCCCTTGAGGAGGAACCATCATAGATGTTTTAATGGTGATTAAATCTGGGGAAGCTGGAGTAGTTTGAAACACTGCTTATTAATTTCAGAAGGTGCATGGCTCTCTGAGCATCACATATAAATAGGAGCACTAACATTTATGGATTTAATGACATTTTTGAGCCACAGGAATGTGGCCTTCAGGTTTCTTGATGCAATTGGGTTCATTTGTTGCAGAGGCTGTATCAGTATGGAATAAGTTCTTAGCAATAATGTTTATCCCTTTTGTTTGTGCTTGAAGGAGTTCTTCATCCAATGTGATCTCTGATTTCTTGAGATCCCTTCTTAATGTCCATTTCCTTGCTCGCTTTCTTTCAAACAATTACCACTACCTTTTATCTTCACTGCTGCTGCAAATTGTTTTCTCTTGCTTGTTCAAGCCAAGGACCTAGTACAGGACTAGTTTGAAAGATGAACCATTCCAATTTCCTCTCAGAAAAAAAAAGCCCCAAACCCAAAACAAAGCTAAAAAAGTGAAAGAAAGGAGAAATGCAGACTTCCCGGGAATCTCTGGGAATAGATTTTTCTTTCTGATGGGCATTTAAATAGATGAGCATTTTTCTCAAATGGCATGCATTTATGACACATTCTTCTCTCTTGAATGCCTTCACATTCTCACTTCCCTGTAGTAAAACAGGGACTGTCACAAGAACTACATCTCCTTGGACAATGAGAATGCAAAATAATCTTGCATCAGTATATGAGACTTTTCATCTGTTACTTCTTCTTGATTTTGTGCAATAAAATTTGTGGAAGACAAGGGAAATGAATATGCAGATGTCTGTTTTATCTCATGGATTAAAAGATGCAACAGAATATGTTGATGGACTATAAGAGAAACTGAAAGCATATCCTGTGATGTACTTGCAGTATACTTTATAATTTTCCTCGAAATAACTAATGTTACGTTTAGAAATCGTCTATAAAGCCTGACAACTCTATGACTACATCACAGAACACAAGGCCATTATAGTGATGCAATCATGAAGTCCACCTGCTGTGAATGCCAGGCTCTCCAAGAGCCAGCATCAGTGCTTCAGGAAAGAATCAAGAAATATATAGATATTTGCATTTCATGAAAGATAAAGTGTTGGGCATTCATGAACTCCAACTTACTTTGGATAAGTTGTCTAACCTCTACTAGTCCAATTTGTCCACGTCTTCCTGTAATAACCTGTGGCACTGAGTTCTAAGTTGCATGTATTGTAAGAAAAAGGAGTAGAAACAGTCCTAAGTACTGATTCTCAAAGAATTTACAAAACAAGGCAACTAATGCCCTAAAATCAAAACTTCCTAAATAACATTTATAACTCAATAAAAGAGAAATTAATAAAAATAATAATTAAAAAATCTGTAGTTAGAATCATTAGAGGAGCAATTTTATGTTTATGATTTATATGGATATATATAATCAAAACTGGTCAGTGTTTAAATTATAAATATCACATAAAATCCTATAATACTGCAAAATCCTGAGCACAAGAATGTAATGCATAGCTGGATATGAAAATATGAACAATCATTTATGTTGATGGAACAGTATCTGTTTCTCTTGCAGAAATACTGGAAATACCTTCCTTCATATTTGTGATTGAGAGTGAAGGATCTGTCATTTTTCCCTAGAAATATAATGTGGTTTTGTGTTTGGCTAAAGTAATTTGCTAGTGAAAAGCTGTGATAGGTTTTGATTAGAATTACTTGGGAAGTTTAGATAGACGTCCACTTTTTTCAGCTCTTTAGCATAGTACTTCCACTGAACTATCAACTGAAAATATCTTCCTTTTTCTACTTGCAGTCACGACACCTTCAAATCTACCTCTTTCAAGTGATAACTTATGTATCTCTCTGCTATACCTCATTGTTCCTCAGCAACATAACTTCTGTCTTACTTGCCTGCTAGTAGCAACTCTGAAGTGTCAAGTTTTCTAAACCACCAGGCATTACAATAAGCTCAGCTGTGTATTTCTCATATAGGACAGAATACCTACATCTTTTGTAAATGTATACATCTACAGCTTTTGACAGTAGAGCTTAGATGCAGATATGAAAATTCTTAATGATTTGCTTATTTAGCACTAGAGGTGTGATTCAGGTTACTTCTGATTCTCTACCATATCTTTAGAAGTATGCAATTTATTGCAATTCTGGTGGTAAGAATGTTTTTTTCATTGCCCTGACTCATAGTCATTCTTAATTACTTCATTTTACCTTTTCTTTTCACATGTTCATGTTTACCACTATTTAACAAATGTTATTTTGAAGGATTTCTTCGGAGTTCCCCAACATTTGTGAAAAATACTGACCACAGTCAGAAGAAAAGAACTTTTTCTCATCCTTGTTTTACCTTGACGTAAGTTCACTGCTTTTTTCTGTCTTGGTCACTGAAGAAATAGCAACCTAATTATTCTGAGGGTCTTTCAACTATTGTTTATTTCAGTCCGCAAATCCTAAGCCAAAGTTATAGGAAGAGTTAGTATTTTTGCCAGTTAGTGTGAAGATTCATAAAACATTTTTCATCAGGAATAAAATGCAAATGTATCTGAAAACAGAGTTTCAATTATACTTGTCATGTTACATCAAGAAAGCTGTCACCAGCCAGAGGCTTGAAAACAATGTCATCTGACAGTGACAGGTAGTACTCCTATTGTAAGAGACTGTAAACAAATTTCCAACCTGTATAATACTGATGTGGCAATCAAGAAGAAAAGTTTAATCCTTAATATGTAAACAATATGATAAATATTTAAACAGTAGAATATTTTTTTTCTGTGATTCATCAACTAGTGTTGAATCAGGATGGACATTTCTTAAAGTAACTTCTATCTTGCAATTTTGTAGCTGATGTCACAAGTTATATTACTTTTCAAGTAGGTAGACACCACCAGAGGATGAGTCAGAAATCCCTGCAATAATTACCTTTATTTTAAATAGCTTTCTCAATTTATTCATGTTATAAGTGATAGTTCAGATTTCACAACTTTCATTTTATAAAAATTAGAGTCTGTTTTTCTCTTAATGAGTGAAGCCAGTGCTTGCAGATGTTAGTTATAGAACATACAGGAACACATGAACATTTGTCATGATAAAATTTAATCACCTGCCTGCAGTATTATGGATTCATTAGTCATAACTCTACAGTGAAAACTAGAGCTAAACAGGGAGCTTAGTCCTTCATGGAAATACATGCTCATTCATACTGTTTTAGCTTTTCTCTCAGGCTGAACTGAAGTTGTGGTGCCTCCTATGCACCCTTCGCGTTGCATGCTGTCCTGTTTGTAATCTGACATGATTGTACAGCTGCAACAAATGGGATAACTAGGGAAAATGTCCTGCTTTGTGAGAGACTGTTTCTATATCCATCATAGTTTTAGTGAAAATATAGTTTTCCTTTTCATCCAACCTCTAGATGTGCTCTCTCCCCTTCCCTGTTAAAGCACAGGCAGAGAAGACAACCACTGTTCTTGAAAAGTAGGCACCAGAAGCAAAGTAGTGTTTCTAAGCAGAGAATACTTTGTAGTGAAAAGAGCAATTCATCAAGGGATACCTGCAAAACTAAGTTTCAGACAAAGAGACCTAGGCTTTTTTTTTTTCCTCATTCCTAATGACAGGAAGGTGAAAACACCTTAGTTCTGTTGCTTTTTCCCTGACACGTGCCCTGTGACCCTTTTGAGGCATCTAATGTAGGCAGTACTTGAAGATGTCAAGGTCCTTTCATGCATTCCCACTTAAACATTCTTATTTCTTAAAATCTCTACCTTGGAAACTGTGTTATGTTTTAACCCCTGCAGTCTAAAGGCAATTTTGCTCTGTATTTTTGGGGCCTTGGAGTCTGCTTATGGCCAAAATGGAAATATTCATTAGGTATTGCATTCAGAGCAATTCTAAGAAAAATCAACTTCACCATGGAGGGTAGCAAATATGAGATAAAAAGCCTAAAATTGCCTTTGTACAAAAATTTACCTTAATGAATGATTTTGAAAATAGAAAAACTCAAGCAGTCATTTGACAGTCTGTGTTACTACAAGTTCAGGGAACAGTGAATGATTCGCATTCCCAGAGTGCTCTGATTTCTAGTGAAGATCTTTATGGTTGCTTCTAAATCACCTGTTAACCATCTGAATGCAGATACTTGTATCTGTCATGTATGGCCCCCTGCTCAGGGAAAGGGTATGTTTTTCACTATTAGCTGTAAAAGACTGGCATGTTTCAGAGCTATGAAGTTTGTTTTATTCTATACCATTGCTGCTTAGATTGCTAAGAAAAGGAATTATGTGACCAAAAAACCATCTTTACATAGTGATTGAATGTTTTTCAGGTTTTCAGGTAGTTTAATCAGCAGCTTAGAGAAATTAAATGCCAAGTGGGAAAACAAAGATGTAGAAGAATTTTAATGTCTTATCTTCATGTAGGTTTCCAATGATGGTGATTTCTGAAACACTGTGGCTGTAAATTATGGGTAACCATGAAATATTTTTGCTGTACTACAAAATTTTAAAGGGAATCCCTGGAATAATACATTACAAAGAAAAGAAATCAAATTGTTTGCATACAACAAGTTGTAGCTTTAACTCCATGTTAGAGTAGTCTTCCAAATCTTTTGAAAGTGCAAAGACAGGTAGTTGATCTCTGCTTTTTTTTCTTGCTTTTTCCACATCACATGCTTCCTGGGTCATCACATCTTGGAAGTCCCTTTGTTCAGCTACCTCTTTCTCTGTTAGAATCGCATATTGGCTTGATTGTATTGCATTAAGTTTTTCATGTTTATGAAACAGGTTGATAAACTCACCACTTTTCTAGCAGATCTTGTGTTGAGCCTATTGTAATTTTCATCAAAAAGTGGAAAAGTTTCACATATCACATTTTTGATCATTCTATAAGGATAAGTAGAAGTTTTACCATTAACTTATGTGGGAAGGGAGTTGGAGCAAAATTTGTGAAAAAAATTACTTTCTATAAGCAGAAAGAACTATTTACCACTTTTTACTTTTTCTCAGTTGTTAATGGTGGCTGATGAAGCATAAAACATATTTGTTGTGTTTTCAGCATATGAAATTTGCTGAATAACTGAGATTTGTTGTCCGTTTTTCTGTAGGTATGTTTCTAATACCTGGTTAACCTGCGGTTGACTTCTAATGCTGATATTATCCTAAGGGTATCTTTGCTTGAGTTGATTCTTGAAAATGAGTCTTTCAGCTTTAGGCTTGATCCTGTTTGCAGTGTATTGCTGAAGTTTTAAGGTCCATCCAAGCAACTTGCAAAGCCCTGAATTAAATAGTCATAAGTTTCAAATAATAAAACCACCAGAAAGAATATCCACAGGTGATGCCATCCACTGCTGCAATGTAAATTCCCATCCTATTTTTCTACCTATTAATTATGTCAGTAAGTCTATAGGTAGTATCTTGACTCTTGTTTCATTGCTAGTCAGCACCCAAATATATATCTATTATAGGCAATTGATTAAAGGGAGAAAATAAGGCATAAGAATTTCTTTCAGTAGTGCACAAAGGAATAAGAAATAAAAATCCAAGTATATTCCAAATCTGTGGATTAAAAGGAGGCTGAATCATAAGTAAGTAAAAAAAATATGTAACTTATAAAGCTATGTCAGTGGGGACAGACTTAAGCTGTTCGTATTCCAAACCCACATTCGTCATTTTACTTGTTAAATCATTAACAGATTGTTATGATATTTTCAGTAAGTGCTATGTGACAGAGTAGGAATATGAATTTTGTAATGTACATGGCCAGAATGTGGCTTAAACCTGCATCCAAATGTAGTGACAGTAGATCAATATGTTGTTAAAAATATTGGTGTGTCTATGTACAAAATTCAGCAGGTGTGGTATTTTTCAACAATAAAATACAATACATTTCAAAAATAAGTTGTATGTATTTAGTGATCTGAATTACAAAGAAAAGCATTAATTGTGAGTTGCTAAAGTATGAGTGTTCATATTTTAAATCCGATGTTCCTATCACTTAACATAGCTGAAAATGTGTTGTCTGTCTGGCAAATTGCAAAGCCTAAGTATTAGGAAACTGATACTTAAGTTAGTTTTATTTTTTTTATGTTTTCAGATTTAATTTGTAGTTGAGGAAGCCAAAGACAACTAATAAATCATAGCAAAGAACTTGAATGTTTCTCTGCTTTGATATCTGAATTAGTGAATATGCATTTTTAAATTGATTTCCATTTGCTAATTTCTGAAGTGCACATTGATTCTCCAGGTTTACTAGGAACTGTGTGTTGTCTAAGGGCTCCTGGTGTTTAGTCCCTTTTCCTCCCATGCAGCTTATTTCAACATGAGTTACAGTTGTAGCAGGTGTTTCTCTGAACTTTTAGAGAATGAGGGTTTTTTTCCTTAATACTTGAAATCTCTTAATGACTTTTGGTCAGCTCCTTCTCTCTAATGGCTCTTCATTATTTCTGGTAAGTCCTACATTTTAGTAGTATTTATGGAATTCTTTGATAAATAAGCAAGCACAAATTAATTTTGGCATTTTCTCAAGCAAAGTAGTAGATACATATAGATAACTATACCATTTCCTAATCAAGAGAGGAAAAAGAAGCAAAACCAGCATCCTTGTGCTTTCCTTAGCCCATGACAAATTGTTCCTGCAGGTTTGTTGCACTACTTTTTATATGGAGAAGTGACTGTGTTGTATGCACAATGAGTATTTACAGCACAGAACCTCACTATGTGTACCAAACCTTGAGTTTTTGCAGCAAATAACGAGTCAAATATGGCTCTTGTCTCCTACCAGCTTCTCAGCAATGAGGTCATTGCTTTTTCCAGTGTCTTTTTAGCTGTGTAAATTGCACACTGATTTTGCAGTACATTTACCCTGACTCTGTGCACATAAACCTGCGTGGCATAGGAATTGAACTGTTCTGAACTCCACTAAAATCAGTAGAAATATTCTGACTGAATTCTGTGGAGTTTAGAAGATGAGAATAATATTCATTGCACTTCATAAGGGAATTAAAAAAGGGAGAAGAAAAGCACTTTATAAACCAAATGTTATATTTTTGGTGTTTAGTCTTCTTGATTTAATTCCAGTTTTATTCTTTAGTTCCAAGGGCATCAAGATTTTTCCCCCACACCTTTTGATGTTTCTCTGTTTTCCAAAACTGCTAAGATTTCCTGTCTATGGATGACACATAGTGATACAAAATTTTTTTGGCAGTTTGTTGTGGTTTTTTTCCAGTAGGAAAGGAACTACTGTCTTTTAAATATGCCATGTAATACTTGCCCCTGATATATACATATTCTGCAAATCATGGTAATACAGTTTACTGTAAACCTAAACATATATATAAAGCTTTGACTTCTCTTTGTTTCTCTAAGATGGGAGTTGTCTCAAAAGAACAACACTACTCACCTTTGCATTCAAGTCTGATGACATCAGAGATGTAACACTCACTGGTGCATTCTGTAGCATGTTCACAGTACTAATCACAGTGTTACCTTATCTTTGATCAGAGAGGGGCATCTCTTTCTTTGGCAGGTATTAGAGCAGCTAGTTGTTGACTGACTGCTACAACCATTCAATTTATCCAGCACTTTGTGAAACTGGAGTAGTTTCGTGGCAGATTCATAGAGATCTACCTCTTTATTAAAGCACGTTGGCATTTTCCGTAAGTTGAAAATGGAAGAGGAAATGACATATATATTCTGTTGTTTCCTGACCCACTCTAAGATATCATCATGGGTTTTAATAATTAGAATTGAATAGAAAATAGAGGACTACATTCCACTTCCCTTGGACAGGAGTGCTGTTGGTTCCTTGCTTAGGAAGACAGTCAACAGATGGAAAATGGTTTGCATTATCTTCCCAGCACATGAACATAAGAGTATTTGCATGTTCCCGTGATCTCGTTCCTTCCGCTTCTAACCCCATGAGATAGCCTGTGTCTTTCAGGACAAAAGGGAAGAGAGTAAAAAGGAGACAAAATGAGGCAGAGGAAACTTAGGAAGGAATGTGATGCCTACAAGAATAGACAGTATGGGTGAAAAGGATAAAACCAATTAAAATAATTCATCCTATGCCTTAATTCTGTTCCTCTTGGAAGTTACCCTGAAATTCAATTATGACACCCTACTTGTACTTATAACTGTTCTTTGGTGATGCAGTTAATGTGACTATGGCATTTTCTTACATAGGACCACCTACGCAGAATTTTATTCTGCATCAACTCTGTATTTAAGTCTGTCTTTAACAGCAAAAAAACCAAACCAAAGCTACTATATAAATCTTTCAACTTGCACTCATCATGTATAAAAGGAGCTTGATTTTTTGTTTGTTGTTTTAGAATAACAATTAAAAATTGCACTGTATATATACAGATTTAATATCAGGACATAATGAATGTTGCTTTTCATATTGAGACATAAGTAAATTCCTATAATAATACTCCCTTAGTCTTATTCATAGAATACTCAACATTTTTTATGAATAACTATGAATTAATTAATGAGAAGATTTGGTCTGAATTGTATAGCTTTTCAGGAATAGTTGCATAATGTTTTTCTTGTCCCTATTTCTGCTGATTTCATTACAGTCACTCCCCCTTGTGTAAAAATGTCTTCTGTGGACTCTCTCAGTAACTAGTAATACCATCATTATCAAGAAAACATGGTTTATATTCCAGGGTTCTGACAAATAATATTGTCAGTGATAACACCAAGAAGTTGAAATTTAATTTGTTTACTTGAACATATGCTGCATTAGACAAAAGGGAAAGAGCAGGGGAGGTCTGAGATCAAATTCATGCTGAGTTTACTTACTTCCTACAGAGAGATTTTAAACTACTTCGTATCATATGACTGTATGCTCATTATCAGGAGACAAATTAACCAAGTTTAAAACAGGTCTTCTGTGAAAAAAATTGAGTAGGAATTACATGGCAATTCACTAGAAATGGCAAATGAGATCTGGAGAGGTAGAACGTGGAAGCCAGTTACACAGCTTAGCACTGAGATTTCTCTTTAATAGGCTTCCATCATACAAGAAGGTCTATGACAAATCTGTATCAGAACACTTCCAGGTCACCAGTGAGTGTCTAAATATATCAGAATTCTTAATGCCCCTCATATTTTTATGATATTACAAATCTATATTTCCAGGATTTTTTTGAGGTTCCACTTGTTTCTTTCTTCCCCTTCCCAAAAGCGGAGGAGTTCATCATCCTAGGGAATAGGTAGTGAAAGGAAATGTTTATAGAGAAATATTAGTGTGTCAGAGAAAAGGAAAAATTAATGGAAATTAGGGGGGAAAAAAAGCACAAAAATAGAATTATTTCAGCAAGTAATTAAACTGCCAGATACACAGTTGATACTTGTTAATTGGTAGTGCTGACATATGCTATTCCTTTGCGTGTATCCACCCACTCATTGTGTCCTTGAATTCTTCACTCGTTTGTGCTCAACTGTGGTCTTGTTTTCAAATACAGATTTATTTTGGTATGCCATTTTATGGAGCATCTGAAAAGCTCATGGATATCATTGAATCCTCACTGGGATAATGTGGAAAACACACACTGTAGATAAATGTTTGGAATTTATTGTTACTGATACACATATCATTCATTGTGATATTCTTACTTCGAAATATGCTATTTTATTTCTTAACTCTTGCCTTATATTTGTCTTCCACCTATCTATTTCTGAAGGGATGGCAAAAAAAGAGGAGATGACCAAGAACAGAGCAGTTGTCATCCTGAGAACTCAAGGAGATCTAGAACTCTATAGCAGTGCTCCTCATTAGAAGGACCCACTGTCTCCATTCACTGCATAGAAAAAGAATGTCAGAAAACTGCCTTTGGTGCCTAAACTTATGCTTATTCTTATTTGTATTTCACAGTAAGACCCAGGTCAGCTAATCCACTAAGGTTATTTAATGCTACCTGATCCCTGTGGCATCAATATACATTCAGTAAACTTTAAAAGCTGCTTAGCTAGTTGAAAACAAAGATCTAGATGTTTATTCAGACCTCTTGAGTTTACTAAATGGCATTGGAAATCTCTCTACAAGAGGCTGTTGAGACAAAGCCATTAATTCTCCAGCTTGTAGGAGCAAAGCATCATGAAAATAGCCTTTCTCACAGGAAAAATGTTTCAGAACGTATTCAAACCTCACTAAGGCTTAAGTCCCAAATGGAAAGGGGTTGGAT
Organism: Manacus vitellinus; assembly: GCF_001715985.3. Classification (NCBI taxonomy): domain Eukaryota; kingdom Metazoa; phylum Chordata; class Aves; order Passeriformes; family Pipridae; genus Manacus; species Manacus vitellinus. Next base: position 459,892 of record NW_021940517.1, on the reverse strand, counting down.
CATAAAATTTTGTAAAGGTCTTTTGTAAAAGCAGAGGATGCAAGAGAAGGTTCTTATAGGGTTTTTTTTCCCCACAGTCCTAATATTTTCTGCATCCAAAGATTTTTCTTTAGTGAGATGATATTTATAAGATCTAAGAGTAAGTTGGGGAAAAAAATATGTCTTTATCTTATTTTTTGGAGGTTTTGAATGTAGTCTCACAAAACAGACTAGTTTCAGAAACTAATACTCTTGCTTTTCAGTGCATTCTGCCTTAATTTAAAAAAAAAAAAAAGTAATTTTCTTCCTCTATCTTTAACATTGTTTTTTTCCTGGTCTCCCACAGCAATATACCTATATAGTCCTGGCTTTTTGGAGCTGGGTGCCTTTATTTTCCCATATAATCAAGGATAGCAAAGCCCTCTAGCAAATAACACTGAGTACCAAAATTGTGCTTATGCTTTGAACTGGCCTCTGGAGAAATGAAACTCTCACCATCAAACTTTCTCACCACAGAGGAAGACTCAAAAGACTAATCTTCCGTTATGAACATAATAAATCAAAACATATTTGATAACACCCTATTTCACATTCAATTAGATAGTAAGAAGAGCAAATTGTAAGGTTGTAATTGTGCAGACACCTCTAGGTCTTGGTCGATAGAAAGGATCGGCTGGCAAAATCCCCATGTTTCCATCCACCCAACTGCAAGGGATACTTTCAGTTAGGGAAGTGATTAAAGGGTTCCTCTTACCCGCATCTTGTACATTATCATCAAGTCAGCAAACAACTATTTTTATGGCATAATGACAAAAAAGGATATCTTTTTGTAGCAGTAACAACTCTACTTGGAACTGAACCTCATTTCTACTTGCCACCTCTCCTTAAATCTCCACTTTGTGTAGAGGAGATTTTCCTTTAGAACTGGATTGATTTCTGTTAGGCTACCTGCCAGATAGTAATGCTTGAGATTTGGCATCTTTGTTCTTCAGCTGTTCCATGAAGCACAGTGCTTATAATTTAGTAACTTTAAATTTTCTCTTAGCATTTTAATAAATGGTAGCATAAATGTTCTGGTGGTATTTTGGAGGATATTCCCAAGGTTTTTGGCATGTGTTGCCAAGCAGACTGTCAGTGGTCAGTGTAGATTTTCTTCTGATCAGGAACTTAGACAGAAGAAATTTTATGTCTTTTATTGTCTGTTGAGCAATTATAGGTGCTTTCAAAGGGGAAATAGTCTCTTTTTTTAGTCCATATTCCTCTTAATGACTACAATTGCTTTGGAGAGGGATTGTCTCACACAGTATCACAAGCTTGATTTTACATTGTGTAACTCAATGAGAAATCTCTCTATATCAGTCCTTAAATTTTACCAAATACACCTACAAAATAAGTATAATTATCCCTCTTTTGTAATGTCAGGAAAAAAAGTAATTCTTCTATTCACCAAAGCCATAAAAAGTGATGCAGAAAAGTTATTTGCAATAAAGACACTTGACATTCTATTCTGCCTTTGTATTTCAAGATATATATATTTCTTCATCTGCTATAGTTTGGATCTTTTTACAGAAACATATTCATCTGATTGTTAAAAACCATCATCCAATTTTTTAAGTTTATTCATAACCAGCTTATACCCACTGTTTTTATAAGAAAATGATATTTGACCTAATTTTTTTCCTTCCAGGTATTTGCCTCTATCATGTCATATATCTACACAAATTGCCAATCTTTTTATCTACTTGCCTGGACTCTGTGTTGATATTCATAGAATCATAGAATCATTTAGGTTGGAAAAGACCTCTAATATCACTGAGTCCAACCCTTAATCCAGCACTGCCAAACCCACCGCTAAACCATGTCCCCAAGTGCCACATCGACATGTCTTTTAAATACTTTCAGGAATGGTGACTCCACCACTTCCCTGGGCAGCCTGTTGCAATGCTTGACAACCCTTTTGGTGAAGAAATTTTTCCTAATATGCAATCAAGATATCCTCTGGCACAACTTGAGGCCATTTCCTCTTGTCCTGTAACTTGTTACCTGGCAGAAGAGACCAACCCTCACCTCACTACAACATCTTTTCAGGTCACTATAGGGAATGATATACAAGCACTTCGGTCGTTTGTCCTTGACCCCATTCCAAATACTAGTCTTACTCAGTAGAGTCCTAATGTACCTCTTGTTCTGGAGTTTTCTTTCCAAATTCACATGTAGGACAACTTTTAGGATAGTATTTTTTTTCAAGAATTGTAAAGGACTTTCCCTTTAGAAGATGCTCTAATAGTTCTGTTGAGCCATTTCAGTGAGACGGTTAAAGAAGCAGTCATGACAGATAAAAAAAACAAAAACAAAAACAAAACAAAACAACAACCAAAAAAAAACCCCACAAAAAAAACAACAAACAAAACCCAGAATGGGATCCATGTTAGCTGTAATGCAATAGGGAGAAAGACAGAACAGCAGAGCACACAGCGTGAGGTCATATAACCAAGTGACTAGTAGGTGAGGAAGATTCGTGTTTGCTGGTCTGCACCATTACCTGTAAACCTTGCTCACCAGCACAGTGCAGTAAATTAGATAGCACCCTTGTCTGGTTTTTTTGCCAACTGGGGTTATTCAATTGTAAATTTTATAACATTAAATATTCCTTTTTGCAAATATTATAACTTCTTATTGTCATATAAGACATTTGTTGTTCCAATGTGAAGGTTGATGGTGAAGTAGCTTTTCTTTGTTTCCTTGGTGACTGTGCCTGCTGTGATCATACCACAAAATGCAGACTTGCAGGCAGAATGAGCAACTGATGCTTAATGTTTGAACCTCTTTGTTAACAGCAGTGGCCTGCTGTTAAAGAAGAGAAAGAGATTCTGATAAATCTGCATTATAGGGACAAACTTTTCTGATTAACTGTGTGTTGGTTTGGAAACTTGTTAAGGATACACATTAGCAATTTGCATTCTAAAGGTAACAAACAGGACAACCTACTTGATAAGAATATCAATAATAAGAGTGTTCTTTGTGTGTTTTCAAGGAAAGAATTGCAAATCAAATAATATTAGTGCTCTTCATCTTGTTTACATCTGTTTCATTAACAAGTAGATAAAGAAATAGGCATTGTGATAACAGGGTAATACATTATAGTTCCATAACCCAATTAAGCTGCAATAATTACATGGAAATGAATCCATATAGTATTCAGATTATATCATCTCAGTGTTGTTTACATTTGATTTTTAATCTCTTGTGTTCATTGTATACCGTTAACGTCTTTGACATAGTAAGATGCCTTGGTTTTGTTTGTTTCTAGTAGAAATGCTGTATTGGCAAAGCAATGGAATTTTTTTTGTGTGTGTTACCTGCTACTATTTGCTTAACAGTGGAGGAGTGCAAATGAGTCATGTAAACAAAAATAATATAAAATTGCCTATATGTTACTAGACTCTCCCAGTGTCTATGAGCCACAAAAGAAAAAATAAATAAATAAAAAAATAAAGAGAAGAAAAATTCCACATAGTGCTAAGTCAGAAATGTGAGTTGTTGTTTAGTAGTTTACATTCAGCAGGGTCAGAAGCATCTAACCCTGCAGTTTTCAAAACTGGAACACATACTTGAAAGTCATGAATTTATATTAAAATTATTGAACTGTAATTGAATTTGTTTTAAATTCATTGCTAGGAAAGAGCTTGTTATTTGAAGAAATGTGTAAAAATCTAAACCAAGAACATATGAGTAGTATAAATGGTGTTATTTGGTTTAGTGATACCACCTCTGCTACACCAGTGCTCCACTTTTATAGTATCTAGAGTTTCAGGGGAAAATGTTATCTTTTTATAGTGTGATATGAAAATTTTAATGTCTAATATATTCTGTGAAAAGCTGTAGTATGTTTTACTACTTTGATCTTTTCAGTGTTCAGTATTTTGATTGGCTGGACATTTTGCTTCTTCCCCACAGGTTTCTGAGACTGTAAACAGGGGAAAAATTAGAGTAGCCAGTCAGTCAAATTATGGAATATTGAAAAGGTCAAAGCCATACAGGACTGTACTTAACTTACAGAATATATGAAGCAATAAAATTCTGATAGCTTGTTCTTGTGCCGTGGGTCGCAACAAGAGAGAATAATGCTGTAGTTTGAATCTGTACCTATGATGGTAATTATGAGAAGGGAAAATGGTGCAACCATAACCTACTGTCATCCTGACAGTCTTTTAATTTTTAATATAAAGACTTTTTAAAAAGTGTTCTGCATGTAGAGCTAGAAATATACTTGTAAGTTTATTGAAACTGAGGTCTCATATAAGCTCAAGCTGTAACTTTTTTTCTTTCTTTATAATCAAAGCGAGACTGACTAAAAACAAAGGGACAGAACAAAAGCAGAAATGTGCTATCTTTCATTTATAATGCTTTGCATAATATAAGGGACACAAAGTTGTGATCATGATTATAGAAATGAAATGCAGTAACAATGTCTGATCTGATAGGTTGGTATACTAACTTTAAGAAAAAATGATCTTCCAGGAGAAGGTAAACTATGTCCAAAGACTCATATATTTGATGGTATTATTTTCCAAAGTAGTGGTAAGGGAAATGAGTGGTGGAAACATTCTCCATTTAAGAATTAAAATTAAAATTCTAATTCTATTGTTCTTTTCTTAGCAGAAAGAATGAAATTGTTTTCTTATTTGAAAACTAACTAGTCCTTATAAAATCCACCTACACTACTTTTTTTCGTCTGGTTTCTTTGTAAGTGTAAATCGTATGACTCTCTAATGTCTCCATGTGGGCCTGAGCCCAATGGAAACATTGGGATACAGAGTTAAACTCTGCCAATCCTGTTAAGTACTACTTTTTAAACTTTTAGAAAGTTGCAAATTCAATTCCCAGTGTAATTGGCTCAAGGAAGGTACTTCATCAGAACTGGAAGCAGTTAGATACTAATTGGCTTCCCACTTATTAAGTAGAAAATTCCAAATTTGGATTTTACCTCCACATTCTTTCTTAAAACTCTAAGACAGGTGGGAAAAGTAGAAAGCCATGGGAAGTGTAAGAGATGAGGGAAAGTAGAAGAGTTAAGGGACTTTCTAGCCATATCAGGTAGTCTTTTATACCAGTTCATCTGCCCTGTCATGAGATTTACTTTTTGCAAGATAGAAAAAGTTGATGTTTCAACGCCTTTGTAGTCATTTATTACAGTGCAAATGCCCCTGGACTAAACAGAATAATGATATATTTGAATATATGTTTTTACTTGAATATAGTATTACTTGGTAGTATTTAATGATTGAAAAGAAGTAACTGACATCTCCTGGCTCTGATCTTGCTAATTAAGGTACAGATAGATTTTCCATAATATTTGTATTGCTACCGATTTTGATTACATTAGTACCACAAGGTGAGTTGTGTAAATGTTAGGGACAAAATCTTTTATTCATTAAGAGTTTATATACCCAGTAGGGCCAGCAGGAGAAGGACATCGCATTAGGCTCTGTATTTTCGATGTCCTTTTGTGTGGCCTGGCTGTTTATTAGAAATATATAGTAGCATTATCTTAGACTAGGAAATAGGAATATAAAGGAATGTTTGCCTAGTGTCTGCCCAGCTAAACTGATAACTGATGTCTCTAAATTAAGAGGTACATGACTTCCTATTTCCTCTTAAAATATGTATTTATACTGTGCGAATAAAAATTTGGTACAACAGGAGCATTTCTCCATATGGGAGTTTGTGAAAACCTACTGCCTCCTACTTACTGACTGTTCAAATATGCTCCCATGTATTTTCATTTTGATAAATACCTTTTAGCATTGCCTTACTAAAGGAATTTTTATAACAGCAATCCATGTGCATTCCCTGCCTTCCTTCTCCCTTGGAGAATTAACATGGCTGTTGTTGCAACTGCACTGCTGATGCACCTCTAACAGAATGGGGTCTCTTCTCAGGTGGCTGAGGGGCACTACCATAAAAACTAATGCATATGAGTATGAAACCTTTCAGGAATTCACAGCCTTACATGCAGAGTTGCAATCTATAGTCTGAAAGAACTTTAAGAGGTCTTTGTCCACCCACCTTCCCAAAGGCAAGTCAGTCATGCCATGCCACACCTAAAAGGTAGTGATCAGGTTTGTTCTCAAAAAAATTCCAAGAACATAGGCTTCACCTTTTCTCCAGTGTTCACCTGTCCTTTACAGGCTTCTTGGGACAGATGAACTGAATCTCTTTGGCTACAATTCGTTCACATTGTTCCTCAGTTGGCTGTGCTGACGGAGAACACTATTTTCTTGCCTCCCTATAGTTCCTTTATGCATATTTATAAGCTCCTACCTTCATTTTCTTCAATCTTTTTTTTTTCTAGACAAAACTAAGAACAAGCAAAAAACAAATGAACAAATATACACTTGTTGCTTCCCACACTTCTCCAGTCTGCTATCTTGGACTGCATTATGCAAAACATAACATAGTCCATCTGAGTCAGTCTTGTCCAGGCTAAGTAGACTGGAAGAACTACTTTGCATTCTCTGTGCATGACATTTCTCTTCACATGGAACTCACTCCATAATAAGTTTTTCTGGCTGCAGCATGATATCAGACATTGTAGAATTGGTCTTCACAAATACAGGACATCATCTACTCCATGACTAAAATCATGAGGCACTGTGGATATTCAAATACTCTGAGTATTGGTTATTTAAATTTTCAAATGAAGTTAAAAAATTCAGACCAGAGAAAATCTCAAGAAACTCTGCTGACTGCTAATGCAGGTGGAGGATTAGCAGCATGAAGGCAAATCAAATTCAACAAGCCAAATACAGGGTTGTACATACTGGAAGCAAACTCAATCATACAAGCAGCGGAGTTATGAATAGTGTCTTTATGTTTAACATTGCTCTTAATGTGCAGCAAGTATAGATATTTTAACTGTAGATATCACTGCGTTAGAAAAAAATATGTAGTTAAACTTGGTTGCCATTTGGTGGTTGTTCTAACTTTATTAGTTTCTTCCTCTTTCGTTCTCTTAAATCATCATATGCATATGTTTTTTAACTCAAATTTTAAATATAGAAATATACTCAACAGTCTTTTAGAAATCACAGACAGGAACATAATTTAACATTTTCCCTTCACAATAATATAGAGGTATGACAAATGCCAGTTTACTGTATTTGAATATTATTCTAATCTGAAGGAACAAGGTTTGCAGTAGAGAGGTGACTGAATATGTTGGATGGATGAGTTAGCTACACTGAAATAATATGTGCAAAAGACCTCTACTGGTTTTAATTCTCGGTAATTCTTCTTACAGCAGAAGGCAACAGATTTTCAGTAATGGAAAAAAATACAGATTTAGTGTATTCTTTAAAATCATGTGTGTCATAGGAAAGAAAGTAGAAGAAAACAGTGTAGTGTGTGTGTGTATACTAAGCAATAAAGGGAGAATTTGTAGTATTCAGACAAAGAACCTGGGAATTCAGAAAACACAAATAATCTCCACATTGGTAAACTAAGATGAAGTTACAAATTATATATATGGAATTTTTTGAAAGAAAAACTGATATAACTCTTGAGATGTATCTTGGAGCCAGTTTCTGATACTGATATATACCACAAAAATATTATGCAATAGATATAATTCATGTCAATGTTGTTGCATGTTTAAACGTAATTTTCCTTTAATGTTTCACTAAATTCTTTAGCATATCTGTGCAATTATGAACTTAGTATTCTGTTACACCCGTATCTTACTTAGTTAATTTTGATACAGTTAAGTAGTAGGGAACAGACACTTCTGAGACAGATAAAATGTTATGCCCACAGCCACTTGAAAATTAAGTAATTTTACTGCCTTCTATTGATTTTAACATAGAAATTATTTTCCTTGTTCCCAGTATACAGGTAAAACTGATTAGCAGTGTTCCATATCAAAAGTTAATTCCAATGATAAAAAAACAATGATGCAGTCTTTCTTCTCCAGAAAGAAGCTGAGAGTTCATATTCCCAGGAGCAGTGATGGAACTTCTCATGTGATAATAGGTGTGAATGCTTCAGAGAAGATAACAAGTTAGCTATGATGATAAAGCAAATACTTGTGAACAGCACGGAATGATCCAGGGGGATTTAGATGAGTGAATTCTATGGTAAATGCAATTAAAATTAGTGTGTGTAAGGTTGAAGCTTATAAACAAAAGGAGGGAAAATGCCATAAAAAAAATATTCTGAGCTGCTTCCTTCAGAAAGCATGCCGTACCTATTCAAAGAGGAGAGAGAATGCTGAGCCCTGCTGCACTGACACAGCTGCAAATGCTTGACCTCTCTTTCTGTGCAACTGTTGCAATATCCTCTCATGCTGTAATCATTGGATGCTGCCACTGGGTGGGTCTTATATAGTTATTAAATTCAGCAAGTCTCTGCAATGCCAGTGAGAGTTCTGTGGCTGCCATTGGAAAGCAAGGGGGCATGTGAAGCACCTTTCAGTTGATAGTCTCTGCCTCTGAATCTTGGGTTCTCCTTTACTGAATGTAGTCCAGGCCATCCCAGTTCGTTTTCTTATAGAATCATAGAATCACAGAACAGTTTGAGTTGGAAGGGACATTATAAACCCTCTAGTTCCAACCCCCCTTTCACTAGACCGTGTTGCTCAAAGCACCATCTTCTCTGCCTTAATCATTTCCTGGGATGGAGCATCCACAACTTCTCTGGGCAACTTGTTCCAATGTCTCACCACCTTAATATAAAGAATTTCTTCTTAATATCTAATTTAAACCTACCCTCATTCATTTTAAAACCGTTACCTCTTGTTCCATCACTACACTCCATGATGGTCACCCTTCATCTTTCCTGCAGGCCCCCTTTATGTCATCTTGAATATCTGTGACTAAGAGGAAAGATGACCCGAAGCTCAGACATTTTTAAAACTTATAGAATAACATATTCCCTCCTTTTTTGGAAATAAAGGTTGACTTTATTCTTGAAAAACTGTTTTCCCATTAGTAGAGGGAAATATACAGTACCAAGTGAAACTTCTGCTCGTCCCTTTCACTGTTCTACAGGTGTGTTCAGAGAAACAAAAAAATATGTTCCATAAAACAGGTAGTAAGAGGCTTGCTGTCTGTTGTAAAATACGAGCTTGAGCTGCAAAAGTGATGCTGACTCAATTTCTATTTTGGTTTAGTCAGAATTTTAAAGAATGCTTTTCAGTCAAGTCACATTGGCATTAAAATCCAAGCTGTTGCTTTGTCTCTTAGGCACCATGTCCTATGTGGCACACTGAAAATACTATAAACCGGAGTTCTCTGTTGCTATTGTTATGCATACAGATTAGATACAACATGTTGTAAGATTTTTCATGTTATCCAAGACACCTCTGTTCTGATCTGGAAAAAGGGTCTGGCTGTCTCTCACTATCTTGTAATCCTTGGCCTTCCTCAACACTGACAGAGAGGGATCAAGTGTGAAACCCTTTATGGGTAGCAATTTGACTGGGCATGGTCTCATTTTATGTGGACCGAGAGTTGGTTCATATCTTATAGTTTTTAATGAGATTAATTTCTTCCCAGCAAAGTGTGCATTCAGACAGTCTCAGTGGAGATGAAGAATACTGTACTTGCCCCTTCAGCCAGCAAATCATTGTCAAAGAAGATATCATATTGATGTGCAGGTCCTGAGGTCTGTTATTCTATTTTATTTTTACAGATTTATTGGTTTGTTTGTTTAAAGATGTATGTACAAGTAAATTTGTATTTTTTGTTATTACTATATTCATAAAGGTAAACCATGGACTGCAAGCAGTAATCACCAGCTTTTTTGCTTGGCCTTAATAAGAGGAGAAATCTGATAAAATTCAAAGGATTTTTTACCTTAAAAAACATTTCATAGAAGTGACCTAAGTTTAAAAAATAATATTATATTTGAAGGAAGATTAATCCAAGAGAAATACATTTTATTATTTTTTCTATATTTCAACTGAATCAAGAGATAGACAGAGACTGGTTAGAAAATTAACACCTGAGAGTTTCAATTTTGGTTACTTTATATAAACAAACAGCTTAGGTTGCCTTCCATGAGGACACTCAGAACTCTGAACCTAGAGACAAGCATTATGAACTATACTTTGTGAAACTAAAGTGTTAAGAACAGCAGAAAGTTCTTTTTTAACTAAGGGCTAGACAAGTTACACCATGGAGGAAGAAGGTGGAGAGTAGGAAGAACATAATCACTTGAAAGTGATGTCATATCTCCTTTTCTTGAAAACTCTTGTATTTCTTTTTGTCAGTGTATAGGCTTGACACTGTGCCTAGGAATTATTCCTTCCATTTCTCTTCCTCTATCTTCCATATGGCCTAGGTTCCATTTTACCAGGTCACATATCATTTAAGAGACAGAGAGCAACATTTTATAAATTGACAGCTATGACAGTAAAGTAAACTGATGTCAAATGTTACACAAAAATCTCATTTTTTTTCTATGCATAATTTAGAGCTCCTGAAATGCAAATGTCTGGCAGTTTTTAAAGTGAAATACTGGTGCATATATACAGTTACTTTTTGTATCTCAACATCTTCCTTGCACCAATAGCAACAGCATTAATAGCCTTGATACTGAAGCTGTTTAGAAAGTACTTTAATGTGAATATGCATAATATGGCAAAGTTCACTGCATTTTGGTACAGTGAATTTCTTTTTTTAAATTTTAAGTTAAAAATCAGAGATGTGATTACAGCTTTCTCAAATTTGTTTGCTGACTCAGTATAAGAAAGGTTTTTTTAGAGTTTTTTTTACAGTACTTGAGCATGAATCAAAAAATACTGGGGATCCTAACAATGTGTTCAAGTCAATGGTTATTTAAGAACCTAACAAAAAGATAGGCATCTTAAGGCTTCACTGACCTGCTTAGATATCAATGGCTCTCTACTTTCTTTATTTCCAGTTAAGAATTCCAGACCTATTTAGATAAAAAAGAAGTTTAGATTTTGTGACCATACATCAATGTTATGGTGTCAGTTGGTTGCAGCAACTCGGTTTTGTATCCCTTCTTTGATCTGGCCAAGAATGTGCTCTAGCCCTGCTGCAAGGTTCATCCTGGAGAGACGCACGTCATTTTTTTGCCTGAGAAAAAATGTTAACCTATTTATTACAGGGTGTTTTCTCAAGAAACTAATCAGGAATTGAGATGTAACTATGAGGGTTGAAACAAGTTTTTAAAATGTGTCTTAAAAATATTCTCATTACCTTATTCTACCTAGTTAACATATAAACCTATACATCAGATCAGTTGAGAGGCAGATGTTATCTTACAAAAACAAGAAGATTTAGAAAAGGATTTGAACCTGGAAAATCAAACTAAGGTCTAATCCTACTGCCATGACTTATATAAATGTTTTAAAGTGGTAATAGAAAATCCCCTCTATATTGTGCTAACGTCAGCTACAACTATGTTGTAGTACAACTAAGTTGCAAATACTGCTTGCTTGCCAACTGTAATGGTTAATAACATAATAGATTTTCTCTAAAACATTCTGCTTGTTCTGTATGGATGCATGTGTTCAATATACCTGATTTTCTAAACTAGAAGAGAATCAATGACTGAAAAATTGTACTTGACTGGTTTACTTACCAGATAGATCCATGTTAATATAAGACATCCTGAGAATGACAACAAACACAGTTACAAAAATCTCAGCTTCGGTTTCATTCATGATGTATCCTGAATATACTGAGTGTGATATTTGATACTTTCATAATTTCAGTCTTATCTTTGACAAAATTATACATTTCTGAAATCTTGTAAGTGAAGCCTAATCATTTTTCTGAGTGTATGACAAAGAAGCTTTTGTAACGAGACACGTTAGGGATGGTATTTTCACCCACCAAGATTTTTTCAGTCTTTGAAATCCTTGAACGTGAACTGCATAGTATTTTACACTATCGTGGAGGGCTTTGTAAATCCCAAAATTTATGACAAAGAAACTTAGTATTTTTCTTCACATTTTACCAGTGAGGGAAACTGATGTGTAGAGGAATCAAGAAATGTATTCATGGCCAGGGCAGCAGCAATAGGGGCCAAGCAGAGAGAGAACTCAGCAACTTGCTTGTTAGTCCTCTCTGTGAGGCTTGAAGAACACCGCTGACCTAGCATTGGGCTGTTGCAGGTTTCCTTATGACTGCAATTAGATCCCAGAAGTTTTTGTAAGCTTTGTTGCCCATTCTGCTAAATGTATTCTTTTGTCATGCTGCCATTTATTTTCTGGAAAGGGGTTTTTTGTTCAGACCTCATTCATTTGAACACATGAAACATAATATGTCTCCTGTACTTCTGAATAGTTTTTTTCTCCTGTGCCATTCTTGTAGCAAAAGTATTTTCAGTCAAGTTTCATCAATTATATAGAAAATTCCTTTCATTTGGTTATTCAGTACTTACCAGGTGTACAGGATTTGACTGGGACGGAGTGAATTTTCTGACCGCACTCACGACACTAAACTATTTTAAGATTTACCTTCATCCAATAATTTCATTTTTCTTTCTTTGCCTTCAGCAAATGTCTGGGCTTAAAATACATACTACAGTTTTGCAAGGGTGTGATCTCTTACTGTTGATATTCCTTATGGAATACATTGTTTTAGTAGTCCACAGTGTGGTAATCTGACCTACAAATACACAGTACTGTGAGAACACCTCTGCCATCAGCTTCTTTGCATTCAGAAGGTGCTTCTGCAACATGCACAGGCAGTTGTTGATGTTGCTGGTCTTCATACCTGTCAGAAAGGATGAGCATTGGACCACAAGCTTCACTAAAAGAGAAAAAAACCTTCCCACCACAATATGATACCTACCAAAACAGAAACAAAAGCTATGCTATTTCTTTCCTTTCAGTTTAAGTAGATTTTATTCAGTCAAGGTGCTACAGGGACTATCCCAGCTAATAAAAGTCGTCGGAGGATATTGATTTGAAATTATGTGTCTTGGGGAAATCTTGCCAGTAAATATTCACCGTTAAACTACAATGGACATTTGTGGAGCATTCTAATAGTATTTGCCTATATCTACTGTAGTCCTGCAACTGAAAAACCTAGTGTGGACATCAGAAAGAATCTGATAATACTTTGATGTGAACTAGAAGTATTTTTAATTTGTGTACTGAACTGCTCTTGAATGCACATTCACTGAATGAATGACCTGGAGTGAACTGGTATTGAAAGAAAGCTGAGTGAACTGGAATTGGAAGAAAGTTCACAGAACTTAAACAATATTAAATATGGTTTTAGTTGTTGGGTATGGTTTTCAGACATATATGCAAATGTTTGAAGTTGTCTCCTTTTGATCCTGCTATGATATATTCAAACAGGTGGCCATAGAAAGTGTTTCTCTCTTGGATTCTGCCCTCTGTTTTGCTTCCTGGCTTGTTATGGTTCAAACACAACAAACTTCATTTGTATTAAGAAGAAAGTACCATGTGCCACTGCTTTCCAGTTTACTTCATTTTGAATTTTTTGTTCTTGAGTTGAGGAGGATGGGGTGATGAAAGCAGAGAGCGAAGAAGAAATTAAACTCACAGAATATAAATATTCCCTCCTATGAACACTAAGGCAGTTAGAACTGCAGATTTATGGGACACCCAGAAAGGCGACTTGACTTTGTGAATATCAAGGTAAAATACTTTTCTGTGTCAGAAAAGCTGTTATGAAGCTATTAGTAGGCACCAGAATACCATCTCTTATAACTCATGAGAAGCTTCACTGATGATTTTTGTTTGTTCATTATCACAGTATTTTGTTTCCTTTTCCACTTCAAAAAGCATATCATTCACTTTTTATTTTGCTGATGTCTGCCTTTTATGTACTTAATCTTTTATTATCACCATGGTAGAGTCTGTCTGGAGCACACTGTAGCATTCATTAGGAACACTTGACTCCCAGAGGTAGTTGAGTACTATAAGACACGGACTGCCTGCAAGCTGCTTCTTTATGAGTTCTGACCATGTGATAGAAGATATTAAAGCTTCAAGTTTCATTCTCAGATTTGAGTAGTCTCACAAAACTATTAGCCTTTGAAGTGATTATTGCTATGCATTGAACACCAATGAGGTCAATCAATCAAATTTTACTCTACTAATAAATTTCATAAACTTAATAACATTAAGGGTCCAGAACAACATAAAACCCACTGCCTTAGCTTATTCTTTATGTTAATTCTAACCTTAAAGGGAATTTGTGATTTGTACAAATGCATAACTACTATAATTAACAGTCTGACCTTTGTCTAAATTCTTCTTCATGCACACATAGAATTTTCTCTAAAAATCAAATTTTCAATTGTTATTGTTATTAAGGACATGTCGACAATTACCTTTTCAAGTGTAGTTTCTGTTTTAAAAGACTGATGTGTTTATACTACTATAAGCGAATTGGTTGGGGTTAATAGCAGTTTTAGTTGAAGCAAGTGTTAAATAAAACAACAGCAACAAAAAAACAAACAAACAAAAAACCCACAACAACCACATCGTGTACCTTTACTTCAGATATGAAGGTATAATATACAGTAGCTGGCTAAAGTTTCTTATCATTCATTCTGCTTCTTTTTTTTTTTTCATTTGCCATTACATCAGGGAGATGGATTTTTAAGGAATATAATTTGTATTATCTGATATCTAAGCTCTGCATCCCTTGTTTTCATGGTGGACCAACTCAATCAAGTCAAAGAAAGGAAAGAATACTTTTGCTGTAAGCTAATATTTTAAATCAGACAGTTGACCAATCACAACTTCTTGTTTCAGCAGGAGGGCTTTCTGAGACATCTTTCACTTGCAAGGTATTTCTCCTGGTTTAAACTTCTCATCTTGTCTTGAGATGCTGGAAGGTATAACTCTGTAAACTCTTTTGTTTCAATGACTGCTAAGACTTTTTATCTTTAACAAGCTATTCAAAATTGATCAAAAAAATTTTGATATGGTTAGATGAAATCCAGCACATTACAACAATCTCTAGATTTAACTCTTATTAAACTTTTTGTAAGTGAATTTAGTATTTATTAACATGACTCAGCTAATATACTTAGAAATAGAAACTAATAGAAACTAATATACTAGAAATAGAAATATTTGTCTGTGGTTAGATACATTGCTCCTTCCAAGGTACTGCTATTAGGAATTAACGTTCCTTCAGAAAACTCAAATGCTCTTCACCATGACTCTGTATCACTGCTCTCTCCTGAAGAGGCTGTTACTCATTTGTCATTTGCCATGACTTTGAGGAAGAACATGCACATCAATACAATTTGACTCTTATTTGCTCTTATATACTCCACAACTGCATCCAAATCAAAGTCTGGTACAGAAGAATTCTTTAGTATTGGAGTGCAAATGATTAACCTGATTAGCTCTGAGCTCACACTAACTGAATGAACTGAAAGAAGCCCTCTTTTCCAGGGCATTAAAATACTGTTTTGATATATATTAAGCTACAGGTTGCCATTATAGTTAGGTCTAGAATTCTTTAATAGACCAATTTAATGTTGCTTTTGTTTTGAGCAGTTTAAGAAGGACACCAAGAGACCGAAGGGGAAGTTCTAGGACTCTTATCTAATACTATGTTTCTACAGAACAAAGCTGACTAAGAGTATCAACATGAACTGTAATAAAAGTAAATATCAACTACTGAATTTTAAGTTGCTCATGAAACCATCAAAAATTATATTCCTTGAAAAATATCATCTTACAGAAATGTTAACCAAACTCCCAAAATTCATGGAGAGGTAGATACATATTAACAGAATGAAAACCTTATAAAGCTGTGGACTAGCTGTTCTCTAGCTCAGAACAGCATTGAATGACCTCCTGTAAAACCATTTTTTTATGTTAATATATTACCAGAAGGACCGTTTAGCAGTAATTTATTTAATTGAGATTAAATAAAGGATGAAATTAATTTACCATTATGAATTAAAGCTCAAGGCCATAGAGTCTTGACAAACAGGGGAAAGAATGATGGATGCAGGCAGATAGAATCTATTTTTAAATGGTTATTTCTCTGGTTTTGAGTTGTGAGCAATTTTCTTCCTAAGGAGACTTTAGGAGAGCAGAATGATTTTTTTTCTATTTTCATTCTTTTTTCTTTTCATTCTTTTTTTTTCAGTGCCATTTTCTTATTTTGGTACTTGAAATATTGCCTACTATATTTGTAAATTGATTGTGCAGTAACAAAGAGCTTGAAAGAATAAAAAGATATGAAAAGTTTGTTCTACATAGTGCCTTCTGTTGTTTGTTGTATCCTGATAAGTCAAAATACGAGACAGAAAGAGAATATGTAGGGTAATAGGTTCACTTGTGTTATATGGCAAGCATTATCTTTCTTCTGTGCACCTAAATGTTAAAATTCCAATGCCATGCATTACTGACTAGAGAGAAGTTGAAAGTACTTTCTGAAGGGGAGTCAACAACCAGAGTGCAATGAAAACATCATTTTGGTGTGGGAGGAACTCATCTTACATCAAGTTTTTTTGAGGGATTTCCTTAACATTTCCAGACAGAATAAGAGGAGTCCTGTAGTCATTTGACTCACATCCAGCAAAAGTGTCATGCCTCAAAAACCCCATGGAGCGGCAAGACCTACAAAATCTCTGTAGTGGAGAGCTCATTTGGAGGACTTGGAAGGGGGAGTAGGTTACTCTCGTTGATGTGTATATCCTTATGGAACTCACAAGTTTACCCTGTGTGTTAGTGACCAAATTATTGCCCCTCATTTATAAGGGCCAAAGATGCTGTTCAGATTTATTCACTATGCTGTTTTTGCTAGGTTTTAGAACTCAGATCTTTGTTGTAATTAGTCCTTACGCAGTTTTTTCATGAACTTCCCTCTGTAACAAGTAAATGTAGCAGATTTCTCAACGTGGCTGAAGGGAGGTCTCTTTTACATGCAGAAAATAAAATCAATATGCTTTATATTACTCTTGCTTTCATTTCAGTAGTTTTTCACATGGTGAATCCTTAACAAGGATTTTCTTGCAATAGGTTATGGCAAGTGAGTAAATTAATTTTCTGAGCAATCAGAATTGGAAAGGAGAAGGAAGCAGCTGTAACTTCAGTGCCAAAAGAAATGGCATTGAAGATGACACTGGCACTTGAAGTGAATATACCTTGTAGCACTGTTCAGCTAGTCCATACAAGTGTTCTGCTAGATTACTGGCTATCATACTAGTAAATTTGTCTTTCTGATGCTGTTCTTGTTCTTTTGTTGTGTCTTGGGTTTTGTTTATTTGATTTCTTTAAATTAGACTGCAAGCCCCACAGAATATAGACTATATTTTATTTAGTGTTTGTACAGCATGAATCACTTGATCTGTAGCTAGATGTTATGCTGATGGTAGTAGTAATAATATCAATAACTATAATACCATAAATAATCCTTGGCAGTGATCATGGATAATCTGCAGAAGAGCCATATATTGCATGGTGGCTTTGATTTTTGCTTCAGGACGTAATGTTGCACTACAAACTGTGCTGAAAGAGTCCATGGCAAGGATTTGAAATTAAATATAAAGGATTATGCCTTGTAACTAATGTAGACATCTGAATCAAAGCTTGAAATGTAAATTATACCTTATCAGATGCATATTTAAATATCAGACCAGTGTTTGTTCATTTATGTCGATTTTTATTATCTCTTCATGAGCATTTGTTCATCTACTGTTTTCCCTGAGGAGGTGCTGGAAATATTGATTCCCAGTACCTGATATGCGGGTTCTTCCTAGGTTATTCAAATACTACTGAAGTGTTGGGTTTGGGTATGTTGAAAAGAGCATTATGGAGCCATCACGTGCAGTTTGGCACAGTTGGAAGTACACAGGAAGGTAAATAAATTGAGTGAATGTGCAACCTGACTGACCATTTTGCTTTAGAAGATATGGCACTGTTAGGTCAAATGTGAAGTGAATTTGCACTGGTGGAGTAACTTTGCATTGCTTCCACTTGAACTGTTCTTTGCCGCTATGTAGGTAGAGGACTTGAGGCTTCTGTGCTGTCATTTCTTCACCCATCATGAGAACTACATTGGTAATAAAAACTTAACCAAACAATGACTGGAGAAAAGCAGAACCTTATTGAATTATATTTCTTAGATGCATGAAAATATTAGCATCTTTATTGCTCAATTAAATTATGCTTTTTACATGCTATCTTTGCTTTTAAAAAAAAGAGTACCAAAAGAATAAAGGAATGAGACAGAAAATAGGTTCAAAATATGCAAAATTTGCAAGAGATGTTTCCATTTTAGAATGTGCTTAATACTTGAGTAAATAAACAAAACCAATTTCTTTACTGTGGTTGAAAGATTAAAAGCATTAAGCAAGCCCCTCATCTAGAAGTTAATATCTGTTCCTGGAAATTATGAAAAAGATGCCTGCATCAGCATTTCAAGCATTTTAAAACCTTCAATATTTATACTGATTTAAGGAAAAATCTGTCACTTCTTTTATCATCCTGCTCCTCTCACTCTCATATTCAGTGTTATAAACTGAAGTGATTAATTCTCAAGGGAGGGGTGGATTTAATTGCCTGGATTGTCTTTTTGACTTTCATTGTCATCTGTATTCACTTTCTTTTCTTTCCAAATATTCATTGATTTTGTCCACTGCTAAAGGTGATTGGTAAAACTATTCACAACTAATTGATAAAACAGTGTTTGCAATAAAAAATTGAAAACAACAGCAGCTATTAGTTACCGCACTAATACTCTGCAGTATTCTCACTAATAGAAGAAAGACCCCTTAATTCTGTAAGCCTTAATGCTTAAAAAAGATTTAATCAAGTTTTAACTTGATTACCGGTCAAGGTAAACTGTAAATTCCTTTTTCTAATAAAAAATTCTAACAAAGTAAAAAATAATTAGTAAAAATGAGCTCTCTAGTCTACTTTGAAATTAGTTAGTAACTTTTAATTTCAAAGGTGTGTTCTGATTCCTGTATTGGACGTTCTAAGTTTGAATTGTTGCACATTTTGTATGAATCCATGTTAGATGTTCTACATCATTTGTGAAAGGAGTGCACGGTTAGTTACCTTATGATTAAGATATTCTTAATTTGATTGTTTCATCCATATAGTACAGGGAGAGGTTTTTGCTGGGGTTTTTTTGTTTGGTTGGTTTGGTTTTTTAATAAGCGTTTTTCATTTGCACCAGGAATACTATGGCATTCTGCCTCTGTGCTGCATGCCTCATGATACTTTATGGCTTTGTGGTCTACCTGCCAAAAGTCAACATAATCCTGGGACTTGGGTGCTAAATTTAACAATTCTTATAATTTGTTTTCTTTTAAGCCATCTTATTTTCTTATTTATTTGTTTATTTGTTTATTTAGTTATTCATTTATTTTTATTTTGGTGACAGGGACAGCTCACTTCTGTGAGTAAGGAAAACATCCACAACTTTTCAGATGATGCAGCTAAGCAGGCTGCTTCAGGTGTATTTAAATTCACTCAGTGGTTTTAGAAACACAGCAGGCAAAGTTCCTTTAAGGCAGAGAAAGAGAATGTAAAAGAGTTTGTTTGTCTGTATGCATATTCACACTGGCATATGCAGGTGCTGTTAGCCAGTGTTATTAGGGTCATGTGCTAAACCCCTTGTCTCTGCATGTCCTTCTGTAGTTTTAAAAAGTGTTGGGCATACTGTTTCCTCTCCCTTTTTTCCAGTGTTCTGCTAAGTGGAAATAATCCTTTTGTGCCTGCCTAAAGCAGAGTGCCCTCAACTTTTCATTATTGTAGAAACCCTCTTATTGCTTCCTTGAGGATGTATTTATACTCCTCATAGACCAGCGCAACCATTCAAGTGGCCTGTCTTTGACACTACTACAGATAAAGCTCCAATTATACCTTTTTACTGTGTACCATGACCCTATTTTATTCAGATTGTCCTCTGAGTTTTTATCCTGATGAAAAGTCCTTTTCTGTCACACTATGGCTCCCATGCTCCGTTCTACCTCCTCTGAATGCAGCTATACTAGAAAGGGAGTTCTCAACTATATTGCCACTAGCCTCAAAGCCCTCAGATTCTTTTTTCTGGGAAAGCCTATTTTAATTACCATTAGGAAAGGCAATAATTCATATAGTGGCATATAACACCTATTAGTCATTCCTGTAGCTTTTAAATAGATGAGCTTCCTCTTTGACTATTCCTCTTGAATAAGCTTCTGCATAATGCGTGGTCTTGAACCTCCACCATTATTCAGCTTCTAATTTTTTCTTGGCTGTTAGTGCAGGGTTTGAGAGCCAGCATGTTTAGTTTGACACAGTGTAGTCTTGAGGAAGGATGAGCACAGCGGAATGCCTAGGTGAGAGGGAAGAAGGTCCTGCATTCCAGGATAAGATATTAAATTTCTTGAAGCCCTTCCTCTCTGGAAGCGGCTGCATCTGCTGAGAAGAATAAGGAAACTAAGACTTCACATATTTGTTCCTTGGGGGATGGGGGGGGACAACACAGGGCGTGGACAGGTTTCTGAAACTGTGCTGCGATTTTGAGCTGCATATAATAAGCTGTCTGTTATTCCATAAAGTGCCCACTTATTGTCTTTTTGGGGGGGTTCTACTGCAGGAATTTAGA
Source organism: Manacus vitellinus (assembly GCF_001715985.3). Taxonomy (NCBI): domain Eukaryota; kingdom Metazoa; phylum Chordata; class Aves; order Passeriformes; family Pipridae; genus Manacus; species Manacus vitellinus. Next base: position 439,334 of record NW_021940517.1, on the reverse strand, counting down.
AAAGTACTCTGATAGTCTTTTTACAGTTGCAATTGCAGCTGTTTTCCAAGATCCTTGAAGCTATGGTTCTTAGAAGACATTCCTAGTAACAAGTGCAAGGGATTCCAGAAGGTATACTCTTTGATTCCAGTTTTCAATAGGAGAGCAGACTTTCTCATCTCTTGCTTGTTGAGACATTCCGTTCACATGAAGATTTTTGAGCACTCCAGGGACCTTGCCTAATTAAAACCATGTAGATAGAAGAGATTTAACTATCAGTATTCCATTTGTGTCAGATCCCAATATTCTGCTGTATGATTTTTCTTGCAATTGATGTACCAACAGTCTGCAAAAATCACAAACTGTTTTAGCTGTTGCTGCTCACTAGGAATGGATACAGGAATAGTGCAGACCCTTAATGAGAAACACTTTCTGAAGCCACATTGGAGTGGCACAGAGTATGGTTCCCTTCTTCAATAAAATCCCCGTGTACCTCAAGCCAGTAATCTCTGGTGAGCAGACTGCCATATTTTTAAACCAAATTAGGTTTAGAATGGAAAGTTCTGTAATTTTTTGGCATTGAACCTTCTTCCTTTCTTCAGTAGATGGTCTCAGAAGTATCAGTCATGTTTGCATCTCCAATATAAAAGAACTGGTAAGAGTTCACTTCTCAGGGGAAAGGGCTCTACAGCAAATATTTCTCTTCACGGAAATGAAAAGGGTGAAGAGCATCATTAGGTGCTGAAAATATAACTCTTTTTATTAGAAAACCAGCATGTAGAAGATGACCTCAATTTCATTATTCCATTGCTCCAGAAGGGAGAGAGGATTGTGTCTTTTGACCTGCAAGATGCTGTCAAGTTATTACATTGGATTATATCTAATACTGGAAACAGAGTCAGATTGTTAACAAATTGGAGTCTTCCTTTAGGTCTTTTCATAACAACCAGTATCTTCACAAAGACTTTGGCTCTGATTGTTCAAAGAAAGCTGTGATTATCCTTCATATTGACTTATATAGAATAACTCTTTTCATCAACTGATGAACTCTGACAACCTCATTCTAAATGTCTCAGATTTGCCGAGCTGAAGTGTGAACTACTATTTGGTTCACTGTCAGTGCTTGGCATTTACAATAGCAAAACTGGACTTGATTGCAGCCTTTCTTTAGTAGCTAGAACTTCCTCAGTAGAAGGAGCTTTAATCCTGTGTTTTTTGTCTCCGTTGAATCTTTTAACTCTAGTTAACATTAAAGTCTTGCCTCACTTGGGTGGCTCATATGACTGTACAAGTGTAGCTATGTGTACTAGACTTTGAATATGTTTGCAAGCATTGTATCTTTTCATCGGGCATCATGTAATGAAAAAAGCTGGATCAATCAGACCACGACTTTCTTGATACAAACCACAGTAACTATTGTAATTAATGTTTGTATTTCCACATGCTAATCAGATATACTAAATCACATCTGCAAAATAATATAATTTTGTTTTCTTATTTTGTGCAGTATGATAACCAAAGATGCTTTCTTTGATACTGAAGAGGCTATTTGATGGGACCAAGAGCTCGAGGATTATACTCTGTGAGCGAGTTCAGTGTGCCTGAAGATATTTTAGTGAAGCTTTATGTTTTGCAGAATAGGAAATATGTAAGGTGATAGGTAGTATTACTATCATTCTGCTACATCAAACAATTGTGTACTGTTAGATACATTTCACTATACCTTAGTTGTGCATTTTGTCTCTGAACTAGGTGCACAGGCTGTCAGATTAATCTCTTAGCCTGTCACCATTCAAGGATGAAAACTTTGAAAGTAAATTTCCATTATTTTATGATGCTAGATCCTGTGTAAAATGTTAAAATGATGGGTTAAATAATTTTTACTGGATCTACTGTAAAACTACTCTCTTCTTGATTCAAGAATCTTTAAAAAGACATGTAAATTCTGTTCCAGAACCAAATTTCCCCTTAGGTGTTGTAGTTGGTTGACCCTGGTTGGATGCCAGGTACCCACCAAAGCCACTCTTTCCTTCCCCTCTGCAACTGAACAGAGGAGAGAAATAAAAACAGCGAAGGATTCATGAGTTGATAGAAGAGCTGGGAGAGGTCACTTACTGATCACCTTCACAGGCAAAACAGACTCAAAGTGGGGATTTTAATTAAATTTATTACTGACAGGATCAGAGCAAGAGAGTGAGAAGTAAAATAATCTTTAAAACACCTTCCCCCCACCCCTCCTTCCTTCCATGTTCTCCCTGCGGTGCAGGGGAACAGGGAATGGGGGTTACAGTCAGTTGTTATTGCCTCTGCTCAGGGAGAGGAGTCCTTCCCCTGCTCCCATTGGGGTCCCTCCCACGGAAGACAGTTCTTCATGGACCTCTTGGGTGTGAGTCCATCCCTCAGGCAACAGTTCTTCCCAAACTACTGTCCTGTGGGTCACTCCTCCATGGGGTGCAGTCCTTCACAAATGAGCTGCTCCACCATGGGTCCCCCACAGGGGCCACAAGTCCTACCAGGAAAAACCTGCTCCAGCATGGGCTCCTTTCTCCATGGGCTGCAGGTCTCCAGCAGGATCCTGCTACATCATGGGCCTCCCACAGGGTCACAACCTCTTTCAGATATCCACCTGCTCCGGTGTGGGCTCCACCAAGGCTATAGGTGGGTCTCTGTACCCCGATGGTCCTCCGTGGGCTGCAGGGGCACAGCTGCTCCACCATGGTTGGGACCACAGGCTGCAGGGCCCTCAGATCCAGTGCCAGGAGTACCTCCTCCCTTCCTTCTGCACTGACCTTGATGTCTACATTGTTGTTCAGGTGTTCTCTCTCTGCCGTTCCCTTGCTGGAATTTTCATCTGTGCAATAACATTTAAATAATATTTAAATATGTTATTGCAGAGGCATTATTATCATTCCTAATTGGCTCAACCTTGGCCAACAGCAGGAAACCTGTCCTGGAGTTGACTGTTTTCTATAATTAAACAGTCATTTGATCTACCTATGGCATGTTCCTTTTTGGGTGGGAGAGTCTTATTCAACAAACGCGTTGGTTGCCAGAAAATCTGCCCTATGAGTGGACATACATCCCCTGTATGTCCTCTTATATGGTGTTCATTAAGAATAAAAGTTTTACTTCAAGTGCCCCCAGAGGGTTGTGTGGTAGATTTTTAAGGAGGAAACTACTTTGTCATATGCCTCCACTGCTGAGACAGCATTGTTTACTGTGGTTGTTAGAAATGTCTTATCTTATATCTGGTAGAAGGTTCCTTATCTTCCGTGTCAGTTTTTTTGCCGAAGATATCTGTGGTTAAATATTATCAATTGTGAATTGTCATTTTTTTCACGTCAGTTGGATTACCCATTTTGTCACAGATACTTGTGGATAAATGATTGTGTAAAGATGCAATTCAAAATGCAACTTGATTTCTAACAAAATTATCTACAGAAATTGTTGTTGATTTATCCATTTATGCAGACTTTTGAAATTGCTGAAGTTATATCTTTCTCTTCATCTACTGGTCTGATAAAGTGCATGTTTCCATGATCCCTCTCCTCGTGTCTGTATCCTAGAGAGTACTAACAAGGAGCATTGTCAGGGAAATCCATTAAATGTGTTGGGTGAGCAATGAGATCTGTTGCAAACATATGGCATGGCTAATCATAGCAGCTATTCAGCATACAGGATTTTCCTCCAAGTCCAATAATTCTGTTTATATTCAGAGGCTGTCCACAGCTTCTTTCCATTTGCTGCTGAACTGAAACTTGTCATTGACCTCATTCAATTAGTATAAAAACCCTGCTAAGTTCAAGTTTTCCAGCACAATTAAAAAACTCTTACAGCAGCATTGATGTAAGTGCCACATTGCTCTGAATATGGAATATGGTTTTGTCATCTGGAATTGCCTCCTAAATGTGCTGAATTCTCAGGTTCTGCATGAAAGCATAACACTTTTGCACTGGCACTGCAGGGAATGTCTCCTGACAGAAAGATGCTGTCCTCCATGAAATGATACTGAGTATTCATCAGCCTCTATATGCTATGAGCTGCATAGAAAGTTACAGTCAGATGTTTTAGCCTAAGTTTCACGCTGAACTAAGTTCTTCATGGTTGGAAGAGTCTTGTCCAAAATAGTTTATAGGAACTTCATGACTGTATGCCTTTTAGTAGCTGAAATTTACTTATAGATGTGTTCACCTAAAATAAATTTCCCTTGAGCTTCTAAATTTTTCTTGGTATTTAAACAGAATATAAGAATTTGCCATAAAAGGGTCCATATTATTCTCTGTATAAAAATACAGATATGTATTAAAATATACAGCTATGGACTTACACAAGAAATTATTGCGTCAGACATAGATAGTAGGTCTTGTGTAATCTTACATTGCCACACACACCAATATCATATTCCAGTAGGAGAGCTTCACTAAAATAAGAATTATTAATCAGAAAGTACAATTGTCACTTAACACTGAGCATTTGGCTCCTCCTTTTGAAACTAGGGATGAGAAATCTGGATAATAGTGACAGTTGTTTAATCACATTATTGCTGAAAGCTCAGGAGTTTCTATAAGATCTAAAAAGAAGATACTTAAAAGTGTGGAAACTGTTCAGTATTAATTTGTGTAGATGTTAAAATGTGTATTTTTTGTTCAATAACTGGAAAGTGATATCGTTAGACCGGCCGACCCATGTTCTTTCCTTTCAAAATGATATTCTGAAATTGGCACTAATAATCACATCTGTTTTTTCAGCATTGCTGAGTATAAAACTAAAATTACTTTCTGCATCACCTGCATATGTCCCTATGACCATTCGAATATATTCCCTTATAATCATATGCAGTTAGAATGTTCCATGAAGGCCTTCAGACTTTTATGTCAAATTTTATAAGTTGTGTTTTTTCTTGAATGTTTTTGAGAAGCAGAAAAGGGGCTAAAGCTGTTAAAATGCTCTATCTTTCTTTGTTAATCTTCCATTGCCAAAACCATAAAAAGCTGATTTAGTAGTGTACTGATTTTTTAAATAGAAATCTTGCCTAGAAATACTATCCTTGAGTCATATTTTCTGTGTTTTTCTTTTTTTTTTTTTAATCAATGTTTTCAGGAACATTGTAGTTTGTAATCAGTTGGGCTTTTTTAATCTACTTCCACTACTTCCCCCATTCTCTGATGTATGGCTTATGCAGATAACTATGGCAGAAGCCATATTAGCTTTCAGAAACTAAATAGGCTGCACCATTTTCAGCTGTATGGCCAAACTTCTATGTTAAGTTCTTGACAATAACAAAAAAAGTGATGCAGTCTGAGGTAGGCAGCCCTATTCTTGCTACTCATTTTTTACTTATACCTATAGAGAATATGTAATAACTTGCCCTGAGGATATTTAAACTAATCTTCATGAGACAAACATGTTCTCAGCACTTACTGGTGGCATGTAAAGTTCATTCCAGCCCTTGGAGGTAGTTTGCATTTGTTCTATTTTTTTTTTTCTGTCTTAAAAATTGCAACTCAATTTTCTAATGCACTTTAAGTTTTAAACACTGATACAATTATTTTTTTTTTACAGGACTATGTTGAGTTTTGCCTTGAAAGTTTTTTAGCAAAATATGGCATTAGCAATGGTCAATGGCAATAATAGTGGCTGTAAAGTTAGTTGGTTACTGAAGAGAAAGGATGGTTAACTTCTTTATTTTTCTGATCAACATTTTTGGAAAAGGCTTAGTTATTCCCTTGGTTAGTTCTTCAAGAAATTCCTTAGTGCTTTTGAAAATTCAACATTTTTTTCATATTTGTAAGATGAGCGCAACAATCTTTCTAATAGTATACCCCATTTTGTAATAATTTTGAAAATGTGGATCATAGCCTGTAAGAATTCATGAACTGTTCTCTTTCCAGGATATACTACTAGGATGGGAATATATATATATACTTATAGGATTGCATGTAGATTTCCCTTTTTTTTTATCTTCATTGCACAGTTAGCTTCCTAGTCACTGAGACACTAGACAATGAGAGTGTCCCAAATACTGGATTTATGGCAAGATAAGCTGCAGACTGCAGGGGAGATATCTGCCTTTCTCTTCATGAAGTCACTGAATATTCAGTAGGACTTACAAGTTCAGATTCGATGTCACACCTGACCAGGCTATGAACTGTTGTGGTGAGTTATCTTTGATTAACAGCCAAATCCTCACCTAGCACCTTGTGCCTTTCAACCCTATTGAAAAGAAGCAGAGAATGGGATGAGAAAGCTCCAGGGCTGATACAGAGAGATTGCTCACCAAGTACTATTGTGGGCAAAACAGACTCAATTTTGGAAAAAGCAACTTAATTTATTGCCAGTTAAAATAGATCAGGGTAATGAAAACCAAAGACAAACATTAAAACACTTTTCCTCCCCTCTTTCTCATGTTTAACATCACTCCTTCACTTTAGACTCCTCTACGCCACATCCCCAAGCAGCAGTATGAAGTGGGGGATGCGATTAAGGTTATAGGGATAGACACTCACAAGATTGTTCAAGACTGAGTCAGCAGGGTCAGCTAAGAGATGCTGAACAAATGAATAAGCTGAAGTTTTCTCTGAACAGAACAGCAGATGAGAAACTTTTTTCTTTTATGTTATTTTTTACATTTTCCTGTTCGCATGAACTTCTTTTCAAATGCCTCTATCAGTTTTCTCTTTGTCTTTCTTTTATTTTATTTTTTTTAAAGTGTTGCAACTGTGCTATATTGATGATAGAGATTGCGGCAATCTTAAATAGCAGTGGAAGCTTTCTTTTGCCTCTCCTGTTCACTGCTATAGGGCAGGCCTAATACAGAGAGGATTTTGTTTTGCTCTTCGCTATTGTTTGCTCTGTTGTGCATGGAGCACTGCTGGAGGCAGGTGGTGGATTGGCTAGGTGAGTCATCAGTCTCCATGGGGCCAATTTTTCACGCCGCAGTTAAAATCTCATTGTGCCTTGTATTATACACAGTTGTTAACAGAGAGACAAGTGAACAGCAGGGACCAAGCACAAGATGAATAATAAAACAGGAAGCAAAATAAAGATTGCAAACCCAAACTGGGAAATGATCTACAAGACACATCAGTAAAATCAATACAGCCGTATCAAATGATACTAACTCAAAAGTAAATCGGTGTCTACATTAGTCTAACAACTAAACCAACTTCACATTCAGTTATGTTGAACATTGTTTAAACTCAGCCCAAAGAAAAGTTTATGCAAGAATGATGCACAGCTAACTCTAACTTCTTGAACATTAGACAAATCAGGGAGTTGAATAGCTGGGACAGGAAAGGTACCTGGTCATGGGACACAACTGTGAAAGCAGATTTTGAGGGTGTTCTTCCTTGATCATTTCCTCACTGTCTTCAGTGGGCTGCCTTGGGACCAAGATCACAAGTGAGAGCTACCCCTCCCGCCATTCAGAAACCACATTTTACCCCCTTCCTGTGGCATCCTGTGCTACCTGTACTGAGAACTGGTTGCTGATTCTCTCTTTGTTGATAGAGTGTAATGCAACGGTCTGGCCACTGGTCTTCCAAATCTGCATATTTTTAGCCTTTTCCTGATTCTATTTCCCTAACATACAGGATTGAGTTTGTTCCAAGACTGTTTTTTCAAAACAACCTCATCTAAGGTTTAGCTCAGAGATGGTAGATTGGAAATAACTCCAATTAACTATATTTGTTGGCTTAATATAACTGTACTTTGCCTTAGGCAATTTTGATTAAGAGAACATATATATTAGTGATACTTCCAGTTTGAGGGATTGCATGTCCTTTAGATAAGACTTAATTGTTATTTTCAATCTATTTACTTCTGACATTCTGTCAGTCCATCCTTTCTTATACATAATGCATGAGAAGAATACTTAAAGTATACATGTGTTTTGACACTAATGAACAATGCTCATAGTATTTGTATTTTCCAGGAGCTAAAGCCACAGGAATGAATAACAGTTGGGAAGATACACATGTACAAGATATAAATGTCTAAGTAACAAGTGCTATATTGCTACTAGAAATCATGTCTCTGAATTTCTATAAGAAATTTCAAAATAAGCATTTCCACTTAATCACATTCATCTACAGTTCTTTGTTTAATATATATAAAGGTTAGTACCTTGAATGTGACTGTTTTCAAATCCAAGTTTTTTAGAACGTTCTACTTTATACTAAACATGTGGATCTATACATCTGTTACTAGAGAAAGGATTGTCTTTTGGTCAAGATTTCAGTCACGAAAAGCAATCACTGGCAGTGAGCGTTTTACTTCAAAATCCCTTGCCCTCAAAGGTGAAAAATAGATGTTTCTAGAGGTCTTCAAGGTATAAACCATTAGGAAACAGTTCTCAAAAATGCTTTATCCACTTCTAGAGAGTGAATTCTTTGAGCAAGCATGGTATGAAGATGTTGGAGTTCTCTATGTTTTATTTTGGATGGCTAGGAAAATGGAAATGTGTGTGTTTTCTTCATAAGCTGAGGGCAGGATTTGGAGGTACAGCAATATGATTCGAGCATTTAGGTTTCTTTTTCCATAAATAGAATTATTTAGTTACTAATGAAGTGGATTACTAGGTAATTCATTTTTCTTTGGAAAGTATTGCCTCACTTTTTTTATAATGTGAAGGTCACTCATAAGATACTATTTTTTTTCCTTCACTCTTTTGCCCCTTTTTTTTACTGTAAGAGGTGTAAAACAAAGACACTCTTCCTGCATGTTCTTGCCCTTGACAATTTAATCAGAGAAAATGTATTTCAGCCATTTGACATTTATTTATGGTAATGAAATTGATTCAGATTATGTAACCTCCCAAAGGTCTTGGAGGTAATGTGCTTTCAGCTTTTATATGTAGTAAATTTAAGTGGACAACTGGGGGGAGTAATATCAGCAAGATAAAAAGAATGTCATGGATTTAGCTTGCAAAAGTATAACTACAAAATAGAAATGATCAACCAGCAAAACATGCCACAAAGTTGCAAGTTTGTTAAGCTCATTCATACCGTTATTCAATAAGTCTGATTTATTATAGAATCCCATTTCAAATCGTATTCTTGGTCATGCTCTATTAACTCTTATGAGACGTTTCATACTCCACCAGTTGCTGTTTATTTCAGATGTTTGTGTGATGACACAGCATGTTCAGTAAAGGCTGTTAATTCTGTGTGCAATCTAATTGAAAATCACAGAGAAAGATGATAAATAAACATTCATATTTAAAGAGTTCAGTGCATTGATTGAGTACCCCTATGCTTTGCAAATTTGTTGTTTGGTTGTTTAATTTTATTTGTGTATCTTGAATATTACTGGAACTTTTCTGATACAAATCAGTGCAGTCAAAAATACCGAGGTACATTCCAGGTTTTCGGAATTTGCAGTAGTTGTAGGTACCTCTGTGAGTTGTAGCATTACTAATAACAGCCTGACAGGCCAGCATCAGGATTGGTGCCTGACATTCAAATGTGTAAATACTTGTGCACAGTTGCATAGTTGTTCTCTGTTTTGAACTTTGTCCTCCTGACCTGATACCTGTGGCTCTTCTGCTTTATATTCTTTCTTGCTAGGTAACTGGGGACATTTTTGACACAACCTGTTTGTGAAATACCTGCCAAAACGAGTGATAGCTCTAACTTCTATAAAATTCTTTCAACAGCCCTTCAGCAAAGTAACCCCTTTTCTTTTTCAACTTCCTTACCCGGGCTTGACTGTTCATACAATGCTTAACCATGACTAACCACCACACTCAGTGAGGGGTTTAACATTCAGCTGTGTGGTGCACTGTAGCCTCTAACATCTTTTAATAAAAAGAAAACTCAACTTCCTTCCAATACTGTCATTAGTCATGTTTATTGCAGTCGTGTGTATTAGCCAATGGAAACTGGAACCTGCTGTTCTTGCCCCTGCAGAGGAGAGTAGCAAACAGGCCCTCCACATATTGAACTAAACAGACCCAAATTGAGGCAGGAAAGAAGGTTGTAGAACACAGTAGCAGAACAATTAGCAGATGGAAGAAAATACCATATCTGTTCTAGCATTTTACAGCTGTTTTTGAATGCAGATGGATTTAAAGGGAACGAAAAGCTAAATGAGAAGTGTGAAAGAGGAGTGGATGATGGGCAAAGAGGACTCTAACATTGTAAGACCAGCAGTCAAATTAGCACTTGAGGGGACAAGGGATATAGCAGCATATACCTGCCAATACATGGGAAATATTACATACCTTAGATTTATGATAAGTGAATAGAATTTAGGACCAGAAGTATACCATCATAAGCATCTTATCTCTTGCATAACACATTTGAACTTCCTTCTGTAATGTCAGCCTCAAAAGAGAATAGCAAGACAAATAGAAATAAAAACTAGAGAGCATTGAATACATAAAGATGAATTTTCATTCAGTTCAACTTTTTTCTCTTATTTCTACATTTTTATTTACATAAAAAACAATTTAAAAAGAAACTCATTAACTCTGCTTCCCCTTAGTTTTTATCTTTATTCTCCTTTAGTTTTTTCTCATTAAGATAAGGACCAAGAATGAAAGGAATTGCACACATGAGGTAGAGAGAGCCCTTTCCTCTCAGTACTTCTACCTATTATTAACCTGGAAGAACTGGAAATTTCACAAGAGATTTTGTTTCTGCATTTCACATTTGGCAGATTTTTGCAGGCAGACTGGAATTTTGATTGCTAAAGCATAGTGAATCTGATGACATTTTAAAATTTCTCATCAGTGTTTGTCTTACCAATATTACATACCACATCTGAAACTTTGTGGTTTGAGAATTTGCATTATGAAGCAGTCATTGAGTATAACTGCAATATATTTTTTTTTTTAATTTTATATCAAGGGTGTATGTGTCAGGTAGATATTCTCTACTACTGGATTGAAATAACATCACCCAACTGTTTTGTTCCATTGGCTGAATCATATAGAAGCACATCACAGTATTATGTGAGCCATTATGAATGTCTGGGAACAGTGTGTCTCAGTCATTTATCATTATGCAATTATTTGACTTCCTTATTGACAGAGGAAGGTGCAGGAAGGACGGAAATGCTTTTATTTTGCCCATTATTTCTTTGAAGCATATCTCAGTTGATGATGTAGGACTTTCTTTTATCACTTTATGAACACACATCAACTATAAGACCCTAAATGTGCTTTGCACCATGGAAACCTATCTTTCTGCTGTAAATTCTTTGCCCCAGTACATATCTGCTTGTTACTTCAGTGCATGGTATTCTAATCAGCTCTTTTCAGTCTCTGTTAAAAGTCCATGGTACTAATTTGTTTGATTAATTTCAAAAAAGCCCTGCTAGATTATCCCATTAAGTTAATGCTACTGATTTTTAACAGATGTTTAAAATAGAAAATGCTACTAAGGGAAATATTGCAAGAATTGCAATAGTCTTTTAGAAGCTGAATTTTAGTTACAATAGTCTAAAAGATTTTAAAGCTTCATTCTATAGGTACTCTAATAAAAAGCTATGAACTGTGGATTTAGCTAAGATCATAATAGTTTGTCTTTAAATAATGTCTAGAGTCTCATTCTTTTTGCAGTGTGAGCTGTTTAAGTCTCTTGGCACCTTCAAAGGAAGGTCTGGGACACCTAGACCACTTGCTGCAAATGTTGCTCTGATAATGGCTGAGGACCACTCTTTAAAGAGCCCCAAGTGAAAACCTTTTAAGGGCTGCCACGTGGGAAGTTGTTGATAAACCTCCTGCAGGGAAAATATAGGAATGGTATCAGAAACAGCAGATCGGTTCAAAAGCACTTCATGTTCAGTAGCATCACAGTTTTTTCTAATTGCAATGTAGTGTAAAAATTAAATCCACCCAGAATTTCTGTCCGTACAGGATTAGAGTACAGTTCTTTAAAAGAGAAATAGGGATTTGAGAAGGGTTGGAAGATAGTAAAATTAATCAAAGAGAAAGTAATTCACACCACACTGTTTAGGATGATCAAACAGAGACCTAATACAAAGAACATTCCAGTAAAATATGGGTGCACAAGCTATTTTTCATTATATGAAAAGTGAAGAAGTGTGAAATAAATATTGTCCAGTTATTTCGTATTTAATCCTACTTCACTTTTCTGTTTGAAACATGGAAATAGTGCAGAGTTTGGAGTTTTCTTTCCCATTAAGATGAAAAGGTACAGTGCAGCAATAATAGTGAAGAATGGAGTTGAAATGGAAGGAGCTTTTCTCCCACGTTATGTCCTAATTTATAACACAAAAAGTTCTTAATGTACTGGCATTACATCTTAATGTCTCTTCTTAGTGTACTGGCATTTCGTGGCAGACATAGAAAAACATTCTGTATATTTACTAACTCTTCTGATTGTTCAAACACATGCTTTCTTGTAGCTTTGTTTCTCCTATTTTTAAGGACAAGATTACTTACATGAAAACAAGTTTGAATTTTAAGTGCCCATCTTATTATTTCACTAAATGCAATTGACACAAATAATTTGTTGCTGTGGAAAGACTTATGATGTCATAAGAAATTATTGTGATTTCATGTGTTAATAGGTAGGAGCAGATGAGCTCTTTAAAAGAGTATCATGTTTTCATGTGACTTCAAAAAATGCTTGCATGTAATAAAAGAGAAAAAGTATACATTGTGTGTATCTTGCATCAAAATACTCATTTTAAAAACAAATGTTATTTAAAATATGTTAATTTTTGCTGTTTTATTGAACTGTTAGACCTTTTAATGAAGGATTAAAAACTCAGGTCTGTTAATGGATAATGTTGCTCATCTATGGGCTTCTAACTTTAAAAACGTTGGTTTTAGCCTCATGCAAGAGGATTGCCTTACTCCTTTAAAATAATAATCTGTTTGGCCAGTTTAAGTTTTAGCTCTTGACTACAAGGAATATCCTTAGAGAAAATTGTAGAGGGCTTTCTGTGTTATACTTGCCTCACTTGGCCATACAAAAAACCTGAAGTCCAGTATAGCTTCTGGACTAACCAGCTAACAAACTGAATAGTTAGAAGCATAGAGATCCTACATGACAACTCACTACAGTTTTTCAGGTCACCTAGTGTGCATCTGAAAGTTAAAGAACTGTTTGTATTTCTTTTTATGTTACCTTTTCCAGCACATATTGCCCAGGCATAATCAAGTTTTATGCCTTCCACAGCTTTCATAACTTTAGGCCTCATCCATATTAATGACAAGGCTGTGTAAAGACAGAAAAGCATTGTTAAACTGAATCTTGTTTTTTTGTGGTTTTGTTTTTTTCTTCCAATGGTCTTCTCACTGTCAGCTTGTAAGTTTTGGTATTGTGAAGGTGCATGTATTACTTTGAATTGGTAAAACAGTTCTCATGCTTCTGGATACACTCACGGACTGCTTTATTTTAATAGTCATGTTCATGCCAATAGCCTGTTGAGAATATTCTGTGTTTTTAAAGGAAAATATAATGATAGTTACCGGATTAGCCCTTGCTTACAATTGTCACAATCTTACCTGAGAGCAGGAGGTCTGGATTTTGCTGAGACAAGCTGCTCGAAGTTGAGGTCACCACTGCTACCTTGAGTTCTGCCAAAAGTGTAATCTATACTCAAAACTCAGTAGAACAGAAATGAGAAGCTTATAGCACAGAGAAAAAAAATAGAGTTTAATGATGCAAACTTAAACTTGTAAAGACCAGGAAACATTGTGTATGCCTTCTTCACTGTGTCATCCTAATTCTATCTCTGTATCTCTATGCTTCTCAACGATGAGGAAGGAGATTAGCTGGAGCAGAATGGTGTAAGGTTTTTGTTCTGATACGATAAACTGTATGTGTACCTCTTGAAGGACAAAATATATCTAATTTCAGTCCTAAATTCTAGACAATGTTTCAGGACTGGTGCACAGATGGAATTTATCAATAGTCTAATGGCAACATGACTATTGTTTATGGGCCTTTGTGACGGGTGAGTGAAGATTATGTCTCAAAATTAATTCTAAGGGCAAAGGTAAGTCAAGCGATGGCTGTTACAGTGACTTTCCCTTTCCCCTTGTTAGGAGACAGATTTTCCTTTCCACTGTTGCCTAAAAGATTCAGGGGGAAAAAAACCTCCAAGGCAATTTAGATAGGAGGTAAGATGAGAGAAGGTTTTAATGAAGCCTGTCAGGCTCTGGGAAATACAAAACCACGTGTGCATCCCTGACCCAAGAGTTACAATCTTTATAATAGTGTCCATCCAATCCCTGTTCGTCCACCCTCCAACCTTTGCCCCGTTCCACTCCCAACCCACCCCTCGGGAATTGAGTCTGGGGGCGTTTTGGGACCCTCTCTTCCTCATCTTCTTCTTCTTCGCAGCACGTAAAGTCCTTGGAGGCTGTCCAAAGTTCTGGGCTTGAAGGTTGTTTTGACTGGGTGATATCTGGTTGTCCAGGCCAGGGTGCAAATGTTCTTAAATAGAATGAAGACCTACTTTGAAAAAAGACTAAATATTCTACTGGAATTTAGGGGAATTTATATGGAATTGGGGTAATAGGGTTGGGTATATGTTTAACTACTATGCTAAAGGGTAAGGGATATAATACAGCTACTTCTAAAACTTACATTCACTACATAACTACTTCTAAAACCTATAAAAATTAAGAAATCAAAAACTCCAAGGCAACACTACTAAGTAGGGAAAGTAATTCAAATTGTTTACTGTAATAAGCATTCAAATACTTATTTATTGATAATAATGATAACCCTTCCTAATGGGGAAAAACAGATCATTTTGCCATTTGCAATAACCAAAATGCTTGTGTAGACCTCAGGAGTTCCTGGCTCTCCCTGTTTTTCTAGTATCTTGTTTAGCAAAAGAATGTGAAGGTACTGCTTTGCTTTCTTGGAGGTGCTCACTAATCTTCTATTTGTATTAGGTTATTGCAGCATGTTTATTCATCAATTCTCTTCCTTTTTGAGAAATTCAGATGCCTTAAACAGTCAATTTAAGCAACAAAGAGCTTTGGATCTCATAAGAAGTTTGGTAGAGTGACATAATGATATATAATGTCATATAAAGTATATAATTGTACATAAAAAAATTTAAGACTACCTAATATATTAAATATTATCGTGTTAATATGATTAAGATAAAATTCTAACATATGCAGTCCAAATTATCTACAAACTGGTAATCTGCATCAAATATTGGATTTAAGCCATAGCCTTCCCTTAAGCTTGTTGCTGTTTTGTAAATTACTTCTCAGTACAAATATGTAAACAAATGAATTTAACAGTTATATTTCAGCTTCTGTGTAACAGCACAACAGTTGTGTTAATATATGAGTAAGCAGTGCAATCTCAAGGTAACAGAAGTATTCCACATGGAAAGACCAAAAAATGTTTGGGCTTTTTTAACCCTGTAATGGTAAAAGAGCAAGACAGACAAACAAAATTAGCCTTTCTGCTCTTCTCTAGTCTTTTTCTTGATTTTAGCTCTGCTACTTTTACTTGCTTGTATTTCTGCTCTTTTGACACTGTCTGCTTCCAAATTTGTTAACCATTTATCTGATGCCCTTATTATCTAAAATCTACTTGGGTTTTATGGTTTTGGAAAGGCTAGTAAGACCAGGCTTCTTTTTTTTTTTTTTCTATACGAGAGAAATAACATTTGCATAGGATCCTTCCTCTCTGTTCTTTTTCTGACAGTCTGCTGACAGACTGGAACTTGGTTTCTTCTAAATGAATCTTTTCATTTGTCATTTCTCTGAACAAACAGATCTGAAAGTATGTATTGCAGATATTGGACTATATCTTTAATTCTTCACATATGGATTTATGGACACAGTTGATTTCCTTAGAAAAGGCTGGAGATTTTACAAGATACACTTCTCTCTGACATTCACATTCTCATTTCTAATTGTCTGGCTTCTTCACATTTACTACAGCCCATTTTTTCCCCCATTTCCTTCAGGAGCTCTTTTGAATTGAACGGTGGAGTAGCTATGTAGGTTAATTCATTATTACTTCCAAGATCTTTTTGTTTTTCTGCCAAAGGGTAAGTTATAAGTCTAAGTCCCACTGGCTGAGTATGTACCTTTAACAGGATAAAGAGGGAAAGGTTTTAATGGAGTAAAGGGAATGGTGGCTGTCCCTGTATGCTGGTTGAAAGTCTGAGAAGACCCCACTCCACACCTCTTCTCTCTCTGGTTTCAAACTGTTTTAAGACAGAAAAATGACTGACCAGTTTTTTGCTATCCCATGCCTGTAGTAAGCTTGTAAAGCATGCAGAACAGTGGTAAGAGCACACATGTGTGCAACAGTGTGGACAAGGAGTAGAACAGTAGAAGTCTAGTGTCCTGCCCTAAAACTGGACCTTGTGTCTGCAGCACAGAATGTGTCAGAAGACATGAAGTTGCCTCTTAATCATACCTTGATGTTCCTAGCTGAAAACATCTAGTGGATATACATATGGTTTGAAACAAGACTCCAGCAGCTGTGAATTGCTCAATTCATCTCAGTGTTCTTGTTCTCTCTTTGACTTCCTCTGACTCTACAGTACTGGCAAGTGTGTCTGTTATTCAGTGTGAAATCTTTTACCTTACCTGAACAGTACCAAAGCAAAAATCTGTGTTGTCCTTTGAGCTGAAGAGCTCTTTCACTTAAATGAGCCAGATCTTAAAATTAACTTGACCCTTTACACCCTGAGAGGCAGAAAATGTAATGGTATGAGTTAGGATTTTCCAAATAATTCAGATTTGAAGGGCATATTTTATACAATTAGCAAATCCCCTTAACTGAAGCAGAGTCACTAATTCTTCATAGTAGATTCACTTCTACAAAACTGTAGGATGGCTTCTAGGCTCACTTAATGTACCTCTCTTTCTAGTGATAGAAAGCACAAGGGAAAATAATTCTTGCCTCTCATGATGCTCTCCTATACAACTGGGCTCATGTTTACCTTCAGGGACAGTAATAGAAAGAGTATGACAAAATCATATCAGGATGTAAGAGCAAGCCTATAGCAGCACCTCCTCCTGTATAGCTTCCCAGCTGTATCTGGGAGATGGCTCTCCAGCCATCTGCATCTTAGGACACCCTCACTAGGGGACCAACTTTCACTTCACTTTGTCTCCACCATTGTTTTGTCTGGTAAAATGAAATTAGAATTGCACTGAATATGGAAGTTGGGTTTTTGTGGTTTGCTTTGGTTGTTTTTTTCAGCCTTCCAATCTCTTCTAAAGTAAGGTACCTCAGAAGTGTTAGCTACTCTAGAAGCTAGTAATTGAAAAATTGAGTGTGAGCATAGATATTTATGGTATCATCATGTAGTAATAGATTAAAATTGTAGACTGATACCTCTTTTGGCAGATTTCTCTGTGGCAACTGCTTAGATCATTAAACTGTGACGGTTTTTTAGTGTACTGTCAAACTTAAATATGTTATTTTAAAAGTTAGTGATTTCCTCCTTGCTCTTTGCCTGTGTCTTGCTATGGTAAAGACAAATATCTCTCGATAAAGGGCAGAGTTGTAAATTATGAGATAGTGTCTGAAGCTGACAGCCTTCAGTTATTGTAATATGTGTAAAGGAATACTGTTATTGTCTTAAGTGCTGCTGTCATATTCAACTCCTGCTCTTGGAGAAATTTCTGTTCCTTTCAGAGCAACAAACTGATTCGAAGAGTCTGTTTCGTACTGTGAAAATAATGGGAAAGATGAGTTTGAACTGTGACATTCTCTGTTTCTCTTCAGTTTCTTCTTGGATCATTAAAAGTTGAAAAGCTTGCTATTTGAGTCCTCCTCAAGTGTTCTTTCAGTACCCCCCTCACTAGGTAGATGAAAGGCTGCTAATTTCCTGAACCCTGTTGGAGGTTAGAAAATCTGCTTTTTTAACCGTATGGCATCGGGAACATTCTGGGCTTGTAATGATGAAATGTTACGAATATTCATGAAATATGGATAAGCTACCTTTACCCTAAAGTAAGAGCAAACAGAGTAGGCAATTACCTGCCTGATAGCTATCAGTCTCTATGTTCCTTGTCAGCTTTTCCTGTGAAAATTTGTTGACCCATACACTAGAACTACATTTACATGAGACACATTACTGCAGCTTTCAAAAGGAGTAAGGTACTTGGTGGCCAAAATGGACTGAGTGTTTATAGATCTGCTGCAGCTTTATGCTGTGTTTTACTGGGCTTTATCCTCTTTGTGTAGTAAAGCCTGCAGAGACATTTTTAACATTCTGACAATTAGGAGGAGAGAACCAAATTTATTTGTCGTTTAATGGAGAAGAATCCTTTTGCTAGAGCCAGCTTCTAGTTATAACTATTTTTGATTTTTATACTGCAGGTTTCATTCCCCTGGAGCAACAAATTGTTACTCTTCTTTATTTCCCTTAGGAAATAAAGTATCCCACCCACAGCTAAGAAGCAGTAGCCTAAGGGGCACATAAATTTGTGTGATGGCTGGTTTTGCTAATGGGCTTGGTTCTACTGACTGCACACATCATATCATTAGAGTGCTTTCTGTAACCCATAGTGTCTTGAATCATTTCCAGATAATGTGTGGAATGCAAAGCTGTATGTCTTAGATCACTTATGATATATACCCAGTGATGTCCCTGAGTCCATTTCCAAGTCACCTCCCATACTATTTTTGCATGAGATCTAATGAAAACACTATAATATTCTGCTTTCCTGATTCTAGGAAAAAAGTCAGTGTGTAGTGTACTTATTTATAAATGAGGTTTTCTTTTTCTGCTTTAAAGTGCTACTGATTATTGGTTAGTCCTCTCCACCCCTTGTGGAGTCCCTCCTTTTCTTCATAAAGATCTGCAGACCTGCAATTTCACAGTGGTGTCCTGAGCATTGTTCCTTGGGGTCTGTTAAGTAGTGATGTCACTCAAAGTACCTAATTTCAGAAATACTTGAATAGGCTGTTGAGGTCAGATTCTTGATGTCTCAAGCTATGGTTCTGTCTGGAGATGATTGAGAGAGAAAAAGAAAATGGTACAGAAAATCATGAATATCAACAACATAGAATTGCTTTTTTTTAAAATAATGCATCAATGGTTATTCCACTGTTAAAAAGAAAAGAGAACTTGGAGCTGGATATAGACTCAGAACTATAAGGGAGGGTCTCAGTTTTTCTGGAGTGGTTTATTTGTCATGTTTGATGCCTGTTAACAAAAGTCTTAAAAACATTTTAAGTAAATAAATGTATGGAACCAAGGAAAACTAATGGAATTTCTGCATTACCCTAGAAGTATATATTGCTAAGTGTTTTAAAAGTAAAAACATTGGAAAACATTGGAACATTGGGCAAACAATATTGTTTCAGTTACTCGTAAGATCACTTTAAATTTTCTTTCTTTTGTAGACATTTAAAACTCTTTTTTATAAATTGTTTTCGCCCTTTTTATTAGCTTTAGTTGTAGCTATTGGCTCTGTTAATGGATTTTATTTGTTTCTGCTGCTGTCCCAAAACCAAATTACTGTAACTAATGTACCACTGTAACTTTTCATAACTGTTTCTGAAAGCAAAAAGCAAGTTCATCAAGTCAAAATATTAACACTTTTATGTCCTATTAAATAACGACTCAAAGAAAATTGTGCTGGTGTCTACAGGACTCAGCATTAAACCTACAAAATTTAATGTACTGTAGCAGATTGAGATTTGACACAATTTCCCTCTGTGGAAATTGTCCTCACTATTATAATACCCATACTAAGCAGCAGAACTGGGATAAAGCACAACAGAAATGAGTCCCATTTGGAACATATGTTACTATTCCAGCAAGTCAAGAAGTTTAGTAGCAAGTGTTTAAAATAGTCTGGGTTGTGCCTAGAAAACTTTAGGGCTATCTATGTGGGCATGGAAATTATGCCTTTTCCTCATGTTTAACAAGCTGTCATGTGTATTTTTCATTTGTGAAGCTCTTTGGCTTTCCACACAAATAGACTTACTGAAGTATTAGGGAAATAATGAATGGATGTTCCATCAGCTTTGAGTGAATATGCAGGTGTTGCAGTAATTGATGAAGAAAGAAAATGACTTTCCAGCTCATGCAGCAGTGAAATAATGTGGCATTGTACACAAGAGCATTGTAGAAATTAGAGTAAACACAGCAAATGTTCGATTTAAATTCCTTTTTCTTTAACCAAATCAACTAAATCAATATGTTCTGTGGCTTTTTTTTTTTCTTTTTTCTCAGTGAGTATATTTCTCTAGCTCTGATTATGCTGGGCAATAGCACTGAGAAAAATTAACCCAAAGTCGTCTATGACGAGCTAATAATCTAAATCACTGAAAGAGGTTATATTATAGGTTCTACATTATATAACCTTGGTTCCCACTACTTTCCTATTAATTTTTAAGAAATGTTTTTAGATATGCATTCTTACATATCACTGCAGTACAGACTGCAACAGAGGAGAAGCCAGAAGGCTGGCACTCACCGTAACATACAAACAAGGGAGAAAGTGCTGTAGATTTGAAGACAGCAAAAAATAAACACAGTCCATGAATAGTGAAGGATGATATTGCTTATGCATGAAGGCTACTGTGAACACTTCAAGTAAACTTGCCCGACTACTTTTGAATAGAAACAATTGTTTGATATTTTATCTTTCTTGCATTTTATCTTTCTTTACGTTTCACTTACATTCGCTTACATTCAGGCCTTTCAAAGCATGGCAAATAAGTTTGGAGACAGTGGCTCCCTATGGGGCCCATTTTCTTTATTGCAAGCACGTTAAAGAGAACAAATCCTAAACTTGACTAAAAGCAGGAAAGGAGAAATAAAATATCATTTAAAGCTTGAATTGAATTTGTTAAAAGAAAAAAATGTCACCATTTAATAGTCTAAAGCGGGGCCTTTGCTCTATGGTTTTCAGAATAATTTATGTGAATAGTTTTGCACCGTATTTTGCAATTTAAGCTCTCATTTTAAGCTTATGCAAGTGTCTTTATTTTTTAATTATTTCTTCTGTTTTAAAGTCTTCAGAGATGCCTGATGACAGATGATCTATTAGCAGTAGTGACAAATTATTCCATATAGGTTGTCTGGCAGAATTAGGGGTCAGGAGCATCACTGGCATAAAGCTGATATTTTATCAGTTTGGGTGTTAGTAAAATAGACTACTTACCATCAGATTATCCTGAGATTGGTAAAATGTAGTTCTCACTTGCTAATTTTGTAAGACTCAACACACGTTAGACACACTTAAATTAATGCAGAGAACCACAATCAAACTCAAGGGGAAATGAGGAATTAATGTTCTCTATTTATAAAGCCAAAGAAGCATTCCTCTAAAGCTAGATATTGCTACTAATTTGTTAGCCCTTTAATATAATTTTCTTGACCTGCCAGAACAAAGTAACCAATAGCCGTTAAAATTACAGGGTTTTTTGAGAGCTATTTTTTAAACATGTCCTTCCACACACAGAACTGTCTAAATGAGAGATGTTTCAAGATTCTGTGTGCTTTATTGCATTGGTTAAAGAGCAACATATTTACATTTTCTTTCCTTCTGTATCTGTAGCATCATTTAGTTCACAGTGACCTATTTAATTCAATATTTTATTGAAATCCTCTGTGGTTACATTGACTGTACTTATATCTTATCAAAACCTTTGTGTAAGAACATCCTAGCCTCCAAATACCTTGTTAAAATATCTTCACTACAATTTCACAGCAATTTGAAGACTTTTCAGTCTGGCAGATTAGCTCATAACAAGGCAGTGTGTTTTATCACCTTTTAGCCAATTAAAAATCCTTTCTATTCTTTGAAGCATGAACCATGCATACCATGTCATACCAGCCAACTAGATTTCTAAACAGCAAGTTGGCAAGTACTATTTTACTCTGCTTCATCCCTGTCATGATAGGTCATGCATTACTTTCAGAAATGCCAGGGGAATGCTCTTCACAGCCATCTTTCACAGACTTCTTGTATCTTTTTGCCCTTTTACATAGTTGAGTCACAATAGTTTCACTGCTAGGGAATCCTCTGTGCCCATCAGTTTCTGAATCACCATGTTTTTTGAACTGTAACCCACAGATCAGTGTTCTGATTTAATAGATTCATAGATTTTAAGTTTAGGATGCATAATTAAATAATTTAGTCTGACATCCTGTGTCATCGACCATCATACTTTGCACATTTGAATGTGTATTGCTCCTGAAATCCCATAATCTGGCAAAGCATAACTATTCGGCCAAATCCCACCTTTCAGAAAAGCACTGAGTTTGTATTGGGAAGTCACAAAGAAACTTCCAGTTTTCTTGCTAGTTAGTTCCAGGGGGTTAATTAGCTACCTTCTTACAGAAGAAATTGTGCTTCATTGCTTCATCCTCATTTGGATTTGACTGGAAGCCTCAGCTTCCAGCAATAGTTCTCATTAAGTATTTCTCCAATAAATTATAGTATCATGTACAATCCAGGGATTTTTTTGTTTGTTTTGGTTTGACTTTTTTTTTAATGATGAAGATACTTATCCTTTGTAATCAAGTCAGTTCTCAATCTCCTTTTTCAGTAAGTGTAACAGATTAAGCTCTTCAATTCATCACTAAGACATTTTCTTCAGGCCTCAATCGTTGTAGATTTTTCTCCCACTTATTCAGCTTCTTAACATGCGTTTAAGACTAGGCACAGATGAGGATTTTCAGTATTAGTTTTGTAGCTGTTATATACAAAGTTAAAATTACAGCCTTTTTTTTCCCCAGGATCACTACCCTCATCCCTGTGAATTTAAAGATCTGTAATAGTGCATTTTTTCCAGCTAAGATCTCACATTTACCTTTTCTACACATAGGACTTTGGAGCCAGATGCCCTTTCACTGCTGGAAAAGCACTTCACAGAGGACCGATACAGCTATAGTTTTTATTTTTAGCACAGCCTGTTTTTTAACACTGATATTCATACCAATGACATAACAGAATAATAAACTCTTGCGTACAAAAGAAAGGATCTTTAGGAGCTAAATGGTAGTGCCAAGAGAATGTCAGGGTGGATCTGAATAATTTTTGTATTGGAAAAGAAAGGATTGTCTTAGTTCTAGATCCAAACCAGCTGTCAAACTATGAATTGTATTTACTAGTAAAAGCACCAGAATTGGGTCGCTATTAATATTGAGTAACAACTGAGGCCATCTTCTCAAAATGTAATTGTTTACTATTGAACTAGCAATACAAACAAATTTTCCCATTTTCTTACTCTAATTGCTTCAGCAAGTACGCTGCTCCTAAAGCTCCAAGGTTACCTTAAAATTCCTAAAATGTCCTTGTTTCTTTCACTTCATGGTATCCTTTCCTGTCTAAAGCTGTATCGAAGATGCATGTCCATAAAACCCTTCCTAGAAGTGTCTTTTCTTTACCAGAAATCTCATAGTTAAGACACTGGGATGATGTATCTAGAGTTGACTTGATTAAATGTTTATAGGATTAGGCCAGAGATTAGATACACCATGACATAGCACAAGGTAGATTACATTGTATTCACTAAACAAGCATTTACGGCACAGTATGAGTTTTCTCTGATTTACAGTTACCCTATTCCAATGGTAAAATAATAAAGATTACATAAAATAATATCATGAAAAGGCAGGGAAGTAGAGAAGCACAGCAGTCCCTGCAGTGGAGAAGATTTTCAAAACCAAGTGAAAGGGAAGGGAATGAGATGACTGCAGAAGCCTACAGGGAAATAGGTAAAAGGGTAAAAATCCTAATTCTAATGAATTTCGTAGCTCCATGAGCATGTTGGGAAAGATTCTTTCCTACATTAGGTTGTATGTTTGGAAAAGAAGAAGTAAGGAACATAACTACATAAAGCATACTAATGAAATGGAGTACCAGCTTTCATTTGCTGTCTCTTCCATTAGAGTTAGGGATGAAGAGCTATAGATTATACAGGATATATTACAAAATGCTGTAGTCCATTTCTGTTTGTCAGTAAAGTTTGACCAGTATTTTATTGCATATTATTACATTTTCTGGGAAGTAAGAGAAAGAAATAAGCCTAAAGATCTATGTTTCCTTTTGAAATGAATGGAAACAAAAAGGAATATTATAGGCTAGGAAATATACTAGAATTTTATTAATTTGCAATGAAGACTATAAGTATGGAATTAAAAAATTCTGTGTAATTCTTTTTTTTTTGCAATGTTAGTAGAAAAATCATCACAAAACATTAGCTATGTGTTTCACTCTTCGATCTTTGGGTAGGTTTTGTTCAAGAACTATTTAATCTGAAATATATCCACATTTGAACTGGTAAATGACAGTGTACTTTGTGTAAGTATTAGTGTTTAGGTTTTTAAACCTTAAACTATCTTTTACATGTACTGAGCTTTGAGAAGAGAGCCCTGTTGATTTGCACCAAGTTATCACTTGTTAGATTAACAAAGTGGGAATTTGAGATAGTAGCATTAGTATAATAAACAAAATTGAAGAATAAATAAAATAAGAAAAAGACTTTTTAAATCTACCAACCTAGTCCAGACAAAACTAGCTATGTCAATAGCATTTTAAGATCACATTAAACAATGTACCCAAGTAAGTGCTTTTGCCAGTTCTTGTATGTGCATTTCAGTCCTTGTGATCCTTTCAGCTTCAGAAGGATTTGGACACCTCTTTAAAATTCAGAAAATATTCAGAACAAATTCTTTGCAGAAAAAAAAAAGGTGATTTCTTGCATAAGGACCACAGCACTTTGTATGTTGGCTTTCTTCCTGGAATTATCACAGCCTTTCCTGAATATTTGTTATTTATTTATTTATTACTATTTATTAATGAAAAATGGGTTCCTCAGTGTTTCAGCTGAAACAGTAGGAATGAAATTTCCATCCTTTCGCTTTTCTGTGTTCCTGAGATTTGTATCATGAAAGTTCTTTCCCTGCACATATATAACAATTCTGCAACAGAAACCCAAAAATAACAGTGCATTTTGTATGGCTTCATTAAAAACTGTTAATATTCAGTAGGGATTATTAGGATAGCAGTTCTTCTCTGTGATGTCTTTTCACCAGTCAAGAGTCTAGGCTTGATAGAAGAGGCTCTAAAATCCCTTGTTACTGCTGAATGGGCAGGTCCATTTGGCACTGGAATAAACCCTCTCCTCAGCCAGGTCATAAAAAATCATGGGATCATACAGAAGGGTGCCAGATCAAAGTGATAGTCTCTTCAGTTCTACATCCCTTTTGATTGTGAGTGGCACTTTCCCTTTTGTCCTTTTATCCTAGCACTTTCCTGTGCAGGCTTTTACTTTGCTCTGATTTCTTGCTGACACAGCCAGTCTGTCTCACTCATTGTTTCAGCAGTTTCCATCGTCAGTCACAGTTGTGCAGGGTGAGTATAAATGCCACCTAATCAGAATGCAACTACAACAGTCATCAAAATGACTGCACAGGTTGCTGGGCAATGAATATTCAGCACTTCTACTTCCTTTATTGAAACAGGAAATTCTTCTCGTCAGTAGTCCCATTTCCACATTACCTTCATCTGGGCAATAGACACCTCTTGCTTAAGGAGGAAAGGGGAAATAAAAAGAGACCAAGTGAGCATATTGAATCAAAGCATTTTTTGTCTTTCTTCTAATATCTATTTTATAATTTAGGTTGAGGGCAGTATCTACTTCTTTCTTGCATTAGAATCATTCCTCCAAACTAAATTTTAAATATCTTTAATTACACTTAGTGAAGGTAAGACATGAGTACTGCTTCAATCTTCTAGATGGTCTTGCGGGTTAAAATTAGATTTATACATTTGCATAATAAAAATAATGTTGCGAAAGAAAGCATTTTGAATATGTAAGAGGTAACTGTATTGTGTGACTTGCCTTGGGCAACCCATATTGGATCAAGCTCAGTACCAGCCATTATACCATTGGAGCAGTTTGTATTTTTATGTAGCACTGCAATAGAATTTAAATTTTATGCACAATTAGTTCTGTATTGATGTATAGTTTGTAGGTAGGGTTAAACTATAAAACTGAGTTTTCATCTCTAATGCAGCTTTTTTCTTGGTTGCAAGGAAAGGAAACATTAAAAAAAAAATCCTCAAGTTTGTGGAGAGACTGAAATTTCTAGGAGTCCAGCAACATTAATACAATTCTACTGTTTTCTGTCTGGTAACCTGAATTACCAACCTTCTACAGGGCCTCTCCAGCACACTATTTTATACACAAGTTCAACATGAGTATTGACAAAACCTGTGATAGCTTTAATGACATCTCTTAAATTTGAATTTCTCCCCTACCATTTGCCTTTACACACTACAATATTTTAAAAAAGAGCCAAAGCGGGGGTATTTACAAATTGAGTGCATAAAACAGAATGCTGTTGCTGCACACTGTGTTCTAATAAGCAAACAGTATTTATTAATTTGCTCAAATATGGATAGCAATATTAGCCGCATTAATTTAGGAAATGGTTGGTAAAAGTTTTCCACTCAACAAAGCAGAACACACAAACACAGTGGCAGAAACTAAACCTCATTTTCAAACTAAAATAGAGTAGATTTAATCTAGATATAAGGAAGATGTTTTTTATAAAGAGCGTCATAGAACACTGTAACAGGTTGCCCAGAGAGGTGGTAAATTCCTCATTCCTAGAAATGTTCAAGGTCAGGCTATACAGGGCTCTGAGCAACCTCATGTGGTTGTAGATGTCCCTGCTCATTGTAGGGGGGTTTGACTAGATAGTCTTCAAACATCCCTCCCAACCCAAACTGTTCTATAATTCTTTGATAAATGGAAGGCTCTCTTTGCAGCAGTGACATCTCAGAATATTTTGAAATATTCCTTCACACTTGACATGACAATAGAATGACCCAATCAAGTGTGACACAACATTTTACACAGTATTCAGATTTAAAGGTGAATATTCAGTTTCTTTGTTCATTCTGATGAGTTTTAAGTAAATCAAATACCTGCTAGGAAGGCAGGTATCCTTACAAAAGCCAAAGAATTTATAACACTCTCAGTTTCTCAAATAAATCTTTCGTTCTCTGGAGGAGTGGGTCAGAGTCAGAATGCTAACATATCTCTTAAATCTCATGATTCATTCTTTTAAAACTATACTCATGACTCCAGTGAGCCTTCTCTTTGTCTGCTGCCCTCCTGACATGATACCCACCACATCACTGGAGGTTTCTAATGATGAGCCAAAAAATGACAGGCAGGCAGAAGTTGCCTGCACACGCTTGATTTTGCACCTTTTATGCTATTGTATAGCATAAATAATAATAGTATATATACTATTATTGAAATTGGTGTATTTAATGTTCTGGACTTATGATCTTCATAGTGCGTACCCCTACCTCTGATACTCCTTATTGTCCTGAGGTAGTAAGTCTTTTCACTGCATCTTGCTGATCACCCTTTCCTTAAACATTCTTTCAGTATTTTGTTTGTTTGTTTGTTTTTCTCAAAGGCACTGAATCTGGAGTGAAAAAAACTCTGCAATTAGATTTTAAATGCATATGAAAATTCCTTTTGAAATGCAGGATTGAAAAGAATGTTTGTGGAAGGAGAATTTGGTTCCCTTAGTAGGGAAGAGTCATGCTTTCATTCTAGATTTGGTTTATTGTATTGTTTGAATTATACCAGTCCTCTGTTGTTCTCTTGCTGTCTTCCTCCATGATGATTTTACAGTGACTCTTCACTTAAGTCCTTAACTTTTACCTCTCCTGTGACCCCCTAGTTTAAGGGTATACTTAGATGGAGTGATATGTTCAGTAGTAAAAACAGCACCCTCTCCCCCTTCTTACCCTTGCATTTTTTTTTTACTACCACTTCAGTTGTGTTGGTACAGTTCTTTCTGAGTTCATGAACTAAACCAAGTCACTATTTTATTTTAAAAGCAAAGCAAGAGAGCATATAGGATACCTGGATCTCTCAATAATCAGGTTTACAAGTGGTTGGATTGACATGGCTGAGAGGATGATGGACTGGAGAAACCTGTTTATTTAGCCTTGTGACTGCAGTTGCTCTATGTAGTCAGTCCCTCGAGAAGTCTAGAACTACATTTTACCAATTTTATTGGTCCTCATCAGGACCAACTATTTAATGAATTTCTTTTCTGTGATAAATTTGTACAAGATAGAGATTCTATTCATGATTGGAAATATTTGATAGCCCTTCACTGAAAAACCAGTTGGGGAGCACTTGCCTTGCCAGCTCCTGTGAGTTTTCTGGACAGAAGAATGCTTAAAGCTTGAGTGCCTGTCTTGGGAGAGCTTGTCAATTCATGAAGAAATCCCTGTTTATTTGGACATACCAGAAGATAACGTGTTTTTGTTTATTTTGTTTTCATAGTGCCTAGTGCCTTTTGGGGAGTACTCATCCCAAAATATTCCTTTCTAGAAATATTCCTTTTCTCAAAGCTGTACTTTCTGTAGACTTACCTTGCTGCCTCCCTCTCCCATCAGACTTCCATGGAACAATTTTTTGACAGCAATGCCAGTTTCAGGTATACCTAAACTATTTGCCTCTGGATCCCTGGTCTGAACTCCTAGACATCACCATAAGTGGAGCAACACAATTTTTGGGGCCATGTTGAGATGTAAAGCAGAGGATTTAGCTGGGTTGACCATAGCTGGGTTGACTACAACAGAGTTGTGGTGAGAGGTTTGCAGTATTCTTTTTAATATGGGCAGTTCCCTTATGTAATTCACAATGTAGACTTACAACAATGAAAAGATGTTGTGTGGGATAGTATTTCCACTTTTCCTAGTTGTCTGTTCTACACCCAACCCTTCACGGAACAGTTAACAGGAAAGCTCCTCCACTGACACATCCTGCTGTAGTTGCCTTTGCTATGCACAGTTGCTTGTGCTTCTGTTTGGGTGGGAGACCAATACTAGATCAGTTGCTCCTTCAGTGTAGTGCATTTCTGTGGCTGGGTTTTGGAAGCCGAGAGGCTACAAGGGTGGCCCCCCTCTTAGAAGCTGCTAGAAGCTTCCCCTGTCCTGTGAAGCCAATGCCAGCCGGCTCCAGGACAGACTTCCTGCTGCGGGCCAAGGCCGAGCCAATTAGAAATAATAGTACTGCCTCTGTGATAACATATTTAAGAACAGAAGGTTGTTGTGCAGAAAGCATTCCAGCCAGGGAAGAGCGGAGTGAGAACATGGGAATAACAAGGTAGACACCAAGGTCAGTGCAGAAGAAGGGGGAGGAGGTGCTCCAGGCGCCAGAGCTGAGGTCCCTGCAGCCCATGGTACAGACCATAGTGAAGCAGTTGTGCCCCTGCAGCCCATGGAGGACCATTAGGGTGCAGCTCATGGAGGAGCCCATGCCGGAGCAGGTGGATGCATGAAGGAGGCTGTGACCCCATGGGAGGCCCAGGATGGAACGGGGTCCTGACGGAGACCTGCAACCCAGAGAGGGAAGCCCACTCTGGAGCAGGTTTTTCCCTGGTAGGACTTGTGGCCCCTGTGGGGGACCCACATTGCTACAGCTCATTCATGAAGGACTGCACTCCAAGGAGGAGTGACCCACGGGACAGCAGTTCAGGAAGAGCTGCTGCCCAAGGGATGGACTCACTCTGGAGAGATCCATGAAGGACTGTCTCCCGTGGGAGGGACCCCACAGGAGCAGGGGAAGGACTCCTCTCCCTGAGCAGCAGCAGAAACAATGACTTATCTAACCTCAATTCCCTGTTCCCTTGCATGGCTGGGAGGGAGGAGGGAGAATATGGAAGGAGGGGTAGGGGGAAGTTGTTTTAAGACTTTTATTTCTCACTCTTTGGCTCTTATCCTGTTAGTAATATAAATATAAGTACTATCCCCACTTTGAGTCTTGGTTTGCCTGTGAAGGTAATCAGTCATTGACCTCTCCCAGCTCTTATCTCAACTCAGGAATTCTTAGCTGTGTTTATTTCTCTCCTCAGTCCAGTTGCAGAGGGAGAGTGAGAGAGAGGCTTTGGTGGGTACTTGGTATCTGGACAGGGTCAACCCACTACATTCAGAAATGGGCAATTTTTTTTCTTGCACGTATCTTAAAAAAAAAGTGGATATTTCTACAATCTATTAAATTCATTATGAGGATAACATAATGGGAAGGAAGAGAAGGAAAATTTCTTTCTTATCTCTTTTAAAACATTAAGGATATGATGGAACCTAATTGTCCTTCAAATTTTGGATGATCTTTAAAAACCTGTCCTTTAGAAAAATGGCCAGGAGGAAGGGAATTTAATTTCATTTTATTGTGTATTTTGACAAGATAATGATTAACTTAATGGCACCCAATTTTAATTAGGTACTCCAAACCCTAACTGCATTATAAATTCATTATTAATTATTATCTCCGTTAAACTGAAATTTTCCGGTGACTGATTTGAGGAATACAGGTTTTGAAGTGCTATTAACATTTAAAATGATAAAAGAAAACATAGATTATTTGAAATGGCCATTGGAATATTTAATACTTTGTGCTGATAGCATTGTTACGAGTGAAAACAATGCAGGTGTGGCATGCTATGGCAAACAAACTGTCTTCAGCTTTACAGTGTATTCACTTTGAGAACAGGTAATTAAGTTTGGGAAATATTAGCAAAACTGTTTTAATTTTCTGTTCTGAGCTCTTTCTGAGGTTTATGTGTTCGATTGCAATACTATCCAGTATTGTACAAAAGGGAAATTTAATGTATATAATACAATGGCTGCATAACCTGTCTACAGGGTGGAGTAGGAGAAAAGGACGAGGGACTACTGAGTAAAGAGACAACATCTTCAAAGACTCATTTCTGGGTTTTAATCTCATGGGTTAACCTATGGGGGTTAAAGCAGAGAATTATTGTTTTTCTATGGGTAGGTGAAAGAGAATTCAAGGTACATGATGAGAACTTTCCCTCTAAAGATAGCTTAAAAATGAATCAAGTACCATTTTGAAATAATTGTCAAAATTTGGGAAATACTGACATTTGGAACTATTTTGGTAGCATTCCAATGTTTGATTAGGGAACTTTGGAATGTCAAATGAATGTTCTATAAAAACATCAGCTGAAGTATGTGGGTGGTGAAGTGAAGGGCTTTTTCAGATGTGGGCATCTTGATTAATACTTGAAATAAAAAGTTAAGATAGTGCAGATTTTTAGCTAATTGGTAAACATAGCTTTCTCTGTGAGATTCTAAGGATAATATTTCTATTTTGAATATCCTCAGTTTTCAGATTTTTTAAATTTTACTGTTATAATAATGGTAATGTATTTAACTTTTAGTGCTAATTACACAGTTATGCATCCAATGACATTTCTAAGCTATCACAACAGTATAGTTATTATAGAACCAGTTAAGGTATGAATTAATGAAACTTGCTCCTAAGACGGAGTCAAGTCTCTGGCTTTTCTGTTGCAGGTTAGCTCAATCATTTGAAATTATGTAATTTTTTTTCTGAAGTTCGCCCATTCCATATTTGTGAATTGTCTGAAAACTACTAAAACCTTTTGTTTTTTGAGTTTTTGGACAACTACTTTTAAAAACTTGATTCTTTCTATGGCTTATAAGCTGCATCGTGGAAGTATTTATTACTTCAAGTTCAAAGTGTTTTGATTCCTTGCATGATATCTATTTGATCCAATTATATAATAACAACTTTACAATGGAACTTTGAATGCAAACACTTACACTTACCATTTAAAAATATTTTTTCATTGTATATCTAAAATATTAATTTTAAAAGGAGTGTTTTTACAAGGTTCTTTACTAGTAAGTGCACTCTCCTGAATTATGAAGATGATATATTTTCTTCCCAAATGATGCACTGCAAACCAGAAAAATTCAGCAATAAATCTGTGTTCAAACCAAATCATGAGAAACACAGCTAAGGCATCTAGAAGCAACCCTTATGCCATTACTTGATTTCATAGTGCAGTGGTCATTGTAATCAAAGTTTTCAAATAATCACTGAAAACATGCAGCTCTGACCATGTCTTAAATAATTACATTACAAATTCCATTGCCTCATTACATATGTCCCCTCCCCCACCCCAAAAAAAAATCCCAAACCAAAGCAACAGGCTTGAATAAGAGTGCAGATTTTATAGACAATATAGGTCATGTAAAGGTTGTGTCATTGTGAAAGCATGCATGTAGAACAGAAGTTAACATTATTTTTAAAATATACATTTTGAACAGGTTTATATGCAGCCTTTTGGTCTCTTGCTTTTCAGAAAAGTTCACCTGCTGGGAAAATGAATATTTCTGATATGGCTTGTTCTGTTTGGAAAGTGGCCAGATTTGCTGCTTTGCTTACAAAGCAAAGCATCCACATGCTTACTTAACATTAAGCACTTCTGCAGTACTCTTGGCTAGCAGTACCTCACTGCTTTCCAGTTACATGTTATGCTCATTTTCTTCACTGTAATTCCTTGTCTTATCATTTATCCTTTCGAATCTTTTCTTCCTTTTAGAAAGAGAATGATAACTGAACCCCTTAGAGTATCTAATTATGATCTTCCATGTCCTCAAGCAAGAGTTAAGGAGCCTCCACAGCCCTCCACTGCACAAGTACTGAAATACTAGATGAAGTATACAAACTTGCTCTGATAATTATGTGTGTTTTATACATTTAAACATTCTGCAACAGAAGAGAAAACTCTAAAGTAAAAAATACGAGTTTAACTTCTGGCTCTTTCAGGAAATCAGGCATCATTTGAACTCCTTCTGAGACTTGATACTACTGAATATTTGCTGTGTGGTGGAAATGGAGCCCTTATTAAATCTAAACTTATAAATTTTTTCTCTATAATAAAAACCTTTCACTATAGGCAACTTAATGTTAGCAATTTGTAAGGGAAGATAATAATTCCTAACTGAATTTAAGTAATGATTTCCAAAGTAGAGCTATAAATCTACTGCAGTTGAAGTTCATAAGGTCTCAAAGGAAAGGGAACCTATGGCCACAGAAATGAATAATCTGTAAACTGCCAGTAATTCACACTGTTATTAAGACTGGTAATTTCTTTGATAAAAGCCTTTGAGTTAGAATGTTAAAACAATTGAATGGTAAGCTAATAACAGCAGCTTGTACACAAGAAGTTCTAGTGTATCAAATGATTTGTGTTATTTCTCTTTCCTCCAGCTCTTGCAATTATTGTAAATCTTAAGTAGTATTTTAATCCTCAGGACATACTATAAATCAAAATCTAGATTTCAGAAACTGTCACCCCGGAAATTAAGGCTCTACAGAATTTATAGGAATTGACAGATAGCAAATTATGTTTCCACTCTTAGCTTGGACTGAAATTTTCTTTGAAAGGAATTTACCTTTTGCCGTACACACCACATTTCAGGACAAAGAGAGCTTTAATTTTGCTTTCACTGAATAAAATAGTGAGTTAACACTAATTCCAGCTGAAGGAGTAATTGATCTTTTTCTTGCCCAAATCTGTTCTTGTGTTATAACACTACAGATCAATAAAGGAACATTCAGGACTTTTTCATATGTGGTGTTGAGGAGAAGTAGGAAGTTTTTTTCCACAGACTTGGTACCTAGATCTGTGAGTTACAAGTGAGAAGATGTGTACCCAGGCACTAGAAGGCTGCCTGGCACAAAAGCAGCCTATGACTATGCTAGGTAGTTCTAGCCTCCAAACCAGGGCATCTGCATGCAGAAAGGCTTTGGGAAATGATTTCTGGCATGTTAGTGCTCTGAAACCATTCTCAGGTACTTTTTTGGGACAGTGCAAGGGTCATAAGTACACCAGGGCTCATTCTAATAGTTTATATAAATTACCACTGTATTTATCTGAGAGTACAGAAGTAGCCAATGTGTCACCTAGTTTTCACAGGTGAAAAGCTGTTTCTATTTCTTCATGTCCTAGAATTTGTCCTAAATTTCCAGGGGTTTTGTCTGACTTTTTTTTTGACCCAGCAAAACTCTCTGTATTAGGGCTCCTGATAATATTGATTTAGCATCAACAGATTGTTAGACCTGCTAAAGCTCCCTTGGGTTGACTTGTCCTCAGGCAGATTTATCTTTGCTGAGGTATAATTTCTGATGAAAGCAACGAAATCCAGATTTGTACTCGTCCTTTAGTTAAGGTGGGGTTTTGACTAGTTTGACACTGTTTAGCAAAAACATTGCAAAGACCATTCAGGCAATTTCAAGCCCAATCTGCTCACAATACTGTCTCTTTTCCACAGAGAGTGATTCATCTGGTTTAGATTACCTGATGTCTTTGAAGGGCTGAATGAGCCCAACTGATCTTCCGGTGTGCACCTTCCAGCTGTATCAGCTCAGTGCAGACCTGCTCTGCCCTCAAATGAATTGTCAAAAAATCCAGCAGGAGTTAATCCTCATAGCATTGCAACTCCTGTTTCCTCCACTTCTGATCTTTTGGGATCTCAGAGGTTGTTGGATCTTCTTTTATGCATTTGGCATCATGTTATTTATTCCATCCTAATGGTTATGCCATTATCACTTAGGGAAACAACAGTATAAGTTTCATGGTGAGTCCAGCAGCCTTTTGATTCTGAAACCATAAAGTCGCTTCTAAGTCCCAGACAGAATTTGTCCTTAAAATTATTCCCAACCTCCATTTAATTCTTCTATTAGACCTGACCTTTTCTGTAGAGTTCCTCCAATCTGGAACAGGCTGAAAAATTGATCACATCTGTTCAGCAGAAATTTGCTTTCAGTATTAAAATGTCCTCTATTTCCTTCAGAATTCAGAATGACGAAGGGGAGAAACTGAAAATTACTGAGCCAGTGTCTAGCTGAAAAGACAATTCCAATAACAGCTTTGTAGTCTCTCAAAATGTTTCAGATCTTTCACACTTGGCTATATCCTGAACTTTTCCACATAAGGGTTTGAAGGGGCTTGGGGAGCATTTTCAGCCATGTGTTAAAATATTAAAAATAGTTTAGGTTCAGGGGAGAAGTTTTCAGTCCAATGTCTTTTTTGCTTATGTAGGTATTGATGCACATAAAATTGTTCCAGTGTTTTTCATAGATATGGTTTTGACTGAGATGATAAAACAGTATTGAAATAAATTATGGTTTGCTTCACGCATTTCTTGCTTAAGAACTAATCTTTTAGGTATTGTTGACAAGGGAAAAAAAGAAAGGCAAACTTTCAAAATTATTTTAGCTGCCTTGCTCAAAACTTTGCAAAAACACAGCATCCCTGTAGAAATTTTAAGCTTCCTCTGAGGATTGTGAAAGGATTCTGCTGTATTCGGTCAATAGTTTGCCTCATCACTTCCAAGGCCTCCATGCTCAGCTCAGCAAGGCCTTGATGTTACAAAGTCCTTTGAATTTTACCTAAAGGGAACTAAAGCCCTTTCACACTCCAGTCTTGCTTTTTGTTTCATTTGACATTACTCAATAGGTTTTGCTATGTCTAAATTAGAACAGTGTCTAATAGCTGTCTTATTGCATTCATCATTGCTACAACTTGACAGGTCTGCAGCATGAAGGTCACATCAAATCCCAGTTCACATAAGGCAAAGTCCTGATTTATTTCCATCCAGAACTCTTGCAAGGCAACTGCAGCCCCCTGGACTTCTTTACACATAAATGCTGTGCATTATTGATTAGAATGAGACTTCTGGATGTAAGGGCTAGGATTTACTTAGTTGAAGTCTTAGGGTACTCACCTTGCTATATATTGATAGGGTGGTTTTATTACTTCTTTTGGGGTTGTATTTTCAATTTTCTTTTTGTTGTATGTGTTTTCATATCCCACATTTATTTTAAATCTATTATAAGTTTATCGTTACTGATTGACCTTTAGGTCAGTGATATGCCTTTCCAAAAATGTTTCCTTTTAAATGTTTATTAATGTATTACCTTATAATGGTACAAATGTGATTTCATTAAAAAATTATGTATGATACACATGAAAGGGAATTTAGAAATACAAAGAAACATTTACACATCCTTTTCTACAGAGACTGAAGAAGTGTTTTTCTCAGTGATAAGCAAACCTGTATGGTTTGTATAGATATGAGATTCATAAATACTATTTGGCTCACATTTCTATTTGGTAATCTCCATTTACCTTTTTCTACAACAACAGTGTTTTTATCTTTTTAAATGTTGACATGCTGTCATGGAGCACATCCAGGCCTTCATCAAACTGCAAAATTGAGGTGACATCATATAGTCAGCTGATATTTCCCTTCCTGACTGGTGCCACAGAGCTATGGAACTGTCATTAGAGACTCTAGAGGGATGCATAGTAAAGGAGTGTCTGTTTAAGGCACACTTAGCAGTCTTGCAATGCCAAAACATCTTTAACTGCAGTTGACATAAGTTAAAATACTGCATAGGCTGCTATGAATCACACCATAAGCTGAATTAGCCTCTGTTTAGCTCTAGAGGTTAGGGATGGAAGGGACAAGGACTATATCTCTTAATACCTCTTCCATGCTGTGTGTTTCTTCATTCAGACTCTTCCTGAGTTCTTATGCATTGTGTGATGCACAAATGTTAATATATGTCACTGTCAGAAAAATTGCATGTGAAATATGGAGAAATGAAAAACACTGAACACAGACCCTGCAGCTATCAACGTCAGTTGGATTTCACAGAGGATCTTGAGTGATAGGTCAGCCCAAAATTCTTCTTAGGGGCAAGGATCTTGTCAACATCAAGTGTGCTGTCAGTCCAGCTATTTAAGTTTGTTATTGTTTCTTATAAGTCAAGGATTTGAAGACATTTTTCTCTGGTTTTGCTTAGGCGAACTTGTTCTCCCTGAGTTCTAAAGGACACTGCAGCAAGTTCTGACTTTGCTTCATCCACTTCTTTAACTATCCTGTGATGTTGTTTGGAAAGCTGTGTTCATGGAAAACCATTCCATGCGTGAGAGAACTAATTATGTTCCTGTCAAAACTACCTATACTTGCCTCTAGATCTTATCTGTCTTTATCTGATCTTTGACACTTCTCCAAAAGGATTAATGGGAACAGCCCTAGAACTGCCATCTCTTCATGTCTACTCACAGAGCCTCCAACCCCTTTGATCTTCCCAAGATCATTATTATATATATTGTACAGCTCATGTCTGTGCCTGCTAACATGGGCAAGGACAGAGCTCATTTGTATGTGCTCTAGCAATTTTTCAGTGGTCTCATGCTTCTTAGAAGCAACACATCAGCTGTATGTCTAGCATATGGGGCAGGGGGCTTGTCACTGGTTCCTTCCACATATCTGTATACTACTAGGGAGTATAACACTCTACTAGCAAAGTGTCCATATTTTTTCCTGCAGAGGGGCTGTTTACTCCTGAGATACATGCATTCATCTCTTCTGGTTTTGGATGTCGCCCCACATGCTGTTGTATGAATGTTACTATCTCAGTGAGATCTCTCTGATAACAGCTGTCTCTCAGCACAACCCTCTTGCTCTTCATTCATTCCTTGTGTCAGTGCAATGCTGGTAACCACAACTCCCCCAGAACAACCCATCCACTTTCTGACCTTGTCTGTCAGGAAAATATAGGCCATAGTCCTGCAAATGTAGTCCAGTGCCTGGGTTGAGGCACCACAATCAGTGTGTTAGTAGTCTGGCCCTGAGAGTTTGCAGATTGAAGAAAACCTGACATGAAAAATAGCTCTGCTAGTAAAGTGTGTCTTCAATGTTCTCTATTTTTTCTGTATGCTGCAATCCCTGTCTGCTCATCCTGTACACCCACTTTCAAATTTCCTAGTGAAAAAATGGTCCCCATTTGGTCTTCTCTGTTCACTAGCTACAAATGATTATTTAGGCTGCTGGTTTTTTGATCTACACTCCTGTCCTCCTTCCTTTTTAATTGAGAGTGTTCATTTCTGAGCACTGAACTCAGACTTATAACATATCACAGGAGAATATTACAGTCTGAATAACCTGCAGATTGCATCCTGACAATAAAACAATTTATTAAAAAAATTTACTTTAAAAATAGAGCTACTCTAGGCTCTAAAGTTTGTTTTTAAAATAGTTGCATTGCTAAAGCAGAAGAATGACATAAGAGCTTTTACTTAAATGGCATCCTCTGGCTTTTTGTACAACCTTGAGAGCGAGTAATGAGTGGGCTCTAATAATTCTTTTTCCAGCAAGCCAGGTAAAAAAGCAAGGTTAATTAAAGAAAAAGACTTTGAGAGAAAAGTCAGAAAATATGGAACTGATATTTTGTCATGCAGTTATGACTGTTCTTTCTCCACAAAGTCATAAAGTGAGGATTCAGAGCCAGGTGGTATAACTTTCAATTGTCATTGCCTTCAGTGGAGGTTCCCAAGGTAATTGCATGGCAGCATTGCCTTATCATTGTCAAATACATCTTTGAGTCAGCTACAGATTGTCAGTGTATATATTCCTTAAGTTCAAGACATGGTATTTATGATTTTCTGTTTGTAGAGGGTAGTTGGAGAATTATTTTTGGCAGTGTAATATTTTTTTATGTAAGATCACCAAGTTAGGCCAAACTCACAGCTCATGATGCTGAGAGAGAAAATTAAAATCCCAGTTTTGCATTGGTAATTATATCCATAGTATGGAAGAACATGCAGTTTTCTTGTTCTGCTTCAGCCTGCTCCCTTGGGGAATCTGCCATTCAATCTGTATCACTCTCACACATGGCATCCTGTGGTAGATTTACTAATGACTATATTATCTGTTTAGTTTGACATGTGCACCCACTATTTAACACAGTGGGGTTATTAGTACAAGAAAGGCTTTCAGCTCAACTGTAATATAAAAAAAAAATAAATGTATCGCCTTTGTGCAGCTAAGTGCAGCATACTTTATATAACCAGGATTTCCAATCAAAAAAGAGCTTGTCCTCAAAACACAAGAGATGAAAAGAAAACCTCAAACCAAACCTGTAGAGAGATCTGAGATGAAAGACTAAGCTAGAAATGGAGATTTCATTTTCCATTTATTATGGGTCAGATGCTGACTAGGTTTGAGGTCCTTGTTTCTCCTAGCAAAACCAAGACTGAGGGTACCACACAGATTGTCACATCCACGGGAATTTTCTGCATGAGTTCAATACAGGCAAGTTCTATGTGTTCAGGTTAGCTCACAAGGAACTTTTTCTCTTTGTGAAGCTCCAGGGTTTCACATTTAAAGTAGAGAGAGACCATTCTTCATAGTTTTGAAATTCAAGTCTATAACGCATATATGCAAAAGTGCTTTCTGTCTCAGTTTCTCTTTGCATTGATGAAAAGACAAGAAGCTGAACAGTACCATATACAGCATACAGCAGAACACAGTGCCTTTGGGAATACTGCGTATTTAAGGGTCATTTACCCTACACTTTTCTTACATTACTTGATGGCATGCTTTGGAGACAGTGGACAAATTCCACTTAACATCAGTTATTGTCTAGTTGTTGAATTTCTAGTCCCGTGCCATTTCATCTGTCAGAAAATAAAATGATCCTTGTAATTTCCTTGTTATTACGTGATCTTTATAAGGAAATTACAAGGCTACTTAATACAGGGTAAATATAGTGCTCTTTGAGAAATATTTGTCCTTTAGAAGATAAAAAGGAGGAGGCCGATGATGGTTTTCTTTGTTCTTTCTATTTGTTTGCTATCCGGATCTTTTGTTCCTTGGTTCCAACTTTTAGATAAAAGCTTTTTTCCTGTGTTAGTTTTGGATTATCAGATTTATGTCCATTTTGTTCTCTGCCCTCATACCTCACAGCACAGCTTAGCTGCCACATGCTTAACTCCTTAGACACTAGGAAAGTCATTTTGCAGTCTTGTATAGTGACTACTTGCTGTCGGGACGTGTCAGAGCAGAGCGATTCTGGGGTAGTAGTGAGGCCAGCTGCACCATGACGTGCAGTGCCAGTGGGGCACACCATGCAGGATTTACCATAGCCCTGTGGTCACTGGGCAAGTCCCAGTGCTGAGGCAAGCTGAGGTGGAGCCAGGAAGGCAAGTTAGGCTAATGGAGTACATGGCCGTGTCCCATGTTGGCTGCAGTAGTGCCACACCATTACACAGGTGCAAGGATGGAGTAACAAATTGATTCAGTTTACAGAGCTGACTGTCAGTGTGACACTGCTAGTGTTTTTGAACACACTTTCTAGAAAGGCTTCTGAAGAAGCGGAGGTGGCATCATTTGGAGTGTTCAAGGGCAAAACCAGACAAAGTGGCACTGGTCTCTCGTCTGTTGCCTCATTTGTTTGGCCTTCTGTTTGAGTGGTTCATTAAAAGTATCATCTGAGCACTAAGTGAAAATCAAAAGGGCAATTAAGATCTTAGGAACTATTAGGAATGACAAAATGTTATTTCTCTGTGGCAAATCAAGAGTGCACCCTGCTCTGCACATACCAAGTGCAGTTTTCGTTATTGCCTCTGAAAAAGAAAGTACTAACTATTGTTTAAACACAGAGCAGTTAGGATGACCAGAGGTAAGGAATATTTTGCGTGTGATGAAATGCTTATTTTTAGGTTCTGACAAGAGACATCTGAATCAAGATGTCATGATGTTCTCTAAAATCATAAGGGGAATGTAAAAGATTAGGAGGAACTTACCCATTCTTATTGTGTAAGAACTGGAGATAGCCATACAACTACGAGGCAACACGTATAAAGCAAACCAAGAAAGCTGACCCACTGCAAATTAAAATAGTGGAGACTCAATGCTTAAGGATATTGTAGAGACCAAAAGTTTTCAGGGTTCTCAAAGTGACTAGTTACATAAATGGAGAATTCCCAAGAGGGAGGACAGGGATCTGGTTGCATCCTCTATCACAGGATGTCCCTAAATGGCAGTGTGTGGATAAGGATGGTATACAGAAAAATTTAACTCTTTTCTTGTTGCTTATGCTTTTCTCATGGCATCTCTTACTGACCTGTGCTAGAGACAGGGTACTCAGACATGGGGTTTTTTAGATTCAGTACCTTTTTTTGTTGATAGTACTTACAGCCAGCTTCAGCTTCTCCCAAAGCAATCTTTTCTTTTCCAGAAGACGGATGAGGAGGAAGAGGAAGGAGGAAGAAGCTGAATGATTTCTACCTTTTGTGCATTGTGGAGCTCAGTGTTGCATCTGTGTCATAAGTGTGTGTTATGTCCAGCCAGTATTGTGGAGGTCCAGTTCAACCCACTCCTTTTTTGCTCTTGCTGACCTTTCAAAGATTATCTTCCCAGCTTTTTCTAGCAGACAGTAATGCTAAGAACAACAGTTCTAAAATATTGTCAAGCCTATTATTTTGTGGCCCATACAGGTGGATTACCAAGACCTAACTTGGAAGGTAGCTTTTTAACTATTTGGATGGAGAATTGGCTCAGCCGAGGGAAAAAATGCAGGCAATTACTTCTAACACTGGGTTTCTTTTTTATCTAATCTGCAATTTTCTGAAATACTGCTATGTCTTTTATCAAGAAATAGAGGCTAGCTGGCTTGGAAAATCTAAGATAAGAAGTTTCTGAGGCAGGAGTAATTGGTTGTGGTAGATTGGAACAAATTAGAACAGTGCTCAGTAGAATTGTTTACTGTACTGTGTACATATTGCAGCCACTTCCATTGTGTTTTCCTTCATCTGTATTTATTTATTTATCTATTTAATATTGAGATAGTCAATGACATTAGCTTACTTTCCTAAATGAGACTGTCCTGAAGAACAAAGACACAAAGCATTAGCCTGAAATGTAAAAATGTTGCATGTCCTCTTAGATTATGCCCAGTCTGTCTTTAAATGTTAGCATTAACCTTCAGTTCAGTAGGATCTGTAGATATGAGACTGAAAAAATGCAAACTGACACTGTGGTGTATTTTTTTATTGCAAATATTTATGTTTGTCTTCAGATCATGTTTTCTAGGTATAGAAAGAAGTTAGGAAACTATTATTAGAGTTGTTGTAGTTTCATTTGATTAAGCACCTGTCATCTGAATCAGTTTTATATCACAGCCTCTCTAACTCAGTGACCATTGCACAAAAAATATTGTACCTTTCAGGTGTTTGCTACCTTGATTTGTTATTGTCCCGGTGAAGGAGGATATAGTCCTAATGATCTCAGTTGTGCTGTGTTCCCAAAACCCACTCTCCATCAAATTCCAAAAGTGACAAAAGCAAAAATAAAGCTAGATAATGCTCCACAACCTTCAAAGGAGAACTATAAATGTATGGTGAGAAAGGGAGAGAGAGAGAAAGATGTGCATACACATTGCAAAGAATTTGTTGCAACAAAGTTTACTTTTGCATTCAATGCCAGAGACTGCTTGACAGCAGCCACATTGTTGACTCTCTTATAATGACTGTAAGAGATGTGAGCAGAATTGAAGTGGAGAAATGGGTGAAAAAAACATGCATGTAGCACCCACTGGGGCTACCTTCATGCAACCTCCGCAATGGATAGTTGCATGAACGCAGCATCAATGTGTCACAAGTTAGGCAAGGCATACTTCTCGGCATAACCAGTAAAGCAGGGAAAAGCACTCTAAATGGAAAGTCACAAGTAGCTGTGAAAGAAGAGATAGGAAAATGATCAGTGACAGCAATCTGTAGCCAAACATCAAAAATCCTGCTTTGCTCTTTTTCCGGCCTCCCCTGTTACCCTCGGTAGACATCCATCAAACTGCAATGCGATTTCTGCTGGCCCGTTTGCGTCTTGGAGATTGACAAGAGAGGGGAGAATCACTTTG
Organism: Manacus vitellinus; assembly: GCF_001715985.3. Taxonomy (NCBI): domain Eukaryota; kingdom Metazoa; phylum Chordata; class Aves; order Passeriformes; family Pipridae; genus Manacus; species Manacus vitellinus. The sequence goes on along the minus strand of NW_021940517.1, from coordinate 396,831 downwards.
CCCAGAATCCTTGCTAAATTACATGAAAACGGGATTTGTGCTGCATGTAAACTGTGTAAATCCAGTCAGCTTTTAAGTGGAAACCAATTTCATAGTGTGTAAGTATCATTGATTTGTTAATCTGGCAATTTTTTTAAACAAGCTGATGTGGATTAGCCAGTTCTGATTGTATGTCTCTTACAAGTCATTTGAGTGCTCGATAGCTTGGTGAGTAAAGCACTAGAAATTAACCTTTGAGGCCCCTGCCTATAAATAAATTATTGATCCTTAAAAAAGAATCAGATAATCTCATTAGATGTAGTTTTCTGTAGTGTGAGTCTAAATCCTGCTATACAGAATCATTTATCATAATTGATAATCTTTTTCCTGAAGCAGATAGGAGCTAAGCTGCAATAGAAAGCAAATCCTGCAGGAATTGATGTAGAAGAGCAATATGAAGAATTTTCAACCGATTTGATGCTTAAGGGATGTTTTGTTTCCCCTCCAAGTATTTCTAAGGGCTTTTAGCTTTTATGTGTGCTTTTATAGCTGTATATCCAATAATTCTCAGTCAGGAAAAAAGTGTCTCTGAAATTTCATGCATGATGTTACTCTGGAGCCAGGCAGAAGTATAAGGAATGAATTTCTGATCCATGACATAACAGACACAAGTGGAAAATACATAGCAAGCAGTGTAATATTGAAAGGCAGAAGTGATACAGAGTTCAGTACTTAACATATAAATGACTGCTTAGAAGTACTTTACAGAAAAAATAGTTAATGTGGTGTCAAAAGGTAAATGTGCAGGCAATGAGACCTAGTGTTGTTATTTTTTACAACTGCAATTCAGTGATCTCCTGAAATGAAACAAAGTCAAGTGAGCATTTTAATGACATGGGGAAAAAAAAAAAAAGGCTGGACCTTATCATTAGGTTCAATAACTTGACTTTCCATTTTGTAAAAGGAAAATAAAAACAGAGGACACTCATGTCTGAGCTGTGCTTCTCTGTCGCTGAGCAAAGAGGAGTCTGTACATGTGGGAAGAAGTGGGCTGTGAGGGGACACCAGTTCTTACTTGGCTTATCAAGCTGCTTAAGTGTTAGCATCAAGGTCAGAGACATTCCAGTCTCAACTTCTAGTGTCTGCATCAGCATTCATAGTGCCAAACTATGTCACTGTAGAATCCCACTAGTATAAATTTTCAAAAATACTTTTTTTCTTTTGTGATTGGAAATGATTGATGCAGCAATACCCATTACCAAAGGGAGGGGAAAAAGCCCCATATGTACACCCCTGCAACTCTCTGCATATATGAAACCCGGTGGGGTTTCATATATGCAGTTAGTAAGGCTGGAGGTTTGGTCCTATACCTGTCTTCAGGCTCACAGATTAGGAACCCTGTACTGTTAATAGAATACAGGAAAAAAAAAAAAGTAAAGAAAAAAATGAGCATGGTCTACATAGGGGATGTAATTCAAATATTAGAAGAAATAGTGTCATATAGAGTGTCTGATTTAATAACAATACATTGGACTTGTGCTAATGGAATTACTGTTAGTTTAAAAAAACATTAGACAAGACCAACTAATGACTAGGTGTAGCATATCTGTTTGTAAGGTGGTAAAGATCAGGGATAGATTCTGTTATTCTGGATTAACTCAGAAGTTATTCATGGCCTTGTAAGTAAAGACTAGAAGGAGAATCCTGTAGTGTGGTGTGGCAGCTGTTCTATACCAAATCGCTAGCATAATCTCATGAAATTGCTTGCACTAATTCACTTCAGCGTACCCATGAGTCTGATGGCATAATGCTGAGCTGTGGGGGTTCTCTCCCGCTCTGTACGTAGTAAAGTGTATCCATTTTCACTGTGTTCCCAATCCTGTGCAGCCACTGAGCTTCAGGTAAATTGTGACAGTCTTGGAAATTTACGATCACAGTGCTAGCACAGCATCCTTCTCTGACCCATTGAAAAGGCCTGTCCACCTAACAAGAACTGTTTTCTCTTTTATATACAAGGGGAAAAATTAGATCAGTTCTTGTATCCAGAGCAGAATTTTTTTTTAATATTTTTCAGAAACCTGTGGGTATTTAAAAATAGATATTTCTCCATCAAGTAGAAATCATTCAGTATTTCTTCACTGGCAGTAGTGTACCAGTTTTATCCCTTGTGATTAAAGTGTTTATCCCTGTTGATTATAAAAACCCGCACTGAACTGGACTTCAGCTGTAGAGCAAAAATGATCAGGAATTTTTTTTTTATTCTAAATATTTTTTCTGAAGTGTTGCAGAAAGAGAGATGGATGTTAAAGTGTTTTGTTTATTTCATAGGCAAATACTGTCATGCACCATAAAATGGATAGACCATCTCATTGACAGATCCAAAACAAAGCCTTCTTTATGAGAAAACACTGTATTGCTAATAAAGTGATCCCAACAGCCGAGCTTGTGCTGCTTAATTTGTTTCCTTGGAGTGATATTATAATTCTGACATACTGAAAAATCGCCTCGCAGAGACTCATATTGCATTTGTTGCCGAGTGCATCTTTGATATAACATTTGTTATTGTAGTGCTTGGGGTGTCTTCAGAGGAGTAATATTCTAAATGAACCTGGCTGTATTATCCCTTTAATGTAGAGTAGAATTTTGCATTAAATTTTCAGCTTATTTCAAAAGTGTTTTGCCAGCTATTCATCACGAGTGGTCTGTTCAAGAATAGGGCCAGTATATCAATATAAAATCAGAAAAATCCTTAACACTTTCTCTTTGGGGAATCTCTCAGGTCATTCCAATTCTTTTCTGTTAGATGAATAGACAGCATGATCTCTTGTATTTATGGCTGCCTGTCAGGTGTTTTTATAGTAGACACATGAATCACTATTTGTAATGCAGGATTAGCCTGTCTCATGCAATGTTATTAGAATTAGGCCTGACTAGAGAGCGACTTAATTTCTTTTTCTTCTGTATTTGACTTTAGTTTTCATCCCACACCAGCTTTTGCACTCTCAGGAACACTCTCATTCTTATGTTAGAGCAAATATTGAAGAGCATATGTCTTATTTGTCTGGATTTGTACAGACAGAAAATAAGAGCAGTGTGTAGTTCCCTCAGTGGAATTCTGCTTTCTGGGCTGACACTAAAATGTAAAAAGATTGTACTATGATGTCCTATTAGACCTCAAGACTGGATGGACAGTTTGTATTGAGCACAGGCATTTTTCATAATTATGTTGCCTGCAGGGTTGCCACCTGCCCTAATTTGATCTGATTAAGGTGAAAACCATCCTCATTTCATAAGTGGATTTTTGCCATGTTTCCTCACAGAGAACAGCAAGATATGCACACATGTATTGCTGCTGCAAAGTAGGAAGAAATATATTACAATTAGGTATCAATTAAGATTTGAACTCCATTATGAGAGTGCAGGTCACTTTTAGACAATTGCTTCATTCTTTATGGTTCTGGAAATGGTTTTCTGTCATAAAATCCGTATGAAGAAGAGAAAATCATAGACATTCATCCAGATATCTCTGTACTATTCTGAGAGACATAATATATTCTATGGTTTTTTAAAATTCTCTTTTGGTTGGATGGGCTTATTGTCCATGAACATTTATTTTTAGAGTAGCCTGGGCTTGCCTTGCAGTCTGAGTCATTTATGTAGCAATTTAAATATTTGTCTAAGCTCTCAGTGAAAGGCTCATGTTGAAGTCTTGTAAATGCTGCACAGATTAAAGGAATAGCATTTTTTATATACTGTTTATACAGAATGACGTCATATCCCAGGAAGAAAAAAGAAATGAAAAAGTAGAAAGAAAAGCATTGCTGTTTCTGGGTCACTGAATATTGTTTGCTATTGTCCTTTCTGCAATAGTAATTTTGTGCATGCTTATGCGTGTGTAAGCAAGAGAGCAAGATCGACATGTGTGCATACTGGGTTTTCTGTCAGAGTATTTTTTAGCTTGGCATATTGATTTTAATGTACTGGGGACAGGAAATAACCTTTAAAATTTTCATTTGAATAACCTTAAAAACTAGTTTTGGAATTAAAGGGATGGAAAACTGTGCTTGTTCTCTGGCACCTGTCCACAACTTTCTTGATGGTGCAAAGGCTTATTCTACATTATGTAGTCAGTGTAATAACCTCCCTTAGTAAAATACAAATTATATGGAAATTTATTGCAATATGAATTGATGAAACTGTTCTTTCTATCTGTAATTTCCCAAATTATAGGAGGACAGTTTCCTTAATTCAACTTTTAAAAGGAAAAGAAGAAATATTTACTCTCCAAGTCTGATTTTCAGCATTTGGACTTTGAAATGTACTTCTCTTATTGAGCCATCAGCTGAAACATGGCTGTGTGAACTTTAATTTCAGCTTAGAAACCTTTTAGCATTTTCTGTATTGTACCTGCTTAGTTCTGTTATTTAGAAATTGCAGTCTTGTAAAGATTTGCCCTTCAGTAACTAGCAAATGAAATTCTTCTATAGTTACTTGTGCCTTGTGTTGACTTTTATTCAGGGATGGTTGGATTTTCCCTGAGAAGACAATCTCCTCTCTTATAAAGTCTCCACCACATGCTGAAAGCTCCTGACCTCTCACTTCCCTTCTCAAAGATACTGATCATCATCAAAGGCCAGTGCCAGCATGAAGGTGGGAATTTGAGAGAACAGAGTTTGCTTTAGAGATTTCAACTACATTTTGAATAAAAGATAAGAGAACCTTTCATGAATTGAGCTGATTGAGCTGAAAACCTAGCAAACTGAGAATGAAGACCTCCTTTCAGCCCAGATCTCTGCAATAGATTTTCACTTCCAAGGTTTATATGGCAGAAGGTATGAGTCTTCCAAAAGAAGTTTAAAACAACTCTGTTGTACCTCAGTGGAAAAAAAAATCACCTGGTTATGGCAGGAGCCTTAGATTTGTTGATTTTCTCTCTGATGTTATAAAGAAAATGTAGGAATAACTTCTATTAAATGAGAAGCATTAAAAAATGTTTCCGTAAAATTTAATTTGACAATAGTCGGTACTTCCATGAAAAGAACAGCATCTCCTTTTTATTTTTGCTTCTGGAGCTACTGTATTTGAGCAGCAAAGGTCATAGCTCAATTTCTCATTACAGACAGAGAGCATGGAATTTGTTGAGTTGCATGAGTTTGGTATTCACTGACTTTACCGAGAATAGCATGAGTGAATTTATACCTATAATTTAAACTGGAATATTAAGCAAGCAGATGGTACAGACTGTTCATCAAATATGTTTGCACTATTGCAAGGTAGCCCTGAAGTCTTAGTCTCTTGGGCAATACTGAATTTTTTATTTTTTTTTTTAGAAAATTCCCCCTTCTGACAGACTCTTTCAACAGTTTGTCACATAGAGGTGCAGAATATACAGAAAACTGCCAAAAGTAACAAGCAGTGACTTGCTGGCATTGTAGAACTCAGTGCAATTCAGGATTTGAATGCTGATGTGACTAAACAGTACTTGTTCAACTGTGGTTTAAATGCTATTTTAAATATGCAGAAAAGGAAGCAAGAAAGCAGGTTCTCAACTGAAATGGCAGGTCAGTATTTGTGCTGATATTTTCTGTGGTAAAGATTAAAAGAAAGACCTTAGTAGAAAATGGCTAATGTGGTTCATTACTTCTAGTCATTTGGCTTTAAAGCATCATTAAAAGAAGCAGTGAGTAACAGCACAGTGAAGGCCAGAGCTGTGTGCAGTGTGAGAAAGCCAGGCCAGCAGAATTTGCTACAATCACTTTATGTGATCCTTTCCCAACTCTGTTGCAGTCCCTATGTGGAATTCTTTCACAAGTACTTCTTGAGAGCAAAAAATGCCTTTTGTCTTTGGATGTCTTTGAATTTAAGAGCACACAAAGTTGTAACCTAATCATCTGGGCAACAAACATTTCTGATGACTGGTCGGAACAGGACAAGCATTGTGTCCTGGCAATCAAGCTTTCATGACATTTTCTTGACTATTAGCTTCAACAGCCTTTTTGATAGCAGAATACTGTATAGGTCCTTTTACTGCCTTCAGCTGTCAGAATTCAATCAAGAAAAAAAAAGAATTAACATCATACTGTTTCACAGGGTATTAATCGGGAGAAATTTTTTTTGTTGTTGTTGGTTTGGTTTTTTGAGTGTTTGGGGGTTTTTTGTTTCATTTTTTAAAGAGAATAGGTTTCTTATTACAGATTGACCTTTGAAAAATTAGCAATTGAATTTGTCCTTTACTGGCACAGGGTCTTTCTAACAAAGTATTGCATTTTGTGTACATAGCCAATTTGTTTGCTAGAATGGATACAGGTAAGCAACATTGACTTAATTGTTGCTATGGTAGTTTGCTTGAGCTGGAATGCTGCCCCCCCATTTGTAGTTTCAGACAGATTTTTAAAGACATAGAGGAGAGACCTTCACCATGTTGACCTCTCAGTACAGAAACCACATGCAAGTATTGCTTGTCATCTCTGATTCAGTGCAGAGCTAAGCTTTGCAATCTAAATGCATGCCTGCTGTCTTTGAAAGGACAGAATTCAAAACTTCTTACTTTTGAAAAAATCTTCTTTTTTATTTTTTTCCAAAGAAAGCACTTTAATGTGTCTCTTTATGGGCATATATTTGTTTTACCTTGCTATCTACTTATCTAGATTACTGTACAGAAGAATATTATCTGCAAACTGATGTTATCAAAATAGCATGAGTACAAGTAAAGAATCCCATGTAATTTTTTACTTTCTTTTTTTTTGTTTTTACTGGATATGTAATTTTTTTAAATACCAATTGTAAGGTGGCCAATACAAGATATTTGGGTACTAAAGGGTTTTCCCCCAATTTGCAAACATAATGCTGACTGCAGTCAACAGGATATAAATCATCAGATGCTTTAGTTGTCCAACCTGCTGAATGCTGCTTGTAGCATTTTGAAATAGATCTGTATCTAAGACATATTATAGTTACTGAGAAAAGTTCTAATACCTATAGGTAAGATGAGGGAATAACCACTGTGCATTGGTTGAACAAAAAGTGATTTGGTTTTCTTTCTAGGGAAAAAATACTTGATTACTGAACCTACCCTAATCACAGTAGACTATCAAAACAGGTATTGGAAGCAGAAGTATGAGTTAATGGGTCAGAGAATTTTTGTTTGTAAATGCAGCTGGAATGCATGATCAATATTAAGAATTCAGAAGGAAAATAAAGAAGGCCTTTTTTAACCTAGTGATTACAAGCTGATTTCATGAGAGGGTTTTTGACTCTGATATGTGATTAAATGATTAATGGTGGTTAGCAATAATTGATTTTCTAGATAATGTTGTGTACCCATGTGAATCCTCTGCATTTTCAGACCTGCAGATGTAAGGCATGAGACTTGAGATGAAAAATTATTCACAGGACATTTGTATCACCTTTCTTTCTTTAAAAATTAAATATTTTTATACAGAGGAAGATATCTGTAACTACAAATCTACAAATTAATGAAGTTTTAAGTTTGTGTACATTAGCAAATTACCTAGGTAGCAACAGAGAAAAAAAACCCTCAGTAATTTACTATTTACGTAAGTATTGCTCATGAGTGTTGTAAAAAAATTGTGAAAATTGCTATAGTAATACCCTTCTGTAGGATCTGTGAGAAAATACTTTTACATCTTTTCACAATGCACAAGCAGTGCATGATAGGTTTATGTGCTTATATTCTGTAAATTACATACTTGATATTCATATCTTTTTCTCTTTTCAAGAAAATATTTATGTATTCCAGACATGCTCCTTAGTTTTGTTCACGTTCACATAACATCAAAAATGAGAAAAGGTCACCTGAAACACCCAAATATTTAATTAACACAAGCACAGTGAAGTCACTTCATACTTTGAAATCATTTCAGTTCCCGTAAGAATGACTGCCCTGTCACCAATACAGGATTGCTTTTTACTGGAAGAAACACAGCAGAAAGGCGTGGATTTTTACAACGGTATTCCAATTAGCTGAACAGGTTGGAAGAGACTGGGAAAATGATGTAACAAATTAACTCACACTAATTATGGTATTTTAAACCTGTTAAGTTTTGTGTAAAAGTCTAGCCTGACTCTATCTTTTTACCACCGTTTTTATTCCTACTGTTATACACAGTGCAGGGCTGTGCTCTTCCTGCCATTCCTGCTTGCTCAATGGAGTCATCTGGTTTGTGCTGTGTTGAGTAACTTGTACTTTGCATATGGAGTCCCAAACACTGTGTCCCACTGTAGCTAGAGGTTAGCTCTGCTCTGTGTGGATACCTGCTACAATAAACACCTCTGAACTGCAGGATTCCCTTGGATTCCCTTGCCACCATTCCTTGCTGTGCATGCATGGCAGGCCAGCATGCATATATATATATATATATAAATACATACATATATATATATATGTAAAATTGTTGCTATATTACAAGTCCTGCCATTAAAGTGCTGCATTTCCAGATTTTTAGGCTTATGTTTTTTGAATATGGAACATTTTTCATATCTATACTCAAGTCAGGGAAAAGAAAGAAAAAAGACAACCCACCTATTAATTTTCTAAGCGTAAAGTGGTTATTCTCAAGTATTTGGAACATTTTCCAGTTGCAAGCTTGGTTTAGCAATTAGCACTATGAAAAGATATCCTTTGAAGGACACTGATGGATATTCATACATGGTTATGTTCAGAGCCCACAAAAGGATGTATTTTTCAGAATTAAGAAATGTTGGTATGGACATAAATTCTAAGTGAGAGAAATGAAAGTTGTGCTGTGTCCATAATGTAAATGCTCGGTTTGCATGAAGCTAAATACGAGGCAAAATTTACATGCTCAAAGTTAAACGTGTGGAAGTGATTGGGATTGGAGCTGTTGGGTGAAATTCAAATAATATAACTTTAAAAGTCTAAAAGTTACTTGTGTAAATCTTGCCAAATCGCCTTAGACTACTCAGTTAATGGAGATAAGTGTATACTTTTTTTTGTGCTTGTCTTAATCATGGGAATTACCCTGTGAAGGTGTATATTCCTTCAATGGACTAAAAAGGAAGCATGCCCTATTAGATATAGAAGAATAGATAAAGAAGCGTGCAAGATATTAGATTCATACAGCCAACATTTTGATGCTTAAATGCATTGAATTGAATCTCACCCAACTGTACCATTTTGGGAAAGATGAAATTTAAAATGCAAATCATAAAATAATGCTGCAAACGTATGGTAAAATATGTAGCACAGAATCCTGCAATGGGAATATGTATGTTTGTAACTATGGTCAGTGAAGACATTTTCACAAAATATGCTAAGCTGGAAGGGACCCACAAGGATCATCAAGTCCAATTTTATGATTTTCTGTGATTCTCTGAGGCTAAAATTCAGCCAGGGTGCCTCCATCCAGTGCAGGCAGACAGGAGTAACAGGATAGTCCCAGACCCAGACATTCAGCACCTCCCTGGTGCCCATGGCTGGGGAGGGGAGGGCTATGGGGAGCTGGAAATGAATCCTGGTGTAGGAGGGTGACTCAGGGGCTGACATGGGGTCCTAGGTTGGGAAAGTCAGGGCTGGTGGTACCACCAGGGCCCTGACACTTGTGTTAGTTCTCAGTTGGCCGTATTTGTATCAGCAGTCATTTTTTTGCTTTCATTGTGCCAATTTATGCAAGATTAAAGGGTTGATTTAATTTTTCAATTGCCTTCTCTCTGGAGAACATAAGTTCTCCATACAAAGTGACAATTTTAAGCAAAAACAAAACCAGAAGCTAATTCTGTCTGAGAAAAAAAATATGTGAAGATTTGGGTAATTAAATAGTTAGAATCATAGTTTAATTATATGTGTAGCTGAAAATGTTTGTTCAGAGCAGTTGAAATCAAGGAATTTATGATGTTAGGAGGCATTAAACTGTCCTTCCTAAATTTGGTTCTTTATTCTTCTCTTTGAGATATATATTCTCACATGAACAGATTAAAAGTATCTTTAGGAAGAGAATACCAGAACATAAATTGTAAATTTACAGTTGCAAATTTCTGTAACTTTAAATATACCTTTCATTCCTAAGTGCAGCATTTGGAGTTAAATAGTAAATCAATATGGGAATCAAGCAAGAACAAAATTATTCAAACAAGTAATCTGGGATATGATTAACATTTAGAAGCAAATAATACGCTTAAATTTAATATAAGTAATAAATACTTAAATAGAGGCAAAGAAATTACTTGTTGTGAGTTTATAAAGCTGCTGGTGCTTTGAACATGATATCAGCCCTTCATAATTCAGCTTCCTGCTTAGACTCAGGCTCATTCCTAAGACATCGCATTAGTTTTATGGATCTGATTGCTTTGAGGTCAATGGAGCTATGACAGAGGAAAAAGTGGTATAAAAATATTAAATACTTGCATCAATTTTATATTTCTTACATCTTGCTCTGACTTCACAGATAGCAGAAACCTGAAACAGTCATTGTAGCTGAGAACATATGAAACACATAGGTTTGAATGTGAGTTGAAAGAGGAAACTAATAAGCAATTTAGCTGCCATTTTATCAGTCTGCAGATGTCCTCAATCCTGAGTTTTGGCTTCTGATTAAAGGCAGTTGTCCATGCTTTTGCATCATTTCCTTTTAACACTCTTATGTGTAATTGTCGATCGATTTATTTAATACTCCAGTTCGGTTTATGTCTGTGGAAATTTCATGAAGGCTTGCACTTTTCAAGTAATATTTCAAAAGAGGGAAATGGAAAGTTTCAGTAATTGTTGAGACCACTGATTATAAGGGGTTCTGTACTACAGAGGGCATAAAAACTGATCCTCAAAGCATTCTATACAAAATAGAAATCTACAAAGTGCAGATTATTTATGTCATTTGGCATGTGCTAGCTGCACATCAGAGATTTATAAATACATTTTTCTGTATATGTTTGGTGTATACGGTTTGCCAGTGAACCCGTCAGGTGCTGTGCTTAACTAATAATAATTTTCAAGTTGCCACATGTGTATTTCATATACAGGAATATGTTGATGGGTATATGGACAATTTCATGGGTGAGATGACAAATAGTTCTTAATGTTTTTAGCAGAATAGGTATTTGTTTTAATCTCTTTACTTTTTGTTTATGGGATGGTTATTTGTCCATTACCTTTGTCTCTAGTCAGAGTGCAGGAATTTAACATAATCCAGGACTTTTTCAAAACTCACAGATACATGGTAAAAATAGATTACAGTGTTATGCCGTGTTTTACAAAGGTCCACTTACAGAACAGGAGAAATTAAAGTAGAAATGGTAAGCATCAGAAATACATTCAGGAATACAAAAAAAAAAAAAAGAAAAGAAAAGGAAGATTTTTTTTTTCTTGAAATTATTGCTGCTGAAATGTGACAGTCTGAAATTACTTTTTACAGACAGCAGACTGTTAAGATGTGTCAGTATGATTCAATATTGCATGCATTTGACATTTCTGAACTCAGTGCTGGAAAGCATCATGCCGACAGTAACATAGTTTTTAAGCTCTCTCTCCTTTGCTAGTAACTTTAGGATCTGTTGTATAATCAGCTAAGCAGGATCCAGTGAAAGTCTGAACTCTGAAAAGATTGAAGACTAAATCAGACAAGTCTCTGAAAAACAGACTATACAAAATATTGTACTGGGAAGAGGATGCAGCAGTGGATGACTAGTAACACTTGAACATGCATGTTTTTCGTAGCATCATAGAATAGTTTGAGTTGGAGGGGACATTTAAAGGTCATCTAGTCCAGCCCCCCTGCAATCTTCAATTAGATCAGGTTGTGAAGAGCTCTGTCCAACCTGACCTTGAATGTTTGCAGAGATGGGGCACCCACCACCTCTCTGGGCAACCTGTTCCCATGATTCACCACCCTCATAAGGAAAACATCAGGTTTTAGACATTAAATTCTAATTTGAAACACAGAGAAGAAAACAGCTCTGAACTGCAAGTCAGGCCTCAGGTCAAGAAGTTAGTGAGACAGAGTTGATACATTCGTGGTTTGGATGAGCTGGAAGATGGAGATGTAAATCCCAGTGAAAAGGACAGAAAAATGCTGTGCAGCAGTGATTCTGTTGTAGGAGTAGCAAGGACAACTTTAAGTGCATTAGAACAAGAAACAGAATAAACACTGAGAGCCTAAGCATGGAGAAAATAATAAGAGAAAATTAAAGGTGATACATGTGTTGTGGTCCTACAGGTTGAGGAGAATAAAGATGCATTAACAAAGAATCACTTAGAGCTAAAACTCACACATTCAAATATGTGAATATCGTTGTATGCAAGAGGAGGGAAGAGATGGGTGAAAAGAAACCTATAAGAATATCATAGATTTTATTGAATGCGAAGAAATCTTAATATTTAATAAGACAAGTTGTTAATAGACAATTCTTACTATATGCTTAACACTGGGCCACCTTAAAACTTGTCTACTTTTGTAAGGGTTTGCTGATGAAATTGTGTAGATGGTACATTCTCCAACTGTACCTCCTCTAAATGGAGATAAAACATTTACCAGCAAGAAGCTGATTTGAATATCATTTAACTCTCTTCCCTAAGTAGGAAAAGTTATACCGGTACAAGACTTGTACTAATATAATTGTGTCTATAGCATGTTTTTTGCCTTTTTAGTTGTTACTTTCAAGTGCAAAGGCTTTTCCTTCTATATCCATAAGACAGATATGCCAACAGAAGTTGTGAGTGTAGGCCATGTCTCATTGGCTCTGAGTAAAGCCACAGTGCTGACAGAGATTTCCTGACATGGCCAAATTAATTTGTATCCTTTTAATGGCAGTCATTAAGACTGACAGGTAGCTATTTGTAGTTGCATCAACAGAAAAGCAGGTTGTTAAAGATCATAGTTCCCATGTTCTGCAGAGAACTATGCTTTTAATTCCTTATAAGTAATTTTCTCTCTTCAACAGCAGATGCTTCAATTTATGGTAAAAAGAATAAAGCCCAGATTGCTTTCACAGTCTGCACTTTCATCCCTTGTCAGAAATTAGTCTGGTAATGTACAAAAGTGGTGTACAACAGCCTTGGATTTCATCATCAGGAAGATAACCAGAGTCTGAACAGGTCAATAAAGTGCATGGCAGATAGCAAGACATATTCTTTCTTATTGGCTGGTACAGATGTGAAAGTCTGTAGTGACTGAACATTAATCTCACTGCAAAGTTCTGGCAAATCATTCCCCCCGCCTGTGTACTTGGTTTGCGTATAAACACGTGTGGATAACAACTACATATATGTGAAATGGTTTATATTTATGACAGCCAAAATTAAAGTGATCTGTGGGGCCTCTGAAATCCTTCAGGGAATCAGGGGAAGCCTGTATTATGCTTAGAAATGAGTCCAAACCTGGTATGTGAATCAGAATTCAGCTTTGGGCAGCTCAAGTGTTTTGATGTGAGATCCTCTTTTAACAGGCTTTCTGGCTTACACTAAGGGTTGGCAGTATCTGGCAGACAGTGCTGCCCTTTTCATCTTGCTTTTGTTTGTAGTCCTTTGGGAAAAGGGCTAAAATATTCGGAATATAACCTTTCTAAGTGTTCTTGGTAGCACACTCAGAAATGTGGAAGGATTATTTGATAGAGGGCTTTCAGCATTCTGGTGCCTGTAGAACCGTGGCTAATCTTTCTAATCTCCTTTATCTGAAGTAATCTGTATGTTCTATCCTCTCTTCGTGTATGTGTCTTGTGCCGAAACTGCACTGACAGAAAGCTCTAAAATGCTTGGTTTTGTTTCTTTCCAACAGCTGGCTGTCCAGATTCCTTGATTAAAGAGCTTCATCACTTCAGAATTCTGGGAGAAGAACAGGTGAGTTAGCATCTGAAAGGCAGCATCTTAATGTCATGAAAGATAGTCGCTAATGAGACAGTTTCATCTCTCTCCGGGGAGACAGAGTGTATCTCATGACCCCCAATGACCTGAAATGTGGGGAAAAAACCACACAGGAGTTCTCTGTGAGAGTTGGGGTTTTTTTCATTCTGTCCGTCAGCCTTGACAGGTTATTAATTGGTACATCTGCTACCTGCCACAGTTTTTCAGCTTTTGACTACAGCAGTAAACAGACTCTCTAAAGCAGCAGATAGACAAACAGTCTGACTAAGGGATTGGCACTTACAGCTACTCATGATATTATCCATCTCTTTTTGTGGTCTCTTCTCTCTTTTAAAAGAGTGCTTCTCATAATTATAGCTGTGCTTTGCACTCAGAAAACTATTTCTGTAGAGGGACATTTGCATAAATGCTTTAAAACACAGGGTGGTCAGTTGTTATTTTGTCAATAATGAAATTCACATACAGAGATACTAAGAAATGGTCTTAAATTCTGAGACACAAGTTGAATTTTCAAATGCTTGATGCTTCCGAAATTCAAATTGTCTTTGCCTCTGAAGTATCCCTTCTAAGGTACTAGTTATAAAGCCTGACTGCCTGAGATAGAGCTGCAGGTACTAGGGACCTAGTGGCTGAAAGCTCAGCATTAGTGTGTGGTACATGAGAATATCCATGTCTTTTAATGAACCAAGGGACTTGCACAAGGTTGTATGAGGGCTATGACAGAGGTAGGAGCAACTCCTGAGATGTCAATTCAAAATCCTATTTCTTAGTTTTTAGGTGAGATTATATTGTCTAGAACACCATGTTGCTTCTCCTTTCCCTTTTTTATTACAGTAAGGGCTGCTGTTAACATTTTCTAGACTTCCAATTTTCCTCCACCAGCCCCCCACATCAGTTTTTATAGAGAGTCACAAGCCAGGTTTCTCAGGGACTTGACTTTTCCTCTGTAAGAAGGCAGCATGAAGGACAGTATGGGAGGGTCTATCTGACAAGAATTGGAAAAAAAAAAGACAAAAAACAGGCTAGGTCAAACAGGCTAGATTCCAGCAGGAATCTGGTGAGATGGAAGACTTGGGAAGAGGAAATAAGAGAGTTATGACCAGAATTGATGGGGCCCAGACACTGGTTATAGCTACCTGAAAAATGGAGGGCAGAGTATGATGAAGCCTGGTTAGACTAAGAGATGGGGTTGGCTCATGGAAGAATCTAGGAATAGAAACCAGAATGATAAGGATAAGGGTATGACAAGGAGCTGTGACCAAGGACTGGAAGGGAATGACCAAATATGGAAACTTGCTTGGCAAATAAAGGAATATCTGCACTTAATGAGCTGCATGAGGAGGTGAAGCTAAGCAGAGTAGGAGGAGTGGGACAAAAGGAGAAATTTGAAGGAAAAGTAAGGAACAGCTAAACCAAGAGACTGCAAGTATGAGAGAGAGGGCTGAACCAGACAGACTTGACAGCTCCACTTGCCAGTGGAGCTGGAGTTGTAGACCTTAGCCTGACTAATGACCACTGACAGAGCAACATATTTTAATTGATGGACTTTGCAAGTAGTGACCATTGCCATGAGGCTTGAATTATTCAATTAGCCCATACAAGTTTAAAGAATATTGAAGTTATATTCTGTCCCTACAAAGCATTGTTATAATGAGTCTACTGAAGACCACAGTAGATTTTGTTTGAAGTCAGCACACACTTTGACAGTCAGGAAGTAAGTTAGTGCAGAAACCAAGATTAAAAAAAAATGAAAATACATATAAATGAAGAAAGAAAGGAATTTCAGGCAAAATCCTTATTCGCATGACTATCCATTTATTTCTTATATTTATTTAGTTAGATATTTGCTTTTTAAAAGATCTGAAGTGTGTCTTTTTCTGTTATCATGCATACTAGATAGAAAAAAATTATAATTAAACACTATTTTATTCAAACTGCTTACAACTTCAGTATTATAAAACATCATTTATTTTCTTCCACTCCAAGCAACAGCCAAAGAATAATAGGGACATATTCCTGCTTCATGTCCAATCTTGATTTATTTTTAAAGTGCTTATGTGTTTAAGGCCAGAATATAAAAGCAGAATGTACTATTGTGGTAATCTGTTCTGATCTCCTTTAGAATACACATTACATGACTTTCTTGGATTAATTCTTGTTTAAACTGGAGTATATTGCCTAGAAAAGCATCCATTCTTTGTTTACAAATCACTTGCAGACTTTAGATCCTATTATACCTCTCAGTAGTGAAAGACAAAAAATTCCCAGCTTCTTTTCTTCCACCACTCTCCCACCACCAGCATGCCTCCTATGTTGGATATCTCCCATTCCTCAGTGTCCTTTGCATTTCCAGTTCCCTTTGTCTGTCACAAGGCAATAGGTGATCATCATAATAAAATGTTACCTCAACCTATGAATGCAGCTCAGAATAAACCACCATAGCCCTGGAACAGGACTAAAAAAAATTGCTTAAACACAAAAGGGATTCTGTTTATCAGTCAGACTGTCAGCTAAATATGTTTCAGACAGAAGGAAGGAATCTTTGGGTTTGAAGTGGAAATTCCCACTGGAACTTGTGGGTTCCAGTCAAACCAGTGGCTGCCCAAATAAGAAATATGATTTCTCTTCTAGAGATTTCTATTTGTTTGCCTAAGAGGTGTCCTAGTGCTTTTGGACATATGTGGGCATAGCTCAGATTCAGCTCAGAAGCCATCACTCTGCTTCCCAGACAGAAATCTTACTCTGTGCCATTGTGGGCAATAATGTGTTCCTAGAAAAATAACTTTACATGTGACTGTGCTGTAAAGTAATTTGTTTGCTTAAACCCAGTTTGCCAGCAGTTCAGATAGTCCAGCAGCATGAACTCCATGAACTCAATGATCCATAGTGCATATCCATTACTTCATCTTCTCAAACTGTTACAAGCTTTATCACTGATGTTCTATGTTCTTACTTTTCTTTCAAGTCTCTGATAAAAATTTTAGATGGCATAAGGCCAAGAATAAAAACCTTCAGGACCTTTTTGGAAACACATCTGCTTAATAATTATTGCCCATTTACAGTTATATTTTAGACATGCCAGATAGCTAAGTTTTCATACCCTTAA
Source organism: Manacus vitellinus (assembly GCF_001715985.3). NCBI lineage: Eukaryota > Metazoa > Chordata > Aves > Passeriformes > Pipridae > Manacus > Manacus vitellinus. Next base: position 379,915 of record NW_021940517.1, on the reverse strand, counting down.
TATATGGCATGTCAATTTTGCATCACACTAGATAATTAATTGAAATGCCAGACAGCAGCAAGATAAATACCTTAGTCTGCTTCATCAACTCTCTTACCTTTATCAACCACATTTCAGTCAAATTAAGACCAAGCAACAAATCGCTGGTCTCTACCTTTTGTTCACTGAGTATTTGTTTCCTGTACATGCTGACCATATAAAATGTTTGTTGTTGTCATTAGGAGAGAAAGGTTTTGAGTGGCTTTCAGGATCAAACCACATGAAAATGTGTCTGCTTGTCTATCTGAAATATCTTTATATAAATGTAAGCATTGATGGAAAACTAATGCTGAGAAAAAAAGGCTATATGTTTAACTAGAAGTGTGAAGCGTTGCTGATTAATATTTCCTAAAAGGAGTTGTGTAGTAATAAAACACTTATTCTAATAGTCAAACTTCTTGGTAGTCTCCTGGACACGTAAAGTTTTCATGTCTTCTGTTCCCTGAGGGAATGTATGTCACAGGGAAACGCATTCCAGCTGGAAAGTCTATCTTTTAGGGTTTAGTTGGTGGTGAAAAGATGATTTTATAGGAAGATGTAATCATAGTCTGTGTGGTGAAGTAGAAGAGTACAAGCTTCCCTGGTACATGATATACATTATGGATACCTAACTTACCACATAAAACCAGCTTCCAGAGAAATTAATATGCAACACAAATAGATTTAGCAACAGATTGCTACGCCACTTGATACTTGACCCTTTGAGAAGGTGCCAGAGAGTCTGAGCTAGGAAAAATCTCCAGAAGCAGCTTTAACTGCTTTCTTTTGGACCCCCTTTTTACAGACTCTCACAGTCCGTAAAGGTCTGTACAAGACAAAGACAGTCTGCTGGACATGCAGTCTCAGGAAGGGTAAAGCCTGAAGCTTTCTAATTGCCCATAGGTCTGCTGAGCTTTCTCTTACAATTTGATCTCACTGTTCGTAATCCATCTTTTTCCCCACAGCGCAATGAATGCAGCCCAACCTACTGGCTAACTGCTTCATTTCATAAGTAACTGAGATATACTCAGGATTGGGATGAAAGATTTATTAAGTCAGAAGCTACTGAGAAATAGCACACTGTAAGAAAGTTAGTCTCCTGAAGTAGCCATTTGCCCTGTCAGGCTGACGTCTCTGCAAGTAAATGTAAATGGTTCTACAAGCACTGCTAGTACAAACTGCTTACAAAAATATGCTAAAGATGCACTAAATATGGGCTCTGTCCAAATGCAGTGGAAGGCAGGTAATTCAACAAGTCAATGCCAGAGACAGCAGAGAGAACACCTTAATTCAAACCTAAACACTACAATATATCAACATAGCAAGATGACTTACAGTGGACTATTACAGAGTCTCCCTAATGAATCCCTGAGAAACTTCCCTCTTGCCCCCAAAGTGATTAAAAAAAATCTTGTTTAATTGTTTAAATGTAATATTGCAATTCATGAATAAAATAGCAGCTATATCTGAAGGATGGAAGGGAAAACCAATAACGCAGGAGCAAGCAATTTGCTGCTGTTACCTGAGTGCCCCCAACAGGTCACAGCACAGATGAAGCAGATGACGTGCTAGTGGCAGGAAAAGAAGCTGCTAAGTAATGTATAGCTGCACTTCTCTGCTATATCATCTGCTCTGACAACTTTGCAGAATGTGTCGGCCAGTTCCTTGATATTTTGACAGGGCAATGATCAATTTTAACAGATTTCTCCTATCAACTGCTACTGCAACTCATATCACTGCTCACTTTTTCCTTAGTAGTTTTGTGAGCGTTTATATCCCTGGAATCTGAGCAAGCCTGAACGGGGACACTTCCCCAGCCCCCAGCCCCTCACCCATTTCCTTGCTAGCTGGGGAAGACTTATGCAAAGGAATATCCTGTTTTGGAAATCTGCAGATGCACATTGAAGATGCTTTTCAATGGTGATGTCAGCTTGTGCTAGTTTTTGCTGTGAGCTGTAACTTTAGGAGATATGAAAAGTCAGTATTAAGAGCACACAGTGTGGACAGAGATCATTTAACATTAATAGAGGTTTTGACAGATTTTGTATATAATATGTGTGTGTGACAAGGTTGATTATTTTTTATGCTTGCAATATTTGCTAGAGGAATTTTTTTTCAAGTGTGTGCTACAGAATATTAATATAAAGTCAGTCTTAAAGTAATTGATATATATTTACTCATTCAGGCAAAAGTAATGTCATGTGACAATTCTAATTAATTAGCTGAGTTTAGTGAAGGAAACTGTCAAATATGATCAACAAAATGCTTCTGAAGCATTTGTGGGTCAAGATTTTTTGATAACTACACTTGGAGAAAATATAAGCTACATCTCAATAATTCACATCAGTTAAAGAACAGAATAGATTTTCACTGAATAATTTCTCCAGTTCGTAATTACTAAAGCAGAGCTATTTTGTTAGTAATCTCAAATCTGTGTTTTCACAAGTAGACTTCCTTACAGCTCTGCTGCTTCCCGCCCAATCCCCTGGCTTCAGCTACTACTCAATGTTGAGCGATACCTACACATATCTCTCAGTTTCTTCCACTTTTCTGATTATCTGATTTCTCTCCATTTCATTTGGCTCACCTTTTGGAGCTGTCATCACCAGCGCATCATTCTCTCTCTAAAACTGAGCTACTGCATTCAACTCTTGATTCTCTTTACACTATGTAGTGAGTTGACTCTGGCTGGATGCCAGGTACCCACCAAAGCAACTCTCTCACTCCCCTCTGCAACTGGACAGAGGAGAGAAAAAAAAACAGTGAAGGATTCATGAGTTGATAGAAGAGCTGGGAGAGGTCACTTACTGATCACCATCACAGGCAAAACAAACTCAAAGTGGGGATATTACTTAAATTTATTACTAATAGGATAGAAGCAAAAGAATGAGAAATAAAATAATCTTTAAAACACCTTCTCCCCATCCTCCTTCCTTCCATGTTCTCCCTCCTCCCTCCCAGCCGTGCAAGGGAACAGGGAATGGGGGTTACAGTCAGTTGTTGTTTCTGCCATTTCTCAGGGAGAGGAGTCCTTCCCCTGCTCCCATTGGGGCCCCTCCCACGGGAGACAGTCCTTCATGGACTTGTCGGGTGTGAGTCCATCCCTCAGGCAGCAGTTCTTCCCAAACTGCTGTCCTGTGGGTCACTCCTCCATGGGGTGCAGTCCTTCGTGAATGAGCTGTACCAATGTGGGTCCCCCACAGGGGCCACAAGTCCTACCAGGGAAAAACCTGCTCCAGCGTGGGCTTCTCTCTCCACGGGCTGCAAGTCTCCAGCAGGATTCTGCTCCTTCTTGGGCCTCCCATGGGGTCACAGCCTCCTTCAGGCATCCACCTGTTCCAGCATGGGCTCCTCCATGGGCTGCAGGTGGGTCTCTGCACCCTTATGGTCCTCCATGGGCTGCAGGGGCACAGCTGCTCCACCATGGTCTGCACCACGGGCTGCAGGGGCCACAGCTCCGGTGCCTGGAGCACCTCCTGCTCCTCCTTCTGCACTGACCTTGGTGTCTACTTTGTTGTTCACATGTTCTCGCTCCGCTCTTCCCTGTCTGGAATTCTTTCTGCGCAACAACCTTCTGTTCTTAAATATGTTATCACAGAGGCAGTACTGTTGCTCCTAATTGGCTTGGCCTTGGCCAGCGGCAGGAAGTCTGTCCTGGAGCCGGCTGGCATTGGCTCCACCAGACAAGGGAAGGTTCTAGCAGCTTCTAACAGAAGCCACCCCTGTAGCCACCCCCCACTACCAAAACCCAGCCACAGGAAACCACTACACACCACTTTTTTTTTATAGCTGGAACTACAAAATAAATTTTACAGTCTTACAATTTTATATGACTACTGATATGCCTCTCTTTTCTTCCTATGTTAGAGCTGCCTTGAATGTCTCCTAACCAGTTTTTTCCCTGACTTCAAAAGTAATTGGGATCCATGTGAGTTCCTCAGTTTTGTCTCTTCTGGATTATTAGAACTTTATTCTTTTAGTTCTTGTCATAAGAAGGATATCTCTACTTTCTTACTCTTTTTTTAAGTTGCTGTCCATGCACTAGGCAAGTAAAAGTAATTTTTTTTTTTGGTTCAACAGCTAAAATAATTAAGAGAATGAAAACAGAAGGTACTTGTGATCAAAACTAATTTAAAGGATATTTTTTCTGTCAAAACCAAAAAATATGTCATTTTTAGTAGGACTTAAATTTCTCTTCCACCCAGCTTTTACTAAATTCAGAGGGAAGATTTGAACCCCAGTGTTCAGGATCTCAGGTGCATGTGGAAGTTAGGACTTCTTCCATCCCTCAGATTGCTTTGATCTGCTTTCATGGAATATGCTTGTATTCATTCTTGTGACCTGAGAACTGGAATTCTTGGGAACCGGTATCTACTGCAGTGAATCTCAGTTCCACAATTTGCAACAGCATCAACTGAAGAGATTCCTTGCATCAGTTACAGCCTTGATGGTTGTTACTTGTAGGGGGAAGAGGAATGTGGATTTGAGCTCCACAAGGGTAAGAAGTAGCTAAATGTTTAGCATTCAGTCTGTTCAGACTGATCCCTCAAATACCTGCTGGAAGACCACAAGTGATTTGTAAATACAGTGCTAAGTCCGCTTACTTCACAACATCATGTTACCTCTCATATATTCAGTTTGATTTCCAGTACAACCTGCCCCAGTGTCCTCTCTTCTGTATTTTCTATTTTCATACTCCTGTGCTTGCCCTGTGCTTGCCTTCATATCATTCTGCAAGCTGCAGTCTTTCTTTTTTTTTTTTTTTGCCCCCTTCTCTACTCCAGTTTAATTTTGTCTGTGAATTGTGGTGCATTGGTCCAGTTAGGAGTTTCTTATCGAAATATTTTCTTCAGATGACTGCCTTACTGAATTTTCCATGACTCTCCAGGCAAGCAAATTCCAGCCCTTTAGAGGTGATTCTCTTTCTGGTGTCCTTTGTGGTGCTCCTGTGGGAATAAGAAGGAGCTGATGCTCTGAACTTGGTCTTCCAATCTGAGCACTGGCCAGCAAAGGAGCCCAGTAACTCAGGAAAAATAAATTAAGGATGCTCCATGGAGAGCCATGTCAGTCCATCAGTTTTTAATCCATATTTTAGGTGACACTTCTGTAAGAATTTTTACTAGTCCAAGGGATACTAAGGGTTTTGTACTGTAAGTTGCCTAATTACATTAGGGAACTAATTCTTGGAGTTTTTGTATGTGTGTAATACGTATAAATAAAGTGCTTAGTCTACATTATGGACTAATAGCCTCCACAATCTAATTTTGAAACACACAGATGGTTATTTGATTTATAGGAGCAGTAAAAACAATCTGACTACAGAAAGTAGATTTTCTTTCCTCTGAGACTGTTATATGCAGTTAAAAGAAACAAGTAATTGAATTACATTTCAGAGATTAGAAATTTTGGCTTTACATCTACTGTTAAATTTTTGCCCAAAGTTCTCTGTGAGGCTACTATCAGCAGATGCTTTTAGGTGTGAAGAGAAAAAAGGTAAATAAAGAAAATGATACCCAAAGGGTAAAAGCAAAATTAAAGTAGCTCAAGGCATGTGTGCTGTGGCAGAGGAGTTGGGATAGATGATCTTTTAAGGTCTCTTCCAACCCAAATCATTCTATGAGTTCATGATGTTAATGCATAATTTGCAAATTAACTGACACGACAAGAAATACTTTTGTGTTCTCAAAGTGTATTTTGCGAGAGTTTTGTGCATCCAGGTGCATTTCAGTTTTGTTTTAGTATCTGAATCTCAATGTAAGTGAAAAGACTGCAATTCAGCTAAACCCATTATTCCTGTGTCAGCCCAATAATTTCATTATATTATCCTTGATTTATAACATCAACTAATTGCATTTCCACTGGTTTAAAACCCAGTACTGTTCTAAGACTTGAGGAAAACGATTCCAATCTGGAAAGTGGAGAACAAGGAATAAATGCTTACTATTATCCAGTTTCTGTGTCTGTGTCATACTATAATTTATAATCTAAAGGCCCTGACAAGTCTTCACAGGCAAAGACTGCACAAAAGAACTTCATTATATGGTCAAAATACCATAAGTAGAGCTGGAGTTTTTTCCACTTGAAATTTTATTTCCTGAAAAGTACAGACTTGGACTGACTGGGACAATTCACAAATTGTGGGGAAGATTCACAATGGAATGCAGTTTTCAGAGAAAAACCAGAATGTTTTACAACTACCTTGTTCATATACCTTTTGCTGTCTTAGCACCAGTGATTTAGAATAAATCATATTTTTGAAGTTGGTTTTTTTTCAAATAAGTATTGTAAAATATGGTTATTTGGTGAATCCAGCAACTACTTGCCTACCTGTATTTCTGAGGACCTTATTACAGTAGCACATAGATGCCTGACATGCTTTACTCAAAAGCTGCTTTCTAGCAGCAGCAGACGGCTGGTGATTTCTGTGTAATTTTATCCTGCTCATTACCATAGTATTTGATGTTCTCATGACTATTAATGGCTTTTGCCTCTTAACATTACAGTGAAAGCAGCAAGTATCATTCTTCCTCTTTACAAATGGGGAACTGATGAGAAGCATAGATTAAGTAACTTATGTGAAAGCCACAGGAAAGCTGTGCTGCTGCCAGGAATGAAATCAGGTGCCATGAATGCCAGTTCCATCAAGTTCCCCATATATTATACTTTGTGAGAGGTTTTCCTAAAAATAATTGGAGATATTTTTCTTCCTTGTAGTGTGCAAAACCATTTTGCACATGATGAGTGCATCTCTAAATGGGAGGCATATTGATAAAAATTGAGTAATAGATACTGTGAAATACTTTGAATGTACAGAAGAGTTAGATTAATCTTTTAATAACGGCTCTTTACATGTTAGATATCTAGCCTAAGTTAGTTTTCTCAGCTTCAACTTATAGCACTTCCACAAGGTGATTCATCCTACCCATCTTAGACATCATATGCAAGTCAGGACAAATTCCCTTATTGAGATCTTGTTTCTTATTCATTTGGAGCCTATATGACTTGTTTAGGTTAGATGTTTAATTTTTGAAGACCTAAAATTCTGTGAGGTGGTTCATAGTCCAAGCTGTTTAGATACCTAGACCTTGGTTTTAAGAATAGCTTATGCCAGGTGAGTTAGGATTAGAATTGTTGGAACTGAAGCAGCTATTGTGAGAGTCACCTAATTTCCGGCGTCATTATCTAGCAAGGTGTCTGGTCTCTCATTATTATTAATAGAACAGGGCACTTCAGGGCTCAGTTCTTCTCATGCTGATGTACAAATCAAAAAGAGAAAAGATGAATCACATCCTCTCTCTCCTGTTAATTATAAAAGTCTATGCAACCAGTGCAACTACAGCATCATCACTGCAGAAATCCAAACTAAATTAAATGAATCCTACTTTAGATCTCCAGTTGAGAGTCAAGCAAACCAATGGTGTAATATCCTTAAATATTTCATCAGAAGTAGATCATGGGCTCCAAAGACATTTAAGAGCTATTGAAAAATAACTTGCTTAGTGCATATTGATTACATCAGTCTGGTGTGATATGTATGGCTGTGGTATATAGGAAAAATGCCTCTAATAGCTATAATCTGTAGCTATAATATGCAAATAATTAATAATTTATTAATAAATATTTCGGTCCTTTACAAGTCTTTTATAATGCACCCTTAGTGTAAAGTGAATAATTTTGTTTCGGGCCACTGAATAAAGGATATAAATCCACATATGTTGTGTATAATTGTGTTATGGCAGCAAATGTGTATGTTCTGCTACTGTGTGTTTCAGTCCATTGCTGGGTTTTAATTTACCAAGACACAAGGAAAAAAGAAATTGGAAAATGACATCTTATGATTGTATCTGGACTTTGAAGTTAGAAAACAGGCTGGTAACTAGATAAATACATTTAGTAGGATCTTTTCTGTCTTCACACTGGACCTTTTTTTTGCTTTTATAGTGTGAAAATCACGGGTGAGAGTGCCATCCTGATTTGGCATGAGTGCTATGCTGAACTGCCATAAAATGTCTAATCTGTTGGACAGAATGCAATAGCTTTGTCCATCTTGCCAGTAGGTAAACTGGGCATTTCCTTTCTGTATCTTTCTCTAACAAGACAAATTGATTCCCATTTTACCTAACTTCCACTTTTGTGTATCCCAAAAAAAATACAGAGGAGATGGGAGGAATCTATGCCTTTTATGCTAAGTTAAGGGCTGGAAAGCATAATCTTTTTTTTAGCTGAGAATTTTAATGGAAATGCTGGCAGAATGTCAGCTACAGTGTCACTGGTGTTTGTCTTCATAATGAGAACCTGCTAACAATCCCACATCCAGCACAAAGTTCCCTCTTAACCTTCAGGTCCAGTCTGTCCCCTGAAGAAAAATTAGGTCAACAGCGAGTTTTGCACCTGTGATTACCTGTATTTCTGTTCAGGGTCATCAGAATGACTCAGAGCACTCAGCAGGTATTTAGTGCAAGGATCACAAACTGCTGAAAATTCAGAGCATCCAACATTAAATATTTATGCCATTTCTCTAGGGTCGACTATAATAATAACATAGTAAAACACCAGTTGACTTCTTGAGCCCCCACACTCAAGGAGACACATCTTGTACCTTTCTCAAAATATTATTATTTTTCCAAACCCAAGATTCTATATTCAGAATTTCTGGCTGTCATTTTCTACACTGAGTGATATTTTGAAGTCTTTTTCTCCTTTTAGATTTTGCCTTTCTTTTGAGAGGAATTTTGTTTGGATTTTTTGTTAATTAACAAAGGTGGATACTTTAAGTTTGGTAATTTGTTTTTCTGTGATGAAAGGGTTTGTGTCTATATATTATAGTCTTTTAAGAATGCTAATATCAGTTTTTAAAAAGCCAATGTAACAAGATATGTTATGGCAACATTTGGAGAAGAATCTTCTTAAATGTACCCAGAAAATAGAATTAGAGCCATCTTTGTAATTTAAAATTCTTCTTTGTATGCTATATGTAGAGATGTTGGTCCTAAAGCTTCCATTTTCCTTGTGGGATTTCTTTGGAGAGGAATGTGGATTAGAGAAATAATTTTTTGTTTGTTATCCCTCCAAAAAAAGGGAACAAGATTTTCATAAGCAGTTACGGGATAAAAGCTTGTGAAGCACTAAATACTGTTGTGAGTACTCTAACATAAAGCTCTGTTTTGTTCCTTTAGCACACCATAAAGTCTTCTCTCAGAGAAAATTCATACCTACTCTCTTCCTCTTTGGCCTTTTGGATTTTCCTGTTTTCTTTGGGACTGTTAGAACCAAATGCTTTCATTTATTTCTCTCCACAATAGACCAGACTTATAGGCAAATCTGAAGCCTGGTTTACAGTGGTTATATAGCCACTAGTGTGGAACCACACCAACACAGAACCCTAGAGTGGATGTGATTTACATGGACGCGGCATGATTTGTACTTGCTCAGCTTATCTCTGGGTGAAAGCAGGGTAAATTAGACATGGGAAAGTTATTGCCGTGGCATCAATCATTTTAGAACCGGCGTTTTTTTCAGTGAGTGTAAGCTGAGCATGTTACTTAATATGTCAGTGTCTCCATTGTTAAAATGAAGGCATTTCCATGGCTTTTTAGGGTATTAGGATGTAATTAGATGAAAAGTGTAAAAAAAACAAGGAAATTTCCAGGGGAGACCAAAATATACGTGACACTGAAATAAGTTTATATCAGAGAATTATTTTGTTTAATAATCTTATTTTGTTTAATCATCAACTTAATGATCAGCTTACTTTTAAAATAAGATTGACTAGGCAAATTTTTACAGCCCTTTAGCTCTAAAACATTACACTGTACTTCTAACTATAGATCCTTGAAGGTTTTTTTGTGTGTTCTTTTCATTCTGTATACAGTATTTATCAGTTATCTGTTGGACTAGTTTTATGATGTTTACAGTAATTTTTTTATAGTAATATAAGTGTACTGGAGGTTACTTACAGAAACAGTCTGCTGTTTTCTTGGGTTTAATATCTCACGCAATTTTCTGGTGATGAAAATGATGGCTGTGAACCAGAAAACGATGTGTATGATATGAACTGGAGTGGAGGAACACCCCGACTTAACGACACTGTGCAGTTTTACACTTTTGACAAATAACCTGAACTTAGAATGTGAGACATCAGGACAATTGACTCAATTATGGGGACTAGCGTCAAGCTCAAATTTTTTGAGTTTTTTTTTGTGTGCTGTTGGAAGTTTAACACCAGTCTGTCGCGTTGCAGTACAACCGCTACCAGCGCTATGGGGCTGAGGAATGTGTGCTGCAGATGGGAGGAGTGCTGTGTCCAACGCCCAGCTGTGGGGCCGGTTTGCTTCCTGAGCCAGGGTTGAAGAAAATTGTGTGTGAACCAGGCAATGGAATAGGCTGTGGGGTAAGAATGTATATTTTCCTTCTAGCTGTGTGGGAAATAATTGATACTGTACAATGCTAAGGTAAGGGGGGAAATGTGGTTGGTATTTCTTCTTTTCCATCAATGACTCTAAATTGCTCTTGATACCAGAGTGGGATACTGTAACTCAATAAACAATTTAAATATAGCACTATGGCTTAGGAATGATGACTTCATAATGTAGAATATGTCCATTCCATAAGTCTTTGCTTTATTTGGTTTAAAAAGTTGCTGAGTAGTTACAGTAAGAAATTGAACTGTAAAAATGAAAATCCAAATGCACTTTGACTTTCTTCTCCTAGCACTCAGTAAAATTGAACAGGATCTTGAGCAACCATTCATTATCATATTAATATTTTCTTTATAGAGAAAGAAAAGAGAGAGATAGAATAGCCAGTTTGTGACACTGAAGTGACATTGCTTGTGCGTGTTAAGATATGTGATGAAAAAAATATAAAAATATTCTTTTTTACTCATAAAAGTTACTTTTAAGCAAGGAGAATGCACAACTGATGGTGGATTTATGGAAATTAAAATCAGATGACACTTGACAATGTTTTTGCTAAGAGATCAGATCATAGGGACTGGTGACTTTTTGGCAGTAGAAATAGCAAGTACTTTACAAGAATCAAGCTCCGGGGGAAACAGATATACATAGAGATAAATCTATATATAAAAGAACCTATTAAATGTTAGGTCAGAGTGACTAACTGATGGTTGTACTATGTGACTCTTTCTGTGGTTGGCACTACTGCTAAATTCCATGAAGACTATGAGAGAAGAGAAAACATCTATATTTGAAAAAATATTATGATGCCCTTTCTCTTGTCTTTCTTGTGGAAAATGCACTTTTTATTGCAGTTTTGATATTGTTCAAACTAATACCACGGAAGAATAGTAGTTTGCTGAACTAGGAAGTCACAATAACTTCTCTTCGTCGGGTAGGTTAGCATCTGTCAACCTTGGTAAAACTTCCTCTCTACCCATGCAGTGGTGCATGTAAAACAGAGTACTAACCAAATTCACTGAGCAGACATGGGGCTATAAACTGAAGCAGAATCTGGAAAAGTAATAAGAAACAAGACTGAATAAACAAAAAGGAATGCCTCTGAATTCACTATTAGGGATTGGTTAAAAAAGATAAAATCACAAATAAGTTTTATTCTGCTCCCCGCCTTAAGTGATGAAAGTCATACTGTGTTTTGCAGCTTCATTCATCATCATTCTGAATCTTCAAATGCCCTGTAAATAAAGTGTACATAGCATAAAGGATTGATATATTGCCTAGTTTAGCAAACTGCTCTGTTTCCTTTTGCAGATTCTGTGCTGTGCTTGCTAGTGATCAGATCTGCAGCCTTGAGTTTAACTTCACCCTTTGTTTTGAATTATGTGACATCTTGAACATTATGGGGTACAATTCACTGAGGCTGAAATGAGAAGCAGGAAGTTGGTCTGTAAGCCAAATTTTGGTAAGATTAAGGCACTTCCTCAGAATCTGTAATGGAACAGGGTGAAAATATGTGCCTTTGAATCTTTCTTTGTACCCTGATAAATGATAACCTCAAGGAAGTTTTGTCACAGAAGACTTGTTGTGGTGTGGGTCCTAGCACTGAAGTAAGCTGCTGTTGAGAGAGCTGGCTGAAGGTAAAGATCCACCTGCAAGCACACTAAGACAGTTAGGAAAGCTCTTTATTTTTACTCTGTTTTATGTAGTCACTTTGAGTGTTTTCTATTATTAAACTGTGATGTCGTTTTTCCCAGATAAAACCTGGCCTTTTTTAGTGTGAAGGCCTTCTAAAAATTTTTATGGAATCCAGAAACATCCATTTCTGAGCTCAGCATTCCCTCGTGAGTTTACAGAATGATTTACAAGCTCAAACAAAGGCACAAGATGAAGAACACCCCTATTGTCCATTCAAATAAAAATTGCAAAAGATGTCTTGCGATACTCACCTGTACAGCCTTAGATTACAGATACATTCCTTGTTGAAGCCAGTAAACAAAGAAATAAGGAAGGTAATGTGAACCTGAAGATTCTCTGTGAATATCTGTGTCATTCTCTAAGCTGTATTTTGGTTATATAGAGTTATCTTTTGTAGTATTTGAACCTCTGTCTTTGTGTAAAGTTCATGTTACTAACAACAGAAGTTACACCTAACATCAACAGTCTGTGATTCACCCAAAAGCCCTTGTAGAGAAATATTTGCTTACTGCACAGAACAAATTGATTGTTCAGGTCTGAATTGTCATATAATGGTAGCTAACAATTGTCAAGTAGATGAGGATTTTGATTAGCCGGTGAGATGATTCAAGGGAAGGAGGAGGTTTTCAGCAGCAAGTCAAGACAGTAAATGAAGAGGGTTTTCAGCAACCATTTTAGAAAAGGAGAGGCTGAAGAAACCAAATAGAGAATAAACTGGGCACCAGGGACTGAAGCAAAATAAATAAATATTGCGTTAGTCAGAGACACAACTGTGGGAGGCAGACCCAAACATGTAAGGACTATGACCAAATCCCCATATGTACCCTCTGCAGTCAGGCACTGCTATCTATTCAGGCTTTCAGGCAAAAAATAGAACAAAAAGAGAGATATAACTTGACTGAAAAATAGCATGCAGGTATCTTTTCAATGGTTATGAATAGTCCTCACTTATAGCCATGTTGTGGTACCACTGACTGACCTCACTCTTGTCTAGTCTTTCATATTTTTTATCATTAGCCATAAACATATTAATTTATTTACTAAGGTGTTACCATTATACACAGTTCTACCTTCATTACTATGCATCAGACCTATGTTACTAACTTCTATTGCTCAGCTATAAAATTTGGACATATTTAATACTAGAAAACAGCAACAAAGCATAGAAGACAGTACATATGGTACCAGCTGGACTGGGTACAGGAAAAGCTGTGGTAAACAAGACATACAAAAGCTCTATGAATAAAACATTTTTGTCTTGTTTTATATTATACTACCATATTATTTACTACATATTAAAGAACTTTGGAGTTAAAACCAAATTAGAATAGATCTTCAAAAGGGACTATACTACTTGTTTACTAAGAAGTCTGCCTTGGTTTCTCTACATACAGTTCAGCTGCCTTGCAAAACGTTCCCTAGCAGTATCTTTCAGTGGGATGATAACTGGCTAATGTGAAACTTCATCCCCTGCATCCCACCTTTTGCTCCACAACAGCATAAATTTTTTGCAGCGTGCAATATCAGTTGACCTATCTCTTGGAGTGGGGTGAGATGGGAGATTATGGATAGTGGAGACAGAGCCTGTGTTGGTCTTTTCCCTTTGAGCTTATTCATTCCTAGCATGAGCAAGAAGAAGAATGTATTTCCAGAGATTGTCTGTTGTTTGATAATCCCTTGCTAGGGGACCTGACTCTTGAGAGCACGCTAAGCTATACTAAGGTCTGGGGGGCATTTTAAATGGTTTTAGGAATAAGCTGCCATAATTGATGTTTTTGTCATTTTTCATTCAGATCCCCTAATCTGAAGCTCCAGTCTGTGAGTACTCAAACTCAGTGTATTAAAAGTAAATTTTATAGCCTTGCAAAGGGAGCACAAAATCTGGGGTTATTTCACCTCCTTTATGCTGTATTTACTGTTCTGTAAGCATAGTGCATTGAAGAACATCAAGATTTCACTAAAGATGTGTTCCCTTCTAAGACAGGTGAAATTTTAAGGCTGCCGACTACAAGAGGTCCCTGAAAAATGAATAAATACTACATCTTGCTTAGAAATAGAATTCCTAGGTTGTTTTATTGCATAAAACAAAATCCCTAAGGCAATTTCACTCTACCCAGCAATTTTTTCTCATTGATTTCTTCTTGCATTCTTCTTCTATGGCTAAGGAAGCACATGTCAAAAGCAATTGCAGCATATTTGTAGGATTAATAATTGTCCACCTTTTCAGAAAGCATAATAGAATAGAGGACACTCTAAAATAGTTACGTGAGAAGTGCAATATATATTCCTGTTGTTTGCAAAGTTCTTTTTTGTGATTCATCATCTCCTATTCATGCACTTCCTAGCATGCAAGTTTCATCTTCAGCAGTGTCTTTGTTAAGCCCAGTAATATGCATGTAGGCCAATCCTGAATAATTAGGGAAAATCTTTTGTTTTGAGGAGACAAATATGAATTATAAAAATTCCAAGCAACAAGTTCCTAACCACTTAATTCTGATAAATGCAGATGATGATTTTGTCAGTTGTGTTCATCCTTCTAAACTTCTGTAGCAGTTTTGTTTAATTTAGGATTTTACATCTCAGTTGGAGTGGTATGTGAATGCACCTATACTACCCCTGGAATCTGAACTAGCTTGCAAATACGGTTTCAGAACTGTTTCATATTTATGAAAATGCATAAAAGTTTGTACGAGTACCCTACACTAGAAATGAAAAGCAGTTTCCACATCTGGTAGTTATGTCTTTTATTGTGAAGTTCATTTTTAATGCAATGCATTGTCATCACCAGCATGGACTTTCTTCCTGCAATTTCTATCCCTCAAGTCTGATTTTATAATGTTATTCCATATATATTACCTGATCAAAATGTTTGAAAGTCTGGCTAACCTCATTTTATTTTATTTTCTAACAAAGATGTAGGTATAAATGTTTGGTTCAGGACATGTACTTTTTTTCTTCATCAGTAGTACCAGAAGAATCTTTAATGTATTTAAAGAGAAAACAGGCAACACTTAAAATACCTGGAGATACAAAGATAGTCGACTAGTGGTAATTCAAGACAATCTTTGAAGATACTTGCACTGAAAAAAGCCTTTTAAATTTTATAATCAGATGGATAAAACATCGTGGATGAAGAAGGGCTGTGTGCACAATGATCTCAATTTTTCTCCCAGTTTTAAGATTGGAATGAAAGTTGAAGCAGAAGCAGAAATAAGAGGTTCCAAGGTTTTGAAAAACAGAGGAATAATTCAGAAAAGAGGAGACCTTGAGACCTTTGTGTCATTTGCGAAGCACTAAAATGGAAATAGGAGATTGCTGCTATCTAGTACCCGTAGCAAAATTGAAGGGTTACTCTTTGTTATTACATTTCAGGTATCTGTCCTTGTTCCATATGTCATTAAATTTTTGCTTTTAAGAGAATTCACCAGAAAGGTATCGCCGTGGATAAGGTAATAGCTGAAGATATTGCTGCAATTAAGAAATCCACTCACAGCAGGAGTGTTTCATAACATTGTATAGGAAGTTTTTTCAAGGGGAATGAAAATGAGACAGACATTTTCTGTTATGGCTAAAAGCTGAGCTGCTAGCATTGCGCCACGAGCTCTAAGCAGTAATCATGTATTGCTTTCTTCTATTGAGTGGGCACTCTAGGCTTTAGAAAGTGGAATTCCATCTTGTTGACACATTATGCTTCAGTAGCTAAGCAAGTTGTTTCATTGCTAAAATATGACAGACTTTCTCAGGCTGACCAAAATTCATTTTGGATTTGTAGGGGTTTTTTTCTGGTACTGTTTTACATGGGCTAAAATAAACTGTAAAAGCATGGTGCTTTTTAAGATGTAGCGTAATGTTGATGTTTTAATAAAGTGTTTACCCCAGAATTCCAGTGTACAATTAACAAGTTATGTATTGCAGTCAAGGTGCATTATTTCTATTGCCCATATCTTGCACTGCTGCAATTCATTGATCTCGTGACTGATATGAAATTCAGCTGTCAGCACGGAGCGGATAAAGCAATCTAGAGAATGTTTCCACTTTTAATAATATGGATCATGTTAGTTCATAGGACTAGCAAAAGCAAAATAAATGCTTCTTATACAGAGAATGAATCAATTACTTGCACTTGGTTCAATAGTAGAAGAATAACTGCTATTTCCTTTACATCCCAAATCGTGGAGAACTAGCTAGAAAATACTGTTAGAAAACATGTGATTCTCTTCCACTCTAATGGAACTAAAACTGAAACTTCATTAGTTTTGTCTTGCTAGATGTCTAGAGTATTATGGGATGACTCATATCCTGTGATCAAATTCTGTATCCTTTGCTTTTACCTGACTTAACTATCGTGCAGGCATTTGGAAAATGGCTGTTGTACATACACATTACAAATTGAATGTGCAGTGTCTTCAGTGGTTTTGCTTGATTTATTATTCTGTGACCTACCTAGTAGTTCACCATTTAAAATCTGTCATATGTGTTCTGAGACAGGAGCAAGGAAGTAGAGAGAAAACGTAGTTACCCAGTAAAGGAATGGAGCCTGCTGGTCTCTGTAATCTAGCATGAGAACACAGATAGAAGAATAATTTTGTATTTGAGTCAGAGAAATTGTAGTAGAGAAAAGTAGGATAAAATCAAGTTCTTGCTTGTAAAGATAAGTCAAAACTGGACACACAGACCTAGGAACTAGAGAGGATAAAACTGGTCTCTGTGAATGTAAACCAGCTCAGATTGGGATTTTTAAACAAATGTTTTGCAGTAGATAAATGGTTCCAGTTTTACCAATTTGTCTTAAATAGGAATGAGCTAAAGTTGCAAGCATTTTAAATTAATTAATTAAATTAATTAAAGTAATCGAGGACTGAGATAAAATACTGGGTGGGTTTAAAATCATATCAGTAGTTGATTTTATGAGTCTAACTAAGTCTTAGTCCTTGTAAACTGCTAAGTCACCTTGAAGGGTGCTAGGGATTTTCATTTTAGAGATACCAAACACTCGACTTTGGCACTCATTCAGTATGCAGATTGCAGAGCCAAAGGCTCCTGGGCTTCAAATTTCTTTACCTGTGGAAAAAGAGCAACAACATTTTACAGTAGATGCAATGCAAAAATATGCATAATTTAAAATATCCACAGCTTACTGTATATTGATTTTAGCAATGTAGAAAAACAGCTCCAAAAAAAAAATATACCTTCTTTGGAGAGATTCCTGTTTGTAAGTAGCCAATGAGTATATCAAACTCTGATGCTTAGGCCAGGATTAAGTTGATCACCAAATTTGAAGGAGAGTCAAAATTTTCTCTCAGGGCTTATTGCTAGAGACTTGATATTCTATGCCAGAGTTGGTGGATGAGCTACATACCATCTCCAGGAATTTGGGGAGCATTTCTCACCTAGAAACTCCTTGTTGTTGCAAGAGCCTCAGGCTTTGATGACATCTTTGTCTATTTTGGTCTGTACCTGTGGCACACTACAGTTTAGTCTCTTGACGACTGAAGTGCTCTTGTCTAATTAAAATAATTGGGCTCCACGTAGCAGTATCTGGGTGATATTTAATGGCTTATGATGCTCAGGAGACTATATTAGATGAACTCATGATTCTATCAAGTCTTTAATATAATGGAAGTTTACATCTGAAGAGGACTTGAACTACTTTTTTATTACTACTCCTCTTCTCTTCAACAAAGTACCTAGAAGTATGTCTGAGAGTCAGGGGACAATGTATATCATGTGACCTATCAGGAAAGATATGGGGTACAAAAATCAGAGAGAAGGAAAAATAAACTGTTTACAGGAATCACCAGTTAATTCTACATGTCTGGAAAACAGAGCTCTGTCTTCTGACTTCATATCTCACTTACACACATGGTAAGATTATTCTCCCTGTTGATAGTATAAACACTTTTCACATGATGGAAAAGTGTAGCCATTTTAAATCAACCTGTATTTCCTTTAGCTAATAGATTAAAAAGTCTTGGTTATAGCAGCCTACCTGTCCCGGACCACAAGAGGTGCCTGAGCTTTCTTGCTTATGCAGTTTGTTATACTGATGGTAGTTTTCTAATCAATAAGATGAATACAAATGAATTTGTAAATTAGCAGAACTAGGTGTTAGTGAAAGATTTGGTATGAATAAACAGATCTATCACTGAGTAACTGGAGAAGGAACAATAATGCAATCAGAACAGGATGTGCTGCTTGAGAATGACAGCCACCGAGGGCAGCATTCTAATTGCATAAGAGGCTTATTTGAGCAATCTAAAAACTTTCTGTATTTGAGCAGGAAACTGAAACATGGGCTGAATGCAGGAAATCACTCATAAATGAAAAGAAAAGTAAATGTGAATCAAAGTAAGCTTATTTATTGCCTTTCATATGACATTTCATATGAAGGCCTCCTGAGGCACTTTGGATTGTATTATTACAGTATTGCAAAATGCAAAAGGTACTTAATCAATGAGAAACGATGGAGTAAAAAGATAGGACCAGAACAATAAGACTTTAGATTAGAATGAATCTATTGACTGGCATTCGTAGGTTAGCCAGGAAAAAAATTCGAAGTTCTGAATGCTAAAGAAAAATTATCCTTATTATGTGTCTGGTATAATTCTAACCTGTAACCCAACTCACAGGAGTCATAAAATGAGCAGCTCACATAGATCCCAGAAAATGCATTTCTTTCTACAGTTTTTGTGGCACTTGTAGTCTTTGTGTTGTTTGATGTCAGAGTAAAAAAGTGTAATAGAGATTTGGGGTTTAAGTCTATTCTGTGTAAGTACAAATATGAAAAACAGTAATTTGTGTCAGTTTGGAATTTACAAGTAATGACACGTTTTTACTAAAAGGAGTATCTCCAATTAAAAATGTTTGCAAGTTTTTATGTTTCTTCATTAAGTGATCAAAGAAATGGTCGAAGAGTGCCTTTCTCAGCTACACCTTGACTCTCTGAAATGCATAAAATCTCTGTTGTTCAACCATGCTCTTGGTTCATGCTTTCAAGACTACACCTTTTTTCATGTGGAGGGCATAAAATGATTATTTTTTGAGACTATGAAACTCTTTGGGATGAAAAAAAGGAATGGCACAAAATGTAGAGTACAAACATACAATAGGGAGGGACCATAGAAACGCTAGGGGTAGTGTGCATTGGCAGTTACCTGAGGAATATCTTTTCTGTGAAGACAAACAAGATATTGTCTAAAGCTTCCCAGTGCTCCTCTTGGGTTTACAGCTACATAAAATTTCTTATTGGGCCTTTAAGAAAAAGCTCCTTCAGATATATTACAATTACAATTACAATACTATGTCTGTGGAATGAAGCTTATCTTTTCACCAGTACAAGAGAAATGTTTATTTTTCATTGCACATGTTGCATTACTTCTATATACTATATAGAGCCCAGATTGACTGGATAATCTATAATGCATCTGTTTGGGCTACACTCCTTGAAGAGTGGGAGGAAATTGGCATTAAAAATATTTAAAGTATAACTAAATGTAGTTCTTGTACAGAAAATGAACAGCTTTTTAAAATAATGTTAAGTAGAACAGAGTTATTCTGGGTTCAACTTTCCTCATCACTAGTATTTCAGTAAGTTATTTAATAATGATGTCACATGCAGAACTTTATTATTTCAAAACCATTTCAAAGAGATAGCAAAGTCACCATTTCACAATCAAAGCTGATTTTGAAGTGCTGAAACAAAGCTGATTTTCAATTATCAGAGCAAAAAAAAAGCGTCTAAAAACTGTCTTGATTGCTGCAAGACTGCTGTCTTTTCATGTTGAATAACTCCAAACAAATTGATGATGCTTATGAAGCTTCAAACAAAAATCCACTTCTAACAAAGCTTAAGCATAAAAAACACTCAGCCTGAAAGAGAATATCTGGGAAAAGTTATAGGCTTATGAAAGTGAGTTTAGAATACAAGTTGCATCTTAACCTTAACAATGTCGCTAAGGTCACTAAGCTGTAATAAAGGGAGCAAAGAAAATGTTGCAAAGTCAAGGACGAACTATGAAAATAAAATAAAATGAAAATATAATGATCAAATTAAATAAAAGATATCCCTTACACGGTAATAATATTCTGAATGAAAAGCAAGGACATAGATTTGGAGAACTGTGACTAACTGTAATTTAGTGGGAAATAATAGAAAACTAGAATTCAGTGTGTGCTCATAAACCATCATGAGAGAGAAGGAAAGCAGAACTTCTGATAAGGATAATATATCTGTGAGTGGAGGCCTTGACTAGGGGCACAAAATCATGGGTGGATAATCAAGTCTCAGTTAACTCCAATTTATCCCTTTATTTCTCAAAAATTAAATAATTCATGCCATTCAATTTTGGTTTTTTTTTTTTTCAAAAGCTCTCATGTTAAATTGGCTGACAATCACGATCATGATAGCAAATTTATTCCACTGACACTTAAAAGATGTAAGTGAAGAGATAAAGAGTGAAGTTTAAAGGTAGTGGTGGCTCACTTGTTCCACTAAATGAGCAGTAAAATAGGCTGCTAAAACTAGGTGTTGTTTCCATTAAGAAATATCAAATAGCATTAGCATGTTTTGTACTTATCTATGTCATGTTTATGTCAGTGAAAATGCACACATATGTAAAGTCAAGTAATAATATTTATAAGTCTCTTATACCTGAAATAGTTATATTTAAAAAGATTGACTTTTAGACCACCAATCTAAAGCCAGTATTTAATATTAAATATAGCCTACAAATAAAAAATAGGCATGGGACATGTTCCACAACATTATCATATATAAAGAAAGCTCGACAAGACTTTGTTTTCTGCTTACTTTTCCTTTCAAACTGAAATGAGTGTAAATGGTATTCCCTTATTTTTTGTAGGGAACCTCTTGTATGTCTCTTAAATGTGCTTTTTGAAATTCCTTAATCTTTGTGGTAAGTATGCTTATGTCAAAATCTGATTGAGCAGCATCAAATTCTGGGGAAAAAAAAAAATTAGTTGAATATACCTGTTGGTGGCATAGTCTTTCAGTGACATTTGACCTAAATCAGAAAACTGAAATCTTAAAAGCTGCCAGGAGATCAAAAATAAAATCCACAAGTTCCCACAAGAAATGAAGGAGAAGTAAACAGGATAATGAGGTCAACAAACCTTATGGTGAGGTCTGAGAAGACCTAGTGGGCACTTACTAATTTTCAAAACTCTCTCCGAAGCACCAGTAACTTCATTCCCTCTCTTGATTTGAAGAGCGAGAAACTACTCCTGTGTTTTGTGGGAATAGAGTGGAAGGACACAACAGGAACATTAACTTGCTTCCTGTGCTGAGAGCTGTGACTTTATGTGAGGTAGTATCACACCTCTGGTTGGTTGGTTGCTTGATCCCTAGTGAGCTGGAGCTAGAGAATAACAGCTAGTATGTGGGAAGATGAGGGGGCAGGGTGTTCTCCAGACATCCCTAGCTGCATCTGAAAAGGCATATTCTATAGGAAAACCTATGTTTTCTTAAATCCTTTGATGGGTACATCTGACATAAAGGAATAAAAGTGTAGATGAGATAATATGTGCCTTGGCTGTGCATATTCGGGATTATGGGAAATACCTGCCACATCTTTGTATAAATGAATACATAATTGGAATGCTTATAGCAACCTGATCTAATGGATGACACCCCTGCCCATGGCAGGGGGATTGGAACTAGGTGATCTTTAACATCCCTCCCAACCCTAAACATTCTGTGATATCATGAAATGTTTCTAGAAGTTGCAGTGCATGAGTGTGAAAGAAGCAGTGGGGCAACTACAAGTGTGTACAGAGTGGCTTTACAAAGATGTGTAAGCATGAAATATATAAAGAACAGTCTGGCCACATGATCATGATATTTTACACGAATACTTGGTCGTTGGAGAATTTTTACATGAATGTGCATTGATTACATACCAAATTTTGTGTTTTCAAGTATCTACATTATCATATTTTAAAATCCTTTACACTGACAGGAAGTTTTTTCTGGGCACGAATAGTTACCTAAAGTTATTCAGGAAAATGTTTTAGATTTGGAGATGGAAAAAAAATGCAGCTGCCAAAAGGTAGCATTGCTCTGAGCTAGAAACTCACCATATCCTCCTATGAGAGGAGTGACAACTGGTAATTGGTAAGTTAAATCAAAGAATAAATAAACGTGGCAATAAATGTACAATACAATAATAGCTTTTATATACTGCTGTGGTTCTCACCAGTGGTGTTTTCATAAAATGCATCACAAGCTTTCAGTGTTCGGGGAAACACATTAGTGGTTTTGAATTGTTTTTTTATAAGCCATGCAAATAGTGTTTGTCCCAGTGGGGTGTGACATTAATTATTAGCAAAAGATCTCTTACATGATTTCAGTCAACAGAGATCGAACAGTTCAATCTTTATTTTCAGAGTGTGACATATAACTATTCAAAACTGCATTAAAAAACATTTAACCCATGCAGAGTATTCCTGCTGAAGAGATGACACATGGCAGAAATAAATTGCCCTAATAACATTTGCAAATGTTTTGTGATCACAAAAATATTATCAGTGTAATTCAAATATGTTCTCCTTTGTCATGTGGCAGAAAAAAACAGTATTTAAATTCTTTCCTATGAATGTGGTCAACTCCTGAAATAAAAGTTTGAGTCTTTTAGACTAGATTTTTTTTAGAATAAGTCCCCTAGACAAAAGCAAACAAAAAATCAATCAAACAAAACATACTTCTGGAAGTGAAGCTAGAGGAAAACAGTGACTTCTGGAAAGTAGGAATAATCACTCTTGGGTAACTGATAAGAAATCAGTTCTAAGCAGAAAAAGTAAGCTGATAATTCAGTAAAGAAATCATAAGGTCACAATGGTAAATTATCTCAGTGTAAAGGAGGACTTAGGAAGGGTAAGGAAAGACGGTCTTACTTCAATGACCTTTTTTATGACCTGAAAATTAAGAAAGAAGTGAATACATAATTTAAGCAGGTTGTATAATTTTGAACAGCTAGAAAAACAGAAAACACATAGGGACAGTCAGAAAGTTCAAGATGTGAAATAAAATATTTTTAATATGAAGTCTACCAAATGCTATTGAGAAAGCTTTCCATAAATACGTAGGAGAAACAGTAGCATGAAAGATCAACGAAGCTGTTGGTTGGCTTCTCATTGAGAGGAATACGTATCATTAAACTGCTCCAAGAAGGCAAAAGGGTTTACTTTTTTGTTTAAATCTAAATTTGAAAGGTCAAACCTGCTTAGCAGAGCTAAAACCAGTGAAACAGAATTAAAAATACCAGCTATAGTGGGAAAGGACAGCATAATGATGTTTTCAAATCCACTTGGCCTGATGAAATTTTTCCTGTAGGAATGGCTGAAGAAAATCCAGAATATTAATTGCAAAAGCATAAAGTCGATGTCTAAAAATAAGGAAAAAACCTCTCATCTGAGACTTACAGACCAGTGAGTTTAACTTGAATTTCTGAGGGGAAATTGTAGCAAATGATTAAACTACTAGTAATAAACTAGAGGACCAAAAGACAAAGTCTCAGGAAGCGTGGAGTTAATTTCATCAATCTAACTTTGTTATGCCAGAGTAACAGGACTTGTGGGTAGAAGAGAAGTAGATGATGTTTTCTATATTGAATCCATCAAAGCTTCTCACATTGTTTCATATAAATTTCACATAGGTGAACTAGGAAATACAAGACTAGATGATAATTTCATTAGGTGAATGCATAAGTTGAAAAGCTGTGTATAGACTATTTATCAGCATTTCACAATCAAAGTGGAGGGTTGTTTCAAATCTGTCCTGAGGCTGTTAACTTCTAGTATTTTTCTCTGATGCCTTAGTGAATGATTATAGTGTAAGGCTATTAAATTTACATAGGATATGTAGTGGGGCGACAGAGAACAATTTGGAACTTGATAAGAATTCAGTAATAAATGTAAAGTTTCTATACATAGACAAGTACAAGCAGCTGTATGCTAAAAGAAAAAAGTGCTTAGAGAGGCAGCAAAATGGCAAAAGATGATCTGGGAACAAAATCTCATCTTGAGTCAATAGTGTAGTAGTGTAAAAAAGGCAAATGCTGGAGTGAGGTATATAAACCACAGTAATTATTTGTCCTAATCCAAAATATCAGATTAAATGCACACCAAAGAGAACATAAAAAATGGCCCTGTTTTCTTTTCTGATGTTATTACTCAGTTAAAGAAGGAAGATGTCCATTTAAACATGCTTCTTATCCAAGAAAATGGTCTTTTTTTCTAGCTTCTTCCCATTCCACTTGGTTTGGAAGATAAATTGGTGAGATGTGCCATCAACAACCTTCTCCATAGCTGCTTGACTCTGCTCATTCCAATCTATAGTAGACTCTGCTCTAGAAATACCAAGTCCCAAATAAAAGCCAGGTGAAACAGATAAAATCTAAGAAGTGCAATATTGCAGAATGCTTATATACTGTCAGTGACTAACATACATAAACCGAGGGAGAGTTCATACCCATGGAGTCTTTCTAAATACTGCTTTACAGAAAGCCAGTCCTAGCTTAGAGTGACATTTGTTCTTTCACCTCTCTCGTGAGTTCTCACTGCCAGGATTTGATTAGATAATATTTTTTTTCTTCAAATAGCCAGTTCCTTATGAAATGACACTGCTGATACTTCATGATAGCACAGAATAAACTAGCCACTGTGTCATAAAATCACTGTGGACATTTTATGAGCAAAGAAACATTCAACTTAACCTTTAAAAAAGAAATCTCTGTAGCTCATACACGGTACAATTTCAGAGCCCCCAAATGTTTGATCCGTCTCCCAGCTCTTTGGACAGTCTGGAAATGACATAGGAAAGTCCACACTGTAACTAGTCCCATTCAGCAATTGATTTGGTTGAAAATGTTCACGGAAACTCTGTAATTTGAAGCTTGGCACTGTATAAAAGGAAGGAAACTGTCGATCTGCCTGTCTTTTCTCTTAGCAAAGGTTGTTCACATTCTATGCCCCATAAATCTTGCAATTTTTTTATTGAATTTCCCCTTGAATGCATATTAAAGTATGGAAACAAGTCACCATCACTGAGTGCCAGAAACCTTTTCATGCAGGCTCGTTCTTCAGTGCTCTTTTTTCCTCTGTCCCTTGGACCAACTTATTACTTGTAGGAGTCTTTCTCAGACTTAAAGATGCCTAGATGTGCTCTGGTGTGTGTGTGTGCATAAGTGCGTGTGGGTTTTCCATGCCTTTTTTTCCTGCTTCAATTCTATCATTTGTCTTGTATTTTCACTCTTTCACCTCTTCCTTACCAAGTTCTATACAAACTAGATTTGAAGTAAAGCCTTCAGAACTGTTATCAAGTATGTGAAGAAGCATTTCAGCCTGTCTTTCTCAGGTATTTCCAACTAATTCTGCTTTAAAACAGAAAAAGACCCTCAATTTTTTGGCAAAATTTCATATTTATTTTAAATCTTTTGGGTACAGTTAGATTCACTTAATTCTCTCCATATTTTATTTGTAGTATATTTGTATTTGTGGTATATTGGTTCTTCAGCACTTAGGTTTTCATGTAGCATTTCTGTTTCTTGTCTGTAGGAAGTTCCCTCTTGCCCTGGTGTCACTTGTAGCATTGACTACTTCCGTTCTTCCATCTGCTTTAATTGTTTGATATTCATCGTAGTTCCAAGTTCTTAATACTAGTAGGACCTCCTAGCATGTTATGCAGTTTTGATTTAGATGAGTAGCATCTTTTCTAGAGCATGATTAACTGTTCAAATATGTTCATATATGGCTTTTTTTTAGATCTGATCTCTCACCACTTGTCTTGGAAAGCTTTCTTCCTTTGTACTCTTTTAAACTTGAAAACATCATATAGTGAAGACAAATGAGAACAGACAGTGAAAAGCCAAAGATTCATCTTTCTAGTTCACCTTTTGATTTAAAGCTAATTGGTTTTTTTAAAGCAACAAGAGCTACCCTTTCTGACCATGACAGGTAGAGTCAGATCAAGCAGGTAGGTTATCTCATTCAGTTGTACTATCATGTAGCACAGTTTAACTGTAGCTGTCATGTCTTTAGAACTTGCACTCGTTTAGCATTTGATCGTGGATCAAGGAATTGAAAATAGTGACCAATTAAGTTCACAGTCAATAAGATTAAAAGACGGGACTGGAATAACTTAGCATGTTAACATTCTGGTTTTTTACTCATGCGAGCAAACTCTGGAAACAGCTACCGAGATAAGAATGACACTAGATCCTCCCAGTAAAATATTCTTACTGAAATTTACAATTCCTGATTTTCATTATTAGAAATACTTGTAAATGTTGATTAAAAATGTTCTGAATTATTTCATTTTTCAATGTGGACCTATCAGCAAAGGAAATTGGAAGATTTTTCTTCTGATGTCTTGACTTGCTGCACCACATGTCCTGTGTAGGGCTAAGGGTTGGACTTGATGATCCTTGTGGGTGCCTTCCAACTCAGCACATTATGTGATTCTGTGACATCTAGAGTGAGTACCACTTTGATTTATTTTCTCAGAGGGCTGTTTTATTCCATGTGCTTTGAAGCAACGGGGGAAAAAACCTGGCAGTATCAGCAGCATAGAGAACTGCGTGTTGTTTTCTGTCATATATAGTGTCATTTTGAATGTAAAGATTAGTCAAGATTGAGGAAAGTGGTAGTTGCTGCTTATCCTAGAATGTTTTAACAAGCAACTGATTAGTTTTTTACACAAAAAGACAATTTCAAGAAGAACTGAGCAGAGCTCAGAGAATATAAAGCTAATGTCTAAACATTTCCCTACCAAGATGGAAGTTGTTAAGTTTTATGGCATAATTTCACAGGTGGTTAACTGTGTGGCTCCTAATATTTGGACAGGGGATTTTTTTATTATTATTACTCTCATATTCTTCGTAACGCTTTGGGGCTTTAGAGGGTCTTCCAAACAATCACTGCTTCCACAGACCTGTATTCTTCACTTTACCCAACATCACTTTAAAGATTTAGAGCCCTGAACGACACCATCTGACTAACACATGTGACACATGGGAGACCAGGAAGAAGCTTCCAGCAGCCGAGCTACCAGTAGAGTCAGGGAATCATATTTTTTGTGCATTGCACTCAATTACATACATCCTCTTTCTTCTAAAGTGATGCCACAGCTCTCTTGCATCGTACATTGGCCATGCAATGAGCTTGCAATATATAAAGTGACCAGGAGATCCAGCCTTCTATTTCCTTGTTATTTTGATTAAAAAAATAGAGAGGACAATTGAGAATTGTCAAAAAGACCCCCCTGTACAATTGCACTCCTGACCAAAGTGTTTGGCCCTCCACTGCAGCTGCTGGTTTTGTCACAGTAGTAGTTACCTAGGCATCATATAGTTGCTTCTGGAACTGGCAAGCTGAAAATCAGCCAGTGCTGCTGTTTCTGTCCATACTGTCTGCATATGGTGTGCAGATGCACCAGTCACAGGAGGAATCTTTGAGCAGGTTCCCTGAAGACATAGGACAAAACTTACCATCAGCACTTCTATGAAACCCCATGCTGAAGTGATATATCTGAAGTGATATATTTAGTGTTGGACATGTCTTTCTTGGGAGGCAGATCTCCCTGTAATGTCTTCTTGATACTGATTAGGCATCTGGACACATGATGTAACTCTGGACTTGCAGAAAGGGGCACACATTGCCATGCACAGGTGAACATCCTCAGAACATTAGGCCTGCACTGCTGATGGAAATGTTTTGACTAACAGTGTACTTGCAATAGATAATTGATCAGGAAATACTTTTTCTAAAGTATTCTTGATCAAGATACCCAGATAAGGGGTCATAACTTTATCATAGAGGAAACACCTCTATTTTCCAGTTAAGACACCCATTTGCTCACTTCTGTTCTTTCATAGTCACCCTTCAGTCTCTTCCAAGAGCCCTAAGTTTTCAAGGCAGTCTATCTGCAATGCCACTTAATTCCTCAGACTTCGAGGAGGTTTTCTTCCTAAAGAGACAGGCAGATTTGGAAAAAGTCTTGTTATTCCCTTCATCAGATGATTCCACTATTCATCCTTCCTTCTCTTACCAAATACAATCAAACAATCATTGTCTCACAAAACTAATTAAGGCTTGCAGGAAAGCAGGTGCTGGTAACCCAGGGAATCCCAAATCCCTTCTCTCCATATAGTAATGGAGACCTTGACCCAATATACCGGACACTGTTTTCAAAGTATGACATGTTCACTTTATTTTTCTGTTTAGTTTTAGCTGGAGATTCCACTGAAGAGTGTATTGTGCAAAAGTAAAAGCATGATTACTGAAAACAGCTACAGATTTTAAAAGCATTTACTATCAAAAAGTGCATTTTAAAAGTTTCTGTGTCTTTCCTATTACTGAGCACTGTTACGCTGTTATGTCAGACAGCTGTCTGAACTGGCTAAATTTTTGTTCTGAAATTTACCTACACCTGATAGTGAAATGCCTACAATCCATTGTTATTCCTTCTCCTCAAGGTTTTTTCTCTTTTCTCTCCCTGCAAATTTTACTGCAGTTCTCTAGAGAAATGAAAGGCCTTTGAATTGAAACTGATGCTCCTAGACAGTACAATGCTGTTGTCATCTATGCATTTACATTTTCCATTCTCCTTGGCTTGGCTATTTACTAGAAATACCAGCTTTCTATAGCCTTAAGACAGAAAGAATGTCTTATACTATGTACTTCTAGAAGCTGTAGCAATGCCCTGTAGGGCATCCAAACTGTTGTCCTAAATTGAGATGACAGTGTTGCTCATATTAAATTGCTTTCTTGCCTGGCTTGGCATGCTGGGATCCATATCTATTAATGCAGGAGTGTCCAAATGTCCTGCTAGGAAAGCAATTTGTTCCTCAGTAGGGTGTCAGGAAAGCAGCTGGTCTAAGAAACTATCAGAGGTGATGTTAGGGGCAAGTTGTGTTTTTCTTGATTTAATGGAAATTTTCACTGATCCATCTCTTTGCCTATCCCCACCACTTGTCAACAGGGCAGCACATATCCATCTTCAGCCATCTCCTACCCCTCCCGACAAGCCTGTCATATCTCTCTTGTGGGGAGACAGGCTTTCACACAGCCTGAGCCTCATAATAGACACTTCAACAACAGCAAACATGTTATTAATGGATTTTTTTTAAAATGCCCTACAGAGACACAATTTCAGAACATTCTTGCTAAGTATCAGTTTTTAAACCTCCACTTGTAGAGAGAGACTCTCACAAACTGAGGTTTATTTTTGTCTGTCTTCTCTTTTTTCACACATACCATAAAGTACTTTTAATCCCTTGAATAGCTTTATCACTTTGCCTTTTTTCTATTTATATTCTAAATTAGATTTTAAGTCAACTAACGAAAGAGAATTGTGATGTTTCTGGAGTCTCATTCAGTGGTTTATTAATGTTAATGTATGTTACCTATTATTTGAGAAAATTATTATGGGGGTATCTACATTTACAAAGCTAGACTATGGTTTATGGAAACAATTTTCTGGTGATTTTAAGAGGAAGCAATGTACAAGTAGAATGTGACAGTCGATATCTTAATGTCTGTGGTTGCATCGTGATATAGGTAAGTACAACATAAGGTGTATGATACAACTTACTAATAAATAAGGAGCATGGATGTTAAAGCATACACACCTAATTAGGTCTGCTTGAAAAATTCGTGAGGGCTCCACATATTTGATGATACTGTCTATAAAGATTAAACTGTAGCAAACTTCTTTACTTAGAGACCGTGATGTTTATGTCATAGGATAAATCAGAAGTCCTGTCAACAAATTCTGGAATAAGGAGCATGTAAATGTTTGGCTAGAGCTAAACTCATTTTCTTTCTAAGATGCAACGAAATAAATTGAACTTTCAATATAATGAAATTCAGTAAAGAAAACAGCCCTAACCTTAGCTTACTTAATTGTTCCTCAGTGCTTCCAGATGTCTCTTAGAACTGCAAAAACATCACTTTTTAGAAGGTAGCTGCTGAGAAACAGCTTTTTAACCTAAAATGGGTTGTCAGATTAACCCCACTAGGATATGCCCAGGATATCCCAGCTGTATTATTACTTTAAACAGACACACTATAGGTATTATGAAATACACCTGTGAGGCTTCTAAATGGTTTCCTGCTACTTATTTTCATTTTCCATGTCTTTCTGGAGTTACACATTATAAAAGACTTTTGAAATTGGAAGCTCGGGAATGAATAAGTTTTAGATTCTAGAGTTGACATCCTTCATTAAAAATGTAAATGTTTATATGAACCTAGCCACTCTTTTTCTTGATATCAGTGACAAAGGTTTGCTTGATTTTACATAGATTATAGCTGATATCTTAATATGGAATTGTAATAAACCTTCAGCCTGTACAAGATAGAAATGTGGTACGAGATAGAAAGGACCTCTATTTTGGCAAGGAGGAATGAAAAGTTGATTTTAAAATGTATTCTGGTTGGATTGAGACACTATTTAAAAAGCACCATGTAGTCTCCCAAAAGCCTATTGCTTTTGGGATGCTGTCTCATCATGTGTTTAATCCATAACATGCATGTGTTGTATATGGAAGACTGTGACAGTTCATTTTTTAAACAATATTGAAGAATTTATTTTCTGCACAGCAAAATGGATTTTAATATGGTATTTTTTATTTTTAATCAGAAACTTTTAAGGTTAGTTAGTCATTTTCATAGCCAGTTTCTCATAGCAGTATCTTGTTTTTCTAATTTGTCACATATTTTCCGTAATAGAGTCATTATAAAAATACCAAACATAATGTATCATTTCATCTACAGGTTTACATGTTTTTAAAACAGTTTGTTTTGGAGATATATTGATATGGACATTATAAAATTGAGATTTTGCCAGCATTAATACTTTTACCTACTGTCTCTTGAGGGAATCCTGTCATCTTCATGGTCTGGATCTAAGTTTAGTATTTTGACAGGGCTTGATTTTAGATTTAGCTGAGTTACAGCTATCTCAAAATTATCGTTTATAGATACCCTGTTGGAGTTTTTTAGCAAATACTTACGGACAGGTTTTTTTCCTTCTCTATGCCTATAGATGTGATGTAATAAGGTTGACTATAAAATTTATCCTACCATTACCAATTCTCATCTCTATATTCTTTGGCTAGGAGTTTTCTTTGTGTCATTAACTTGCATAATGCTTAGTACACCGTGGTTCCTAACCCACAAAGTTGTGCTTAATGAATTAAGAAGAATTATAGGTATATGTGAATGAGGAACTGAATATATGTAAGTATATACTTCATTCTTACATGTATGATTTTCCAGTAGATGCAGTAATAAAAAAGCAAACTTTACAGGGAAATAAACCTCGAATAATAACTTATTTTTTAAATGTGACAAAAATATCATGGAGGTTTGGGCCTTTACCTACTAGGGCATAGATGATTTTACTTATAGGTCAAAAAAGCAAAGTAAAACACACTGGAAATAGTTTAGTGCAAATATTATGAGGGATTTTTTTCTTTTCATGAACCAAGGTGTATGGTGAATTGCAGATATAAGTGCATATTATAGTCACAAGTGAAAAAGGAGAACTCTGTGTCTCCAGCAGGTTTCCAGTTTCCACTTCCACTGTGAAGGACACAATATATTATCTAACTGATGTTCCTGCACCACAAAATATTGCAGATTTGTCTTCATTTTTGTGTTCTTTTATAAAGATTATCCAAGTTCTAAATACGAGCGACTTTCTAACATCCAGTCCATTATTTAGACATATATGACAAACTATTCAATTCTGTGCTACTGTGCCATATGAACATGAGAAACCATGTACCATCATTTCAAAAATACTTTCTCCTGTGTCTTTTCTCCTCTGCTTATTATGTTGTTTTATACATTTTTCATTAAATGTCTTGTCATTGAAACTCTATTATGAAGGAATACAAACATTGATTTAAAGGTGTCAAGGTGACAGTAACCTAAAAGGGAAGTCCTTGGAGATATAGCTTGAGGGGGTGGGACGCATAAGTCTGTAGATATTTCCCACATACATGCTCTTATTTATTTGCTGTTGTGCTGAGATCGAACTTTAGTACCACATAAACCTTAAAAATCATCACAATAGAAAGAACTCAAAAACTGCATATGAATGCTTCGACTTTGAGTACTTTCATAGCTTTTCATGGAAATTAATCCTGATTAATTTTATGTTTGCATACACAAATTAATGGAATAGAAAAGAATCTGAAATATTCCAGGCTATCTCCTTAACTCCTCTGCTTATCCCTTTACACTAATCCATTGGTTTGCAGCAGTAAAACGATTAATCAGATTAGTGCTAGGGAAAGTAAATTTAATATAAAGCAGCCTTACTGAAACTTTGGTATGTCTGAGATTGGCCCAAAACTGTCTGGGTCATGATTAGGTGGAACATGAAATCACCTTTTCTCCTCATCCACAGCTATATTAACCCAGGTCAGAAGCTGGATGAGAATAAAAAATTATGTTCTCTGCTAAATTGCTTTTCCAATGGAGTTTGCTCTTGTTGTCTTCAGAAATAATTAAGGTAAAGGCACTATGGAGTTGGGCATACACTTGTTGATTATACACAAGAAAAACTTTAAGTTGTCTTTAAGACATTTTGCTTCTGAAATGATGAAATAGAGAATAATGAAAATAGGAAATCTTAATTTATCTGGAAACAACGGAGTTTCCAAGCAAAAATGATGTCAGAATGTACATGAGGAGAATAGCATATAGAGATTTGTCAAACAATTCTAATTTTAGAGTCCAAAAGTGAAAAAATTGTGAAACAATTTAGGAATTTTTCAGGTTTTTGATAAATGGTCTGCATGTATGCTTGTATGCAAAAGGTGCCCTTCTACCCCTTCCGCAGAAGGATGTAAAAGGCTTCTTTTCTGCTATCTCATTTTCAGTAGATCTACTGACGGTGATAATCCTGCTGATTGACACAGTTTATATAAGGGACAGTTTTGGGGGGGGTTTTTTGTTTGGGTTGGGTTGGGTTTTTTGTTTGTTGGGCTTTTTTGAGGAGGGGGAGTTGGGGTTTTGCTGGGGTTTTTTTGTTTGGTTTGGGGTTTTTTTGGTTGGTTTGTTTGTTTTTTGGGTTTTTTCTTTGTTAAGGCTTTTTGATTAAGCCATTTGATTTTTCAGCATTTAAATGCTGCTCTTTTTCAAAGTGCCCACTAATTATGAACATACTGTATGGTATTAATCTCAGTATCCTCAAATGAATCTCCTCTCCCCTCTTTCTCTCTTAGCTCTTTCTTATTGTTCTTTTCTTTCCAATTTCCTTTATGGCAATGAGTAGTGTGGGCTGTGTTTAAACTGTGAACCAGACATAAGCAGATGTGCAGAACAAGATATTTCAGTGTCTGAGGTGTGTGGTATTTCCTTATGTAAGCCTTTATTGTTGAGAGCCAATAACAGTTACCACAATAAATGTAGTAATGTATATACATTTTGTCCTCATTCATTGTTGTATGTAAATTCTTATTGAAATAATAGTAAAATGCTTTCCTGAAAATGTTGACCTTTGAGCAGTGAATCTTATCACTGGCTACACTTAGAACACTGCGTATGTCCAGATCATTAAAAGGTACCTATTTGTTAAACCTCATTTGGGAACCTGTAATTTGAAGCTTTGGTGGAGAGATGAAAAATTCTGAATCTGTAAGCAAGTACAAACTAGTATTTGATTGAATATTAGAGAATTTTCATAGTGCCATTCAGGATGTGTGTGTGTCTGTGTGTGCATGCAAGAAAAAGAGAGGGAATTAAAAAATTCTCACCTGTGCTGCAGCTGAAAGCTCACAGTGAGATGAAGTTTGTTTCATGATAAAAATGAATGCCACTGCAGAAGCTGTCTCTGCAAAACTGATATATTGTTTTCTCAGTCTAACATTTCTCCTGCCAGTTGGCAGATTTTTTTTCAGAAAGCAACCCATCTGCTGCTTGAACTACACAGTAACTTTGCAACTCACTGCTTGCACTGTTGTTTCTCCTCTTGCCCTGTGATCAAAAGGTATTTGTGGTTCAGCGACATGGCAGCTAAGCAATAAAGTCAGAGTATTTTAAGCAAACACAGTCCAGGAAATAATTGCATATATTTATTTTCAGAACAGGGTTTGCGGCAATTGATGCAACCAGTGGTTGCAGGGGCTCCTAGAAATTAGTGTTCCCCCCAAAACTGTTCCCTGTTAGCACAGCTTATCCTTTGTTCTCTCTGATGGCAATTCTCACAGCACTTCTGTGAAAATTTTAAAGGAATGGTTAACAAAAGTGTTCATTACTTTACCATGAAAGATGGATCACTGAAACTAAAAAGACTGAGATTACTAAAATTGCTTTGGAGATTATTGAGATTATTTTCCACTTGAGATAGATTATATTCTTTTTTTGTGATACTATTTCTTAGCATGGGATATTATAAAGCAATGGATGATTTTCACTGTCTCTCGGTCCTTGCTGGTAAATGTATTTCTGTTTACATAAGCACAAAAGAATAAACTTTAGTTTAAATGCTACTGAATTGAAAACACAGTAGACTCAACTCTAGCCTTTGTAGGCCCTTTGAGTCAAGGTGGTCAGTTTGCATGAGAGAAATCTAATCAATGGAACTCAATACTTGTAACACAGAGGACAGGGATGGGTCCTCTTTCTAAAGTGTGTTCTGAGTCTGAATTAATTTCTTACTCCTTTCCTCTGATTAGTAAAGGGAACACATGAATAACTGATCTTTTAGCTTAACCATCTAATGAAAGAGACTTCAAGTCACCAAAGGAAAGCAACATAATATCATAAAAAAAAATTATATTTGACCCAAACCTGTGTTTCACTTCTGTAGCAAGAAATATTTCAGTTATAACCAAAGCAACAGAAATTCTGGTCTAGATTTAAGTTAAATCAACAAAGGAGGAAAAGGAACTTCAGCTTCCCTTCTCTCCAGGAGCTAGGAACCACTTTTCCGATGTGGTTCACCTCGTGGTCTTTGAAGTACTTTCAAGGAGAGTTATCATGCAGTAGTGCTCAGGGCATTTCCTCTGACAGACTAGGGTTCAAGACTCCTCAAGCAGAAAAGGAAACTGCTGTCTCCTTGTCATCTGCTCCTGTGCTTGCTTGATTTTTGTGAATATAGCCTGAAAAAGGAGAGTCCACCCAACTTACCTGCCTAACCCATGCCAAAGTCATAAATAGCATTGGTGGGGCTGACTCAAATTTTCTAGGGAATATAACTCATACTTCCTAAATTTGCTGTCCCTATTTAGCATGTGGAAAAGGATTTTGAATCCTTTGAAAAAGATTTTGGATATTATAAAGTAAAACTGAATGGCAAAAATATTTATTCTGTAGTTTCAACAGGCTCCAACACCCCAAAACAAACCAGCCAACCAACCAATCAAACAGAAAACACGAAAAACAAAACCAAAAAAAAGCAAAACACCACAAATAAAAAACCTTTCAGACAGTTCTATTTATCCGGTAAATATCCCAAAGGTGTCTAAGGAACTTAAAAGAGGAGCAAATGAGAGAGACCATGCTGAATTTGTTAAAACAGGCAGATGGCTTGAACAGAAAGATAGCTTATTCTCTCCCTCAACTATAATGTTCTCAGCAAGTGTCTCTGTTGAAAGGATAAGCATGAGAAGAGATAATAGGATCTTAAGATAACTAGGAGCATATCAAAAAGAATTATCTTGGTATTATTGGAAGGTCCTCCACAGACTGGGAACTACAGCCCCTGCTTTTTTCTTTGGAAGAAGTATTTATCACATTGTTGGATAAAATCTATCAGTAAATAAAACCTGTTTGGTTCATGTTAGTCAATTGGCTGGGGACTATTCTAAAATAATTTTGGAGAAATTTGGCACAAGTGTTAAACACCCACTTTTGTGAAGCATATGGTTTGGTAAAATAGGTTTGTTTAACTGACTTTTAAGATTGTTGGATTAAAGAGATGATAACATCAGCATTTTTCTTTTCCTTCTGAATCCACTAAAAATGTACCAAAATGAAAGCACAGAGTATTATGTGGTGAAGTATAGAGTAAAAGACCATTTAAAATCACATACCGTTGGGAAAGACAAATCAAGTGTCACTGAGACATTAAGAACTAAGAAATCTAGTAATTTTTTAATCTATCTTGGAGACTGTGGAGAAAGCCTTATGTTGGCAATTATTTAGTTTTCAGAATCCCAAAAAGTCATGCAGTAGATTTCCATGTCACTCCTTTATTAAGTAGGAATTTTTAAAAGTTGCTATGATTTAGTAAAGAAAAGCATAGCTCAAGCTAGTAAAAATCAGTTGTAGACTGTCAGTGTTACTGAACAGATGGAATAGATTAGTTCACTGATGTTCAGTGAGTGGGCTGTGGTACACAAGAACATTGGCAGTTACTATAGCTGGCCTACAGACTCACAAGAAATGCCATTCTAATGCTTGCCCCTAGAAATTGAGGATATAGAGGACATTTTGAAGGCTGCTGGTCATCTGTAAGGTTTGAGACCCCATGGTTTTCAGATGTTTTTACCTAATAATTATTTTAGAGTTTACATGGGATTGAAGTGGCATATACAGGTTGGACTGTCTTCAAAGGGATAATTGTGTTTCCAGGAGTTAGACTGTGGTAGCATTGTTAACTGTGATGACAGCTTGCATCATCCTTTTACTTGTGATTGTTAAATGTGTGGCAGATTTTGTGTTGGTTCAGTGGCTGCTACATCACGTACCTGTTTGTTAATGGTGTTCCTTGACTTTACTACCATAAATTATTTTATGTTATCAGTAACATACAATAACAGGAACTGTATTGACTCTAGTAGACCTATTTCTGTTATGGAATGCTGTTTAGTGTGTGGCCAAAACTCTCTCTTCACTAGAATTGCTAAGATTTTTCTTATTTTAAATTGTCCTTAATAGTGTTGTATATCTGACCAAGATTAGAAAATGAAAAATGTCAAATGCTCTTGAAAAATGTCAAATGTTCAAAGATAAAACAAAAAAATCACTACTCGATTTTTAGTCAGTGTTTATTCCTATTTATTTCATTAGGAATTCACTTTTGTTAAAAAATGGATAAGTACTTGAAGGTTTTGGTACTATTACATTTCTCTTCATTGATATTTCAAAATGGTGAAGGTAACTGAATATTACCATTTCTTATGTTTCATGAGCAGAGACAATTAACCTGACTGCAGTGTATAATCACTGTTCAGCAGTCTAGAGGTAGAAAACAGCAGCAAAGTCATTGGGTTGCTCTTTTCTAAATCTCATGGAGGGCAACAAATTGAACCCTGTACATCTGAACAAGAATACCCATTATTAGAGAATAAATTTAGTAATATCCTGAGGTGCTACTAATGTTGAAATAAAGATGTCTCAATCTGTTGGTGAGTTAATATATCAGAACATTACACTTTATATCTAGCAGTCAGGGAATTAAAACAAATTGTGAGAGCTAAACAGTTAAATACTTTTTTTCTGAAGTCTGTCTTACATCACTAAATTATAATGATGAACTGGGAGCACAGCCACCAGGATTATAGAGTCCCTGAATTATACGGTACCTGCATCAACTTTTCCCAATGCTACGTTTCAGCAGGGTCTCATAAGAAGCTTTTTAACTATTTGAGGTTGTTGGTTTGCATCTGTTCACAGAAACTTCTAATCAGCCTCACTTATAGGACATAGCTGAACACATGCTCGTTTCACATAGTGCGGTGATAATTCTCTTCCTAATTCAGATAAAACAGTGTGATAAAGGAAACATTAGGTTCTATTGGCCTAATTTGTTGTTCAATGGATATACATAATCTAAATAGAGATCTCCTATCACAAGTAACATCAAACTGTCTGCTTTCATTGAAGAAATGTTACAAAGCACTTATCAGTCAAAAAAAAACCAAACCAAAACCATTTGGATAAAAAGCATAAGGGATGGAGTGATACATTTTTTTTAGATAGTTCATTATCTAGTCTAGTCAGTGTTTACATGAGTACAAATATATGTCTCATTGGTGAAGCTTCAGTTTTACTGTACATAGTTGGAACTGAACTGAGTTTAGACAGAGTGTTTTAGAGGATGACTGAATGTCATCAGGCCTCTGTCACTGTGCAGGTGTTGTAGTAGCAAA
Organism: Manacus vitellinus; assembly: GCF_001715985.3. Classification (NCBI taxonomy): domain Eukaryota; kingdom Metazoa; phylum Chordata; class Aves; order Passeriformes; family Pipridae; genus Manacus; species Manacus vitellinus. Next base: position 341,661 of record NW_021940517.1, on the reverse strand, counting down.
GTCATAATTCCAACATGCAATTCTATACTTCTTGCATTGGAATTGCCACAATTTCAACTGCTGCCTCTACCACCAATACCATGGAAAAGTTAGAATCCTTGTCTCAGAGCTGGAACTTCGGAAATGGCATTACGAAAGGAAGCGATGACCAGAAGATGTGGAGTGAGGGGAAGGAAGCAAGAGGATTGCAGTAACATGTTATTCCAATTATCTAGGTTAATTTGGTTTCTGCTTAGTTAACTCCTTTTCTTTCAAGACTTACATTGTGCAGGGTAGGTTTCCTAGGGGATTTACTCTGGCAAATGTTCTAACTGTCATACCAGATACAGAAATATTTTAGGAGATCAATTTTTTATTAACTAAGAACCAGATCCTCAACTTTTCACTGCTTTGCAGTATTTGAGCAATGCAAAACGACTGGGAAATGCCCTGAGGAGGACCTTTGATATGCTTCTGCATTTTGGTTGATTCTTGCTTATGTAATGGTCCCTGGTAGATTATCATGGTTCATTTTGAGCCAGGTCAGCCCTATTTAGCTCCTATGATACTCAGAAAATTCAAGAGAGTGGTTTTCAAATGTTTTCTTCATTCTAATATAAGAAATTCATTTCAAAGACCAATAAATGTTTCACAAAAGCTGCTTGATAATAGACAGAGCAGGATAACAGGGAAGAACTCAAAGGAAGAAGAGAGTAGATATCTTTATCTATCTATAAAGATAGATACCATCCATTCCCAAGATAATAACTGATGCTATCTACAAAAAGCATTATCTATAACTGTCTTTCTTTCAATATTTAATTTAGAGATCATAATTGAATCTGCAGTATACATTGTAAAATATACAGACTTGACAAGCAGGATGAGCTAACAATGCTATTGAATCCTTGATTGGGAATTTCAGAGATTTTGCTATTTTAACTACTTTGCTGTATTTGCTGCTTCTTATTAATACATGCTGCAGAAATCCTGTGTAGAGAACTTAGCAAGTTACAAAGTCACAGCTATTAGCTTATCAGATAAATAAATTAAAGTGCACAGAATAAAAAAAAGCCTCTGAATATAGAAGAATATACAGAAATAGTGTAGTAATAATAATAATCAAGGATCAGAAGAAAAAAATCTCCATACTGGTTCCCTCCCTCTTTGGAGACGCAAAAATGAAGAGTAATAAATTTTAGCCTTTAATGTAACTTCATTCAGAAACAAATCAGGCATATGAATGGCTGTCACAGTCAGAATACTTTAAAGTATGATAAAAGAATAGTAAATTGCTAATGTTACTGTATTCCAGGGGAGTTGCCTATGGTTTCTAGGGTAAGAAGATTAATGAAACTCCAGCTGCTAATGGCTAAGAGTAGGTATTCGACCTCAGTGCAATCTGAGTCAATCAGAAGCTTGCAGAGAGTATCCTTAGGCTATTTTTCCATTGTTAGATGACCTGTCTCTGTGTACTAATAAAGCATTACTCTTTCAGGCTGGCAGCCTGGTACAGGTATACAGAGAATGGCTGTAAGGCTGTCTTAAAGAAACCCTTTGTAAAGCTCGTAACAAGAAAGGAGGATCTTGTTAAAGAGGCAGTCACAACCTGCGGTGCCACTGATATTCTGGACAGTGCTATAGTTCATGGAATAACTTACAGAACCCTTTATAATTTAGAGAGTCCCATATTTCTCTGTTAGATACCCACTGAACTAATTTTTTACTTCATCTTTTATAACCACATCTCTCCTTCAGCTGGAACACACTGCGCTATGGCACAGTTAATTGTAAAATCAAGATAATTAAATCAATAAGTCACTATAAACTTGCTTAAATTTCCCTGAATATTTGGTTCTTGCAATTGTCACCCTCTACACACAGTGGTACAGCTGCTGTAGAGCAGAGAGGGATAAACTAGCATACATTCTATCTTCTGAAAGTTTTCACAACCCAGTTCTACTTTCTGTAGTAAAATATTCTCTGCTTCTAAAAGACTAAATGAAATTTCAGTGATGAGAACTTGCACTTATTAATGCTTTAGTTATTTGTATGTGAGAAACTCTTTTATAAAGCTTTCTGAGATCTGTTTTTTCATGTTTTATGAACTTAACCTGATTCCCTTTTTATGTGGTCAGGAAAAGAATAGGTTTATTGAGTGCCCTTTATGAAAGTAAAATTGCTTTTCGGCTTGCAGGAGGTCCTGCAAGCAATTAACTTCAATCGACAAGAAGTGTCATGAGTCCAGGGGAAATTATGCAAGTATGTTTCTCAAGATTTAGTGATAATTGTCTACTCATCATGCAGCAGTTCTTTATGGTCTTCTGAAGATAATTGAAAAAAAAAATCTTGCCTGTTGAAAAAAAGCTTTGTTATTCTGGATATATAGGACAGTCTTCAGCAATTCATTTACTCTTAATTAGGAAGTTAGCATTATGCTGCTGAATAGCCTAAAAGAATATTGTCTACTTTGATGATGGCATTTTATTAATGACTGATCAGGTACTTCTATTGACAACCTGATTTTTGAACTATTCATCATCATGGCTAGGCTTCGCGAATGAAGATTTGGGAAGGGCTCTACCCACATTTGTTGCAAGCGCACTGGTGGCTAAAAAGGCCAATACGAGATAGACATGTCCGGTTGCAAAAGGCACAGCAGAAAGACTCCTTAGATGGTGTATTCTGCAAGTGAGATGATCATTTTAAGGAACTTGGGGAGACATCCTAAATGTTCCAAAATCTGCCACAGACCTTTTTTGCTCACAGTATCGAAAGGCTTGGTGAGATCAACAAAGGTTACATAGAGACCTTTGTTCTGTTCCCTACACTTCTCTTGCAGTTGTCTGAGAACAAATACCATGTCTGTCCTTCTCCTAGGATGACAGCTGGAAAGCTAGTGAGCTCATCCTGCCCATGGACACATTTTATCTGACCCTTCAGTTTTGACATCTGACATGAGAGACCCTGCCAGAGGCATATACCTCCACCAGCGTAGCTCGCAACCTCATGAGGGCACACAAGCTTCTCCCCCACTAAAATGATTAGGGCAGATTTTTGAACTATTAGGCTACAGGTAAATCATGTTCCCAAGCTTTTCGGACATATTTTTGTTTAATTCAAAACTAATCAGTTGGCTCCTGGTGCTAATGCATCTAGACAAACTTTACTATTATTAGATTCCAAGTTAGTAACACATTTGGCAGCCTTGAATAAAATCACAGAAATTATTCAAAACCCTTTGGAAATTCAAAAGTAATACCCAAGTAGAATGCTCTGCTTGTTACACTCACACCAGTCCTTATTCTATTATCTATTAAAGGCCTGCGCTTACAAGCAGCCTGAGCTCTTTGGCAATCAGCTTTATGCAAGCCTCTTGGCCTGCCCTGTAGTCACTTTAGGCACTGAAATTTAATTAACTTCAATGATCTGCTTTTTGTCTGCACCAAGATTTTCAGGCCTCTGTATAAAAAGTATGCATAATGTCCTACACTTTTAAAAGGTAAATTAACAGTAAAGCTTCTTACACTGTAGATAAAATCTGAAATAACAGTTTGCAAAAATGGCACTGTGGGACTCCATGCTTTATACTGCATTAAGCTTACTTAAGCAAGGAACTGCATTTATATTTTCTGTCTGTAAGGTGCCTAGAAGAATGCAAGCCCTACCGCTCACTGTTACTGTTCATCCAGCTGCCATACAACTGATTCTCATCCATGAAGCAAACAGAGAAGAATCTCTGTGTGTTGCTAACTCAAACTGGACTCAAAACATCAACATGAACATGCTATTCTTGGGCCATTCATTATGATGAACTTTCTCTTGGAAAGACCAGGCAGCAAACCTTTCCCTCAAATGTCATTTAATGATGTAGTTGGTAGGAAGTCAGTGAACAATTTTGTTTATGATCCACCAGGAGAATTAGAAACAGGATCACTTCAGCTATTATCTATTATATAGCTATTATGACCAGTAGCTATGTTGTCTCCTAAAACTCTGGCAGCAGTAAGCAACTTTGTTACTTTTTTCAAAGGCAGTTAGTATGACTGAACATCCACAGAGAGGGTTTCAGATGAATGAGGTGACCGTCTTAGAGATTCACTCTTAGTACAAACAGAGAATTACAAGTTTTATTTATTCATCCAATATACAAAACCAAAACAAAACATAAAAAAAAATAGAACAGGTTTATACAAAGAACACATTGCTGAGAACTAGCATGGAATGCCATTAAAACTTTCAGCCACTTGGCCTAAATTTTAACACAGAACAAAAAAGAGCTTGTTCCCACTTATATTACCATCCAAACTTGACTTACTATTTTGGAGCCTTAACTGGACATCTTTTTAATGATCCTCACATTTTAATGTGGAGAATCAAAAGTAAATTATTTAGGGAGTATTTTTAATGGACTTTTAGAGCCCACATTTTAAAAGAGTAAAGGTTGGTTGTATGTTCCTGCTATTAGTATAAAAAGTTGCTTTAAAAGTATTTCTCTGTTAAATGAGTGTGGATTTACTGGCATTTCCACTTTAAAAAAAGGCTTTTATCAGACCACCTTTTTTTTCTTTTGCATCTAAGTTTCTCTGACATATTTGTAGCCCAGAAAATGAATTGCTATTTGGTAGTAAAATTACAGTAATTCTGTGAGTTGCTTACAGCCTGTGTGTGTCTGTGGGTGAAGGTATACTTATCCGTACTTTTTTTCAGGAACATGGACAGAGATGTGGGATAAGCAGAAGCACAGGCTAGAAATAAATTCCGTCAACCCCCAACCAACTAGGAGAAAAGACATGAAGAAGCATGCACATATATTAATTTTCTGGAAAATATTGTTACAGAGACAAATTCAGGGCACAGCCATTTGAATTAAAACCATTAAAGAAAGTGTCTTTTGATCATAATATAAATATACTATTGAGACCTGTGGTATATTAGTCTTCCACATACTGGAAAGGAATACCCAGACTTCCTTACTATGAAATTATCTACTGATAGGGATATTTTCATGAATTCTCTGCTTTCAGGGAAGGGAAAAAATGAAGCGGAAGATACAAGTCATGAGGTAATCTGAGTTGCTGATTTCTAACAAATCATTATATATTGTATAGAGGTGAGGTTTTAATTAGTAAGGAATATGCTTTTGACATTGTTGATGTCAGTGAACAAAAGTGGATACTGGCATTTTTTATGCTCCCTTAGAAGCAATCTTGTAATAAATAACAGTGGAATTTGGAATCTAAGTGGAATTTGAATCAAATGTACTTTATTTAGTAGTGAGTTTTTCATTTGTTTCTCAGTAGAGAAATACTGTCTCATCACTGGAACTTATATTTCTTTCTATATAAATTACAAGTGAATCCTAGTTCCTTTTTAAATATCTTCTTTAAAGGCCATTGTCTGTTAAAATTTGTTTCTCCCTAATAAGCTGGTTGCAACCATTGTAATCACTGTCAATGGATGGCTGTGCATGAGTCATGCACAAAATAGTAGGCTGTCCTATGTAATCATGCTAGTGCTTTGACTTGAAGACCATCTCTAGGATGAGAAAATCAGCTGAGTCACAAATCTCTTCTCTATTTTCTTGGTCTCTCTACTGTGAGCTAAAGTTGGTACTTGCAATATGAACCCCTGTCCTCTGGAAACTGATTCAGGGTAGCAGTTCATTCCAGGTGACCTCCTGAGCAAAAATCAGTTAATGTTTTGGGTAGAGCTGAACCAAAGACCTAATGATGAGAGGATGGTTCCTGGAACCGTCTAGGTTCAACACCTCTAGGCCACAGATTTCTGTAATTCAAAATGTACTTTATTGCAAAATATAGGACAAAAGAAGTGGTTTTGTATTTTTCCTAGCAATTTGTTTGCAGCCTGTAGGATGTCATTTTTCCATATTTATGCAGCATATAGAAAATATCTTTGCTTTTTTGATGGATTATTAATAGCCCCTTCTAAATGAAAGTGTTTATCTTATTCCATGTTTACTTATAGCTATTAATATTTGGTGGATAATCCATCAATGATATTGGATTTAGCAGCCTGGCATTATATTAGACCACATTTTCTCAGTGCCTAGGAGAAGGTTCTTCTAAAACATTATTTCAACTTCCATGCTTGTGGGAATAGTAATGTGTATGAATGCAAGTAATGGGAGTTCACAACCTAAGCAATTCTTTCATAGTCTTTCATTGGTGGGAGAGAGTGTGAACTTTGAACTTATTTTGCCATCAGTAACTGGCCAGAAGTTTGCAAATTTTCCTTTCAGATGTGGAACTAGTATGATTATGCCTAATACTCTTACTTGAATATACCTGATATTCTTATTTGAGGTGCATGGAGTCTGTAAGGGGAGGCATCTAGGCATGTCAGTGTACTAGGCATTTGAATGTTCATGAAGCAGAAGACACTTAGAACCTTAGACCATAATCTTTGAGGGTTCCTAAAAATGCTGTTTGGTGTGTTCTTAGGTGACTGTGTTGTTGTGTTTCCACTTAATTCAACTCAAGTTTAATAGGAGCCTTGTGAAATGGTCTATTAGGATTGCATCGAAATGCATTTTACTAATGACACCCCTGTCCCACTGATGCCAGTGGCAAAATTCTCAGGTTAAGTGGGGTCAAGATTTTACTTCTCATTTCATGCGGGACTGGAAAGTGTTTGAAAGAGCAGCTGAGACTCCAAGACAAAAATGTGAATCCAGACTTCCAGCTCACATTCTTCTTTTGGCAGCATGAAGACTCAGTCTGTAGTAATTTGTATTTGCAGATTCTGTAATCAAGTTTTTGTATGTACACAAAAATGAAGTTTATTCTGCAGACTGCAACACATACAATTTGAGGTCTGTATATCTTCAAAACATGCAGAGGATCATTCCTTATTTGAATACTTTATAGTTCACAGTCCTGTCAGTATTGACTTTGTTTGCATTAGCAAATGGGAGTTGCATTAGGGGATCTGCAAAGTGAAATAGTTGGTACCAGAGACACAATGACCACACTATTAACATTGTAGAACTTCTGGCTCAGGTTAGTTCTAAACTATCCTGTAGATATAGTGTCCACTAGCAGCATATGACAGTACATGAGCTCTTGGAGTACATTTTTCAGTTCAGTTTAATAAGAAAATCAAAATGTGGACCAAAGCATTGGAGGTGAAGGTGGCTAGGAGTTCTGCTTCAAAAGTGCATTTTAGCTCCAAACTACAGTGTTCATGTTCCTGCGTCCTGGCCTTTTTTTTGCCTCCATATGATGTGTTTATATTCTTTCATAGATTCAGATTTGTCTGTGGCATCATTTGTACAAAAGCTTCAAGACTTCAGTGTTAAGAAGTCATTTGCATGTCTTGTTCATTCATTGTCAAACTGCAGCATATACTAAAGCTAAGCTTTGCTCTGTGCAAAGAGCTCTTGCTCATGGATGCACTGAAAACATGTTGGGCAATGGTTTTGAATGATCTAGTATTTTTTATATAACTTATTTGAAATATTTACACCAAATTGTGGTATGCAAAGAGAATCCTGCAACAAGGATTCATCAAGCCTGGTAATTTACACACATAAAACAGGTGGATGGTGATTACAATGATGGGACAGCTTGAATGAGTGAAAGCTTGTGATTCCTGATCACAAAGTATTTAGCCTTTTCCCTGAAAAGTTGGCTGTTCTAGTCAAAGCAGTAGTTCTTAGCAGTCATAAACAGTGAAGAATTACACAAGGATGAAATGATCTTGAAAAATTTCTTGGCTATATCAAGTAAACACATTTCTTTCAGCATTAGGCATTCAAGACATCCTATTTTGTTTACATTATTTAACACTCATATTTTTTCAAGGTTCATCTTTTTTTTTATTATTTAAATTCCCTGAGAACCTACTACAGCTCCCCAGAGGATTAATGAAGTATGATATTTTTTCCCTTGCCTGTACCTCAGCCTACAGAAAATTATTTGACCATTAATTACCACATTATGGTGCAAGGACGACAACAGGCATTAATTTCTTCTGCAGGATCTTTGAAGAACACAAGAATCCTTGGAAGAACCTAATTTTACTAGTTGAACTATAAAGAGTTCATCCAGCAATTTCTTTATATTTTCTTGGAAAATTTGATTTTGGTCATGAATCAATTCAGTTTAAGTTTACCGTTTTTTGATAAACAAGGTAAAGTTTAAAATTTTCTTTTCAAAAAATTATTGAAAGCCATATTACTGAAAAAAAAGAAAAAACCACTGTTCTTGCACATATTTATATTTTGTCTACTTCGTCAATATTCCGTTTATTTGCATATTATTATTAATCATAGGAACATGCACAAGGCTAAACATGAAAGACCTGCTACAAGTAGCAATATCGACTGGAAAAGTAGTGGTGTGACCATGGCCCAACTTCCCCATTCACATGAACAGCGGAGCACAGTGCTGGCCCTGGGGTTGGATTGTTGGAAAAGAAGTAAAAAAGTCAGGAAAGGAGAAAAGTGGTCAGCTCAAATGTATAGAGCTTTTGAGGACATAGGTTGTACAGTAGGAAGGTACTTCTTAGCAGCTGTTTCACTCTGTTAACTAAGAAATACAGAAAATATCTTTATTCCTTCAATAAAACAGTTTTTGTGAGAGTTCTTGTTCCTTGCCCTAGATCTCTGGGGGAGACCACCATTCCTCCACTGCCATTATATTCCAGGACAGCAGGAACTATTTCTTTTAAGTTAGTGCAGGAGCAACTAGGTGCAATTTCTGTGTCACATCCTATATCTATATAATGGATTTGGCAGTGTAGCAAAGATTCCTTGCATGGTGTTTCTTTTTAAAAAGCTAAATTAAAAAAAAAAAACAGCAAATAAACAAAAAACAGCACCTTATATCAGTAGAATGTAGAGGCAAAAGAAATACTATATTATTTTCTGCTCAATTTGCTAAAGTAGTAGTATCCAACACTACTGCAGTACTCAAGGGAGGATATTGCAAACAATATTCAGCTGAAGTGTACAGTAGGTTATTGCAGTTTAACAAATATGAGCTCTGCTTGATTTCAAGGATTTCTCCATTTTCCTTCTATCCAATTTAGTGTAGACTTCTCAGCATTATTATCATAGAAGTGGTCTGTAGGGAATAGGAATGAAGCCTGACAGATGGATTTAAAATGAAAGGAGAACCTTGATAGGATTTTGTGACTACAGAAGAATTTAATAAATAGCAGAATGATGATTCACTGATGTAGTGAAAGTTATTGAATAATAAGATTAACTTGAAGAGTTCCCAAAGAAAGGCTGCTGCTGGTAGACTGATTTCCTGCTGTTATTTCTGCTCATACTTCATAGTTTCATTTACATCCAAACATGAAGCTTTTATACCCTGTTTTTAAAATTTTGAATTCAGGAGTATAAGATTTTTAAAACATACAAGTTTTGAAATATCTTCTATTCTGTTATCTTGAGCCTTGGTAGGAACTCTGCAAAAGTTTTTGAATAATCAAGATAGAAATTTCAACTTTATCAAGCTCTGTGGGATAATTGGTATAGATGGGAATTTAGGCAGTCTTTGTGCATGCACTGCTATGAATGTGTTATTTGTCAAGTGTTTCAGTCACTTAAAAATAATGAAATGCTTTGTGATAGTGGTGATTTTATGTCATGGTTTTGTCCTACACAGTCTGAGAACAACTTAAACTTAATTCAATGGCTTTGGAAAGGTCCATGGTTCTTACTGAAAATTTCTTGGCAACTTAAGTACAGGGAGGGGAAAAAAATAATATAAATCCTAAACCAAACAGCGAGACAAATAACACATTAGCATGTGATGTTCATTTTGGTATTTAATACTGTAATAGCCTTGTGCAGCAAGGTTTTGGTAGTGGGGTGGACTACAGGAGTGGCTTCTGTGAGAAGAAGGTAGAAGCTTCCCCATGTCTGATAGAACCAATGCCAGTTGGCTCCAAGATGGACCTAATGCTGACCAAGGCTGAGCCCATCAGTGATGGTGACAGCACCACTGGCCTAACATATTTAAGAAGGGAGGAAAAAAACTGGAACAGCAATTGCAGCTGGGGAAGGATACACATTGGAGAACTGTCTCTGGGAGAAGGAGGTACGGAAACTGGGGTTAAGCCCAGGGAGAAGAGAGCAGCGTGGGGAAGGTGTTTTTTAAATTTAGAGTTTTATTTCTCATTATCCTACTCAGATTTGACTGGTAATAACTTTTTTTTTCCCCAAAGTTTTTTTCCCAATTTTTCCCAAGTTACTGTCTGTTTGCCCATGACAGTAATGAGTGAGTGATCTCTGCCTGTCCTTATCCTGACCCACCAACCATTTGTTATATTTTCCCTCCTGTGTCCAGCTGAGGAGGGGAGTAATAGAGTAGCATCCAGCCAGGGTCAACCCACCACAAATACAGAAGTCAATGAATGTGTTTCACAACATTGAAGATTTTGCAGAATGCCACAAGTTTCAGTGCAAGCACTGGACAAGACTGATAACAGCAGTTATCAGTCTGCTTTGCTATAGAATTTAATTCAGTATTGTAGTACAATGCTGTACTTCTTTTGTGCTAGAAGGGTACCGGATTTACCCTACAGTTTCTCCTGGCTCTGGAAGGAAGATAAATGTCAGGGAGTACTTAGGGCTTCTCCTCTTGGGATGTGACTAGACATGCAGGAAAGTATCTTCCTTTTCAGAGGCAATGAGCCATGTTTACCACTCTGGAAGAAAAAGAAAGAGGACTGTGAAAAGAGCTGATCCAAATACCCAGCTCCTTGACAATAACTACTGAACTAACAGCGCTCTCTCTTTTAATTTATGAGATGCTTTGCATCTTTAGTTTATACATTGTTTATGATGTCTAAGTAGAAATCCCTCTCAGGGATGGGTCAATGAGACAATACTAGGGAGTGATACAGGCTGCAATGCAAACAGGTCAAAAGCCAACCCAATGAGCCCACCAGGGCATAGTGCCAAGGTGATTTTTGCTGAACGTAGTGTAGGAGATGAACTGTGAGACATATCACATTATTTCAGCATCTCAAAGGAACACAAGAATCTACTTTGGGTTAGGAGCTGGTAAATACATTTCCCAATGGTGCAGGCCCAGTAGGATTGAGTGCAAATATAAGTAACCCTTAAGGGACAAATATGAAAAGATGTGTGTCCCCCAAAACTTTTAAGAACTGGAAAATTATACTAAAATCAAGTGCCAGTTAATGCAGTACTTCTATTCAACCCACATTCTGAATACGTTGGATATTTGAATTACAGAATACCATTTGTTGTAGGCTTTATGAGCAAAAGCATTGCTCTTCTCTTTTCTTGGACCATAAGACAGGCAGTAAGACACCTGTCCCATGTCAAGTGGCAGCAGGTACTTTCATTAATGTCTATTTGTTACAATGAGAGAAAGTATTACCCCCATTTTTACACATGGAGAGCCTGGAATTGCAAGATTAAGAAGCTTGTTCAAAGCCTCGGGGTTCCATACTCCCATTTCTGAGTCTGACCATTTAAATTATAAACTCTCCCTTGGAAAAAAAAAGGAAGTTTTTTTGTCATGTAGAGATGAAGGGTATGATATTCCTCTTATGTACTCCACTGTGAATCACAAATTATTCTATTGCAGTGTGTGGAATTGCCGGGGTAACTCTGAGACAATAAAACCAAAACAGCGGGAGATTTTTAAAAGCATCAAAGAGATTTTGGGGCACAAATCCTTCTGACTCTGAATGTGTCTTGTGTTTCTAAATTATTTTAGTGCTACAGAAGCTGCCATTCCATGTTGCATTATCTATTTCTAGGTGGTCAGTTTATCTTTCTGGTGATTATTATTTGGTTCAGGGCAAAACAGAGTCCAACAGAAGCAAAGCAGGTTCTTTACTTGCCTGTCAAGGTTTCTGTCAGTAGAATGTAATCGAAACTTACAGTATTGAGGTGATGAGCCAAAGATGTTTGAAGTATGCTCATCTTGGGAAATGATCCTACTGTGCCTGTTTCAAAGGTGGCAATTTTTCTTACATAAAATGTTAGTCTGTGTATCTGTATTTGTGTGTGTAAACAGATTAACATATTTTTCTGTTCATCAGTTCTAAGAATTTTCCTTTGCTGCTGCTCATTTTAGAAGGAATAAGCAGCTATGATACTGCTTACTATTCCTCTAAAGGGACAGTTCTCTGACCTTGTTTCCCCTGGCATATGTATAAATTTCTGCTAATGCAAACAGCAAAAAAAAAAATTCTGCTGGAGCAATACCATGTACCCAGTTCCCTGTGGAGACACCCCAGGAAAACAAATACATACAAAACATTAGCATTGTGCCTGAAGGTACTAAAAGACTGGGGTGTTGATCACTGAATAAAAACAGCAAAATGGAACAGAATTTCTTGAAATTGTATTGTTATGCATTGAAAAAAATATATTTAATTGCAGTAATATTTAAATTCTACCGAGAAGCAGAAAATAAACTTCTAGTGAATTTTTAGTGGATAATGGAATACCTGATAATCAGTCCTTTAACTTCCTTTGAGTCTCTTGATGTAAACAATGTTGTTTAAGTCAACAAGTTTGATTTAAAACCCTTCCAGACAGAAATAGGCCTGCTTTTTTTCTGTCCCTGGTTAAAAATTGTATTTGATATTTTTGAAAAGAGAAAGAATACATCTTTCTGCAAGTTAACTGGATTGGAATATTAAGTGCTTTTGGCTTTTCCTCAGGAAAAGCATCATCTAAGTTAATTAAGAAACCTCCTTGCTTCCTTGAGAGTCTCACTGTTTCATTAGAGTAATGTATGCCAGTTTGTATTAAATTGAAGTTCACCTTAGCTCACCCAGTAGTTTTTCAGTTAATAACATGTAAGTTGACATCTGTTTTTTGTCTTTTGGTCTCTTTTGTGTGTGATGGATGGTGATACATAACCATGTGGCATGTGGCATGTCCCACTAAGAGTCAGAACGAAGTGTGATGAAGTCACAGTGATTCTGGTTTGTCTCTGGCACTCTCACAGCTGATCACCATGTGATGTCAACAGTAACATTCAGTAAGTCCTATAAGGAACCACAGCAGTTTCATACACAGAAATGTTTTTGGGGTTTTTTGCAGTCATTTTAAACACATCTTTCAATAGTGAAAAGTAGAAGGGATTTCTCTTAAACAATTTCACTTCTATTAATACTGCCATGGATTTAAAGTCATAGATTTTTTTCTGTTCTCTCATTCTCCAGCAAGTTTCCCAGGAAAAAGAAAATCTCTTGTCTCAAGAGGTTGGCCTTGTACCATATTAATCAATACACAGAGTTGTTCTCCTTCTGAATAAGTCCCTCAGATATTCATCTTATTGATTATTAATTAGTGATTATTATTCCATATCCAAGAAGAACTAACTCAAAGGCTGCATGCTTTCTACAACTTAGTTGACTGAGTTTGTAGATCACCCAAGGCTGGATGCATCTGTAACTTTGATGGAGAGGTAAAGGGAAAGGTTTTTCTAGCAGTGCAGTTCATTTCCATACGGTAAGATTAGGTACTCCTTTCAACAGCAATAATATGTATTTAACCTATTCCTTTAAAACACACACACACTTGCATACATAACGTTTCTTCCAGCAAATCTGCAACTAGATACAGCCACGACACATACAATCTAGGTAACAAAGTGATAGTAACCACACTAGTTAGCTTTGTTGTGTCCTCACTGGAAGCTAGGGTTTGGTATTTGATTGCCTTCCAGTAAGTGATTTAATAAGCTAATTATTCTGTGGAGCAGAAAATTCCCAGAACTGTGCCTGCATAAGCAATTTGGCCAGTGTTTCTTCCCATCAGTACTCTGTGCAGTCAAACATTTTCTGAATTGTTGGCAGTCTTGCATCTCTTCTGGACAGCCAATATACAAATTAAACATAATTTTGATAGTTGTCCAGATTTTACAGTGAATATGGATACAAACACAGGTAGGCAGCATGTTAGGTGTGGCTCCCTAAATGGTATGCTGATACCACACTCTGCAGTGTTTCTAAAAAAATGTTTAATTTAATTGGACTTGCCAGAATGAAATCAGACATACCAAAAGAAGCATTGTGACTATTGAGTCCCTGCAGACCTTTCAATTTTGAACAAACTTACTTAGTTTTCTAATATCTAAATAAAAGAGGGTTTAATTTCCTAGGTGGATGAGGACCCTCCTTGTCTAACACCATTTGAATGGTCATTTATTGCTATGAGGATTTGGCTAGAGGGGAAGGATTTCTCTAAGCACCAACAGATGCAATCACATGTTGAATGGAAAGTAAAGCCAGTTTTTCAGCATTGTCAGAGAATAGGATTTTTTCAAAGGAGGCAGCACTTACAATATTAGGTATGCTGCCTGTCTAAACCTACAGTCACTTGGCACTGAACCTCTAGCAATACTGTCCAAGTAATTTAGAAGGCACATGTGTTCAGATGGCACAGCTCCACCCAGAGTCAGAGTCAGCCAAGAGATCATCCGTGTAGGAGCATCAAGTGGTACTGTAGATGATAGAGTTTCAAGCCAAAATGAAGTTTCCAAGCAGCTGTCTGTTCCTATATCATACACTGAGAGCTAAAATGGTATGAGATTGATAATCAGTTTTTTACTTGGGTTACTTTTTGAAGCATAGCCCCTCTGTAGATGCAGACACCTTGACCCTGCAGTGCAGAGCTGGTGCTTTGGTGAGTCAAGAGAAAAAATCACTCTCTGAATGCCTTTTCATTTTCAGATAGTTGAGGAAGCAGAATCATCCCTGTCCTTATGTTCTAGAAAAAGTGATGTAGAGGATTTCTGCTGAAAACATTCCCATTGTTATCTGTCAAAGCAAATAGTGAGAATAAGAAATGCGTCAGGTAGTTTATAGGTTTGAGTATCCAAGCAAAGTCCAAAGGTATTTTAGGCATCTCTGATATACAAGCAGGGAGATCAGCATTTCAGTAGTAAAATTCATGCTCCTAGCATCCACACTTATCCTTGACAAAGAAAAGCTTTTTAATACACACTGGTGAGTTGCCCTTGCTGTGCAACCCAAATATCTAGCTCTATGTCCTGAATTTAAGGACTTGTCATGTACCTGATTCTGAAAAGGTAAAAGCAGAGCTGCATGGACTTCAGTGAAACTGTCTGCATAGACCAGGCAGCAGTGGTAGAAGGAAAAAAATTAAACTGGCTGTAAAAAACATAACTGATGAACAGGTATACAGCTACAGAGCAAGAGACAACTGTGTCTGCCAGAAAGATTTCGCTGCTTCTTTGAAGAAATGCTACCATTCGGAAAAGTTTGATCTACAGTTGCTTTGAAAAAATTTCCAAGATTAGAAGATGGGATCAGAAACCAAAAGAGAAATTGCCAAACAGAACATAAATAGGTCAGAGCCACAGGAAAGTGGATTATGGAAAGTCTCTTTTCTCTCTTATGAAGCAACTGATATTGGTCATTACTGGACACCTCCTTGCACTGTTCCTTGGTGAGCCATTTGACATGATATCTGCAAAACAGTATGGGTTCATTTGCAGCCTGCTCATTTCAGTAGAACAGTGGACATACCATTGTCTAATATAACAACTGTGAAACAAAGCAGACAATAAATTGAACACAACTGAAAAGGATTAAGTAAAGATTAATCTCTAACTAAATCTGGTGGGATCTCTATATAAATCTAGCCTAAATCAATGGACCTGGAATTAGCTAACTGGAAGCTCTAACCACAGAAACTGGGTAGAGTTTAATCAGCAGAGTTATGACACTTAATGGAGTTGATCTCCTTAGAATGTAAGCATCATTATCTGTTTTATCACTGATCACAGTATAGTAAGTAATGAGAAAATTACAGATCTACATGGGTTCAAATTCTAAATTTCAGCTGGTTTATGTACTACCAGCTTGTCCTGCATAGCTTTCCAGTTGTTCTGGGCAGCACTTAGCAGCTCAAAGCCAGGCTGAACCATTCCACCATAATGTAACATGTTGCCTAAAAGACCACTGAGAGAAAGACTCCAGGCCAATTTAGCATGTAAGATAAGATAAAGAGAGCAGGTCCTTTAATAAGGCCAATGGCCTAGAGGAATACATACCATGCGTGCACACCCAGACAGTGGTTCTATGATTCTGTAATGAGGTCCATCCAATCCCAGATCTGTCCACCCCCGGTTCTGCCCCCCAACACGCCCCTTTGGGAATTGGGTCTGGGGGCATGTGGGACCCCTTTTTCCTCATCTTCATCGTCTTCATAGCACGTACAGTTCTTGGAGCTCCTCCAAAATTCTGGGCTTGAGGGTTGCTTTGTCTGCGTGGTGTCTTCTGGTTCAGACGTCAGGTGAGAAGTTCTTAAACAAAGATGTTTTTCTACAATTCTACCTTGAAAAGAAGACTAAACATGCTAATGGAATTTTAGAGGGATTGATAAAGAGTAAGGGATATAATGAAGCTACATTAAAATCTATTTACTACATAACTACTTCTAAAAGCTACAAAAGTTAAAAAATCCAAAAAAGCTCTGAGGCGTCAGTCCCCCCTTTAGAGATGGACAAAACTCAATGTTGTCAAATCTCTACCACTCATGCCTAGCATTATACATAAGAACAGCAACTGGTGTTGATGACTGTACACACACCTCCTTGTGAGGCTAGTGAAAACTAGAGGGCCATTCGGTTTTGTAGATGATTTTCAAGTGGTCTTGGGAATCTGGAGAAGTCCTAGCTGATTGGAAGCTGGTGAACGTTGTCCTGATTTTCAAGAAAGGCTAGAATGAGGACTCCAGAAACTACAGGCCTGTCAGTCTCACTTCAGTTCCTGCTAAAGTTATGAAGATTATTCTGGGACATATTGAAAAACACCTGAAAGACAACGCAGTCATTGGTCAGAGCCAGCATGGCTTCATGAGAGGAAAGTTCTGCTTATCAAACCTGATTTCCTTCTATAACAAAGTAACCCACCCAGTTGATCAAGACAAGCCAGTTGATGTAATCTTTTTGGATTTCACTAAAGCTTTCAATACTGTCCCTCACAGAATCCTTCTGGACAAAATGTCCAACACACAGCTGGATAAACACATCATGTGGTGGGTGAGCAATTGGCTCACGGGTGAAGCACAGAGGGTAATAGTGAATGAGGTAACATCAGACTGGTGACCTGTCACTAGTGGGGTTCCACAGGGCTGCATCTTGGGCTCTGTGCTCTTCAACATCTTCATAAATGACTTGGAGGCAGAACTGGAAGGGATACTAAGCAATTTTGCAGATGACAGAAAACTCAGAGGAGCTGTTGACTTCCTCGAAGGCAGGGAGGCTCTGTAGAGAGACCTTGACCAACTACATGAAGCTCTGTAAAACCCCAGCCCCAGAGCCACAAGCTCAGCTAGGAGTTTTATTTTTAAAAATATACAAGGCTCCAAAAACTTGCCGACCAAATGTTTTGAGAACCTTCAGTCTTTATTACCTTGAGGCAGAGCAAAGAGGAAGAACCTACACAAGTTTTCTCAGGAGATACTTTTACTGACAAGTTTAGAAAATATGGGAGAAAGTAATGGTCTTGGCAAAAGTTTAGAAGGGTAACATAAAGCCAAAACAAAGTGTTCCACCAAAGCTATGACCCAGCACATGCCAACCCCTACAACCCAGCAAAGTCCAACCCACCAGTCTCAAGTTATAAAGATAATATTATTATTAATAATATATTATTATGTATTATATAAAATTAAATAATATATTATAATATTAGTTAATAATATTAAGAAGTTGTAAAGAAAGAGAAGAAGAGAGAGTAAGAAGAGAGGAGAATAAGAGAAAAATAGATTATTAAATAGCTACCACCCAAGAGTTGTACCTTTCACAAGGCAGGTGACAGGTCCCAAGAGCAAGGTGGAGACCATGTGCTGCAGTTTTTAAGTGCTGTGACCACCCCTCCCAGGTGGGACTTCTGGATCTCTGGCCACTCTGTGAGGCAAGGTGAGGGGCAGTGCTCTCCCTGTGCCAGCCAACCTAAGGCTGGGTTAGGGGTTCCAGGGAGTACAGTGTGGGTGTGCCCCCAGGCTGCCCTTTTGATTGACAGCTGCTCCAGGGTCTCTCCACGAGGCTGCAGGGGCTGCCATGTGGGATACAGCCTGGCCTTTCCCCCCACACATACACACACCTAAGTTGGTTCTGACCCAATAATATAATCCAGTGCCTCACAAGTTCAAATAGGGAAAGTACCAGACTCTGCATCTGGGATGGGGATGGGGCCACCCTGGCTGTTTGTACAGACTAGGGAATGAGGTGCTGGAAAGCAGTGCTACAGAAAGGGATCTGGGGGTCCTGGTTGATGGCAAGTTGAATATGAGTCAGCAGTGCCCTGGCAGGGCCAAACGTGTCCTGTGGGGCATCAGGCAAAGCATTACCAGCTGGTCGAGGTAGGGGATTGTCCTGCTCTCCTCTGCATTGGTGTGGCCTCACCTGGAATATTGTGGCAGTTTTGGGCACTGCAATAGAAGAAAGGCATTAAGCTCTTAGAGAGTGTCCAAAGGAGGGTAGCAAAGATGCTAAAGGGCCTCAAAGGGAAGCCATATGAGGTCACTTGGTCTGTTCATCCTGGAGAAGAGAAGACTGAGGGGACACCTCATCACAGTCTACAACTTCCTCATGAGGGGAAAAGGAGGGGCAGGCACTGATCTCTTCTCTTGGTGACAGTGGTCTGAGGGAATGGCCTGAAGTTGTGTCAGGGGAGGTTTAGGTTGGATATTAGAAAAAGCTTCTCCACGCAGAGGGTGGTTGGGCACTGGAAGAGGCTCCCCCGTGAAGGGGCCACAGCACCAAGCTTGACAGAGTTCAAGAAGCGTTTGGATGATACTCTGGGGCACATGATGTGACTCTTGGGGATGGTCCTGTGCAGGGATAAGGGTTGGACTCAGTGATCCTTGTGGGTCCCTTCCAGCTCAGCATATTCTGTGGTTCTGTGATTCTGTGAACTATTTGAAGAAATAGATTTAATCCATAATCAGAAGATAAGAATTAAACTGTTTTCCTTTCAGATGTTGGGGTCCTTCATGCAAACAGTTTTTTAATTTTCTATGTACTCATCTATTTTTTTTGTATCAGAAAGATTTAAAAAGGTACTGTTTATACACTAGTATAAAAATGTGTTTTCTTTCTTTTCTTTCTTTCTTTCTTTCTTTTTCTTTCTTTCTTTCTTTCTTTCTTTCTTTCTTTCTTTCTTTTTCTTTCTATCTTTCTTTCTCTCTTTCTGTCTTTCTTTCTTGTATTTGATCAGTTCAAAACTCTCCACAAAGTGTCAGGATGAGTAATTGTGGAAAGGAGCAGGGGAAAGAACATTCTTTTTTCCATTAGAGTTACAAACTTTAGAGAAGAAATAATGTTGTTTAAAATTCATAATATCTCAGAATATCATAATGTGTGTTAGCCTTAAAGTTTCATCTCAGAAGAGCCTATTTGAAGCAAATTTCTTGATTTTTCCCACTCACTGCACTTTGATTCACATCATAGTGTGATCTTAGGGCACATCAACTGACCTTTTGTCCTGAAGAAATTAAGCTGAAGGATGAGGTCCAGGAGCTTATATCATGCATTCCTTCTGCTAATGAGCACTCCATCCTCAAGACAGGCTAAAACTGGTCTGAAATTAAAGCCCTAAACATTAATAGTGTGGACAGTCTGTCTCCCATACCAACTGTTGAACTTTTCAAATCAAACTTTTCAGATTGCACTGCCAAAGAAGGCTGCAGAGAAAAAAGTAAAAAGTGTTATGATTTCGAGCTTATTCTGTTGAATTAAAATGGTAATTTTAATTTTATTTTTTTTTGTAACTGTAAAGTTCACCTCCATCTACAGAAAATAGGGCTATCCCCTTTTTTACTGGAAACATCTTTGCAGCAGTCTTTAGCATACAGTTTGGATTTCAGCATGTGTCACCTTCTTGCAACAACGTGAAAAGAGGATTTCCCACCTCCTCCAGTTTTTAAAGCATTATTCAAAAAGCTACTTTTTATATAAAAACTTTGGTGTAGGGGTTGGATAGCCAGCTAATGTAAGACCCAAGTACCATTTTGGCTTAGAGGGTTTTCTTTCCAGCAAGAGACACTTTAATGACTGGTCAAATGTACTAACCATCCGCTCCTTGCCTTAGGCCTTCAAACTAATGCAGAAAGTCATTAAGCATTCAGTAATAGGAAAGCATATTCCATACTATCCATGCAGTGCATGCAAAATTGGGTAAGAACTTCTACTGTACCACTGGAATTGCAAAAGAAATAAATACATAAAATAGCTCTTAGTCCTAAAAGAACTTTGCACCCTGTGAATGTGAAGCTGCAGCATCTGTGATAAAGCAAAAATGTGTATCTCTGCATTTGGTGCATATATATATATAATTAATTGTGAGAGATGTTCAGTCGTGCTGATGATTTGATCCCTTCAGCAAGAATGCACTTTTCACAGTACCTTACACATTGCCCAGTCACAGAGACTGTCCTTTTTTTTTTACTTTCAATGCTGTAAATTAAAAAATTTATACATTTGCATCTTGTTATTGAGTTCAAACCAGTTGTTCCATTCTGATGGTGCTTGCAAACCTTATCAGATTTAGTACTCTGTCTTTTATTGTTGCTTGCTAGGCAACTTGGAGTTTCCTGTGAACTGAATGAGAAAGTGATAACATGTGGTCTTTCTGTTTAATTTCATAAACCTGCACTCACTCCAACCTCAGCATGTTTTGTGAAAAATGTCAACAACCATCTAATCGTAGAGAGGTACACATGAGTAAAACGAAGAAAAATTATATTAAAACTTATCTATCAGTTAGTACTTTAATTTACCCTTCTATGTCTTCTTTAGTAAAGAAGCCTTAGCAAAGAGCTCTTTGCTAAGGCAAAGAGCCTTAGCAAAAATAAATGAAGACATTTATTCAAGGAAAAATATATTTTTTTGTTAGAAACTAGTTGTATATTTGGTATAGAACTGAAATAGACTCTTCTCCACTTGACAGATGAAAAATTAGTGAGTGTTTCAGTTATTAATTATCTACAGTAACTATTTGTTGAATGAATATTAATTTTTATTATGTATCCAAGATCCAAGAATGCTTTACCAGATGTAGTTGCAATTCCCAGTTGAAGTAAATTGGCTTTGCTTCACTGAAACAAAACATCTATATCAGTTTATACCAGCTGAAGATCTGGCTCCAGAAATGCAAGACAGCATTGAAATTTCAGACCTGCTGAGCAACATGCACCTCTCCATGTTAAAATATTTTAAATATTTAATATTAAGAACACACACACCCCCCCAAAAAAAAAGAAAAAACAAACAAACAAACAAAAAACCCCAACCGAACAAGATAAGGAAAAAAAACAACAATAATCAGAATGGGCCTTGGTTTCCACAGTAAAAAGTTCAAAGTTATGTGTCTCTGAGAACTCAATACCAACTGAAGACTGAACCCTCAAGGTATCATAAAGGGATGGAGAGTGTGTTATAGTAAAGATGATATCTCCTGCTGCAGTGTTTACTGCATTCCTTTACTCCTAACCATCTTCCTTTCAGTCAATCAAAAGTGGCACACCACCACTTTAAGAAAAACATGATACATGAATTTGATCAACTTAAAGCCAATGATAGTTTTTGAATCCAAGAATAAGAAGAGGTTATAATTTACCAGCTCCAGCACAGATACTTCTCTCCTCCTCTTTTATGCTATTTTTTTTTTTGGTTTGCTAACCTCTTATTATCATAGCTGAAAGAACTACTTAAGTAACTAGTCTAAGATCCTGATTTTGTAATTTCATCTGTGAATTGTCATTTAAAATGTAGTTTGGATCTCATAATGGAGAAGGGTTGACATTCTTATTCTACATGTCCTGTAGCTACTACCTTAGAACTAAAAGGGAAAGCTGAACTGGAAATAATTTTCTAAAGGTTATATGGTGGAAACAAAGACAGTAAAAACTCGTATAGACTTTTCTCTGGCACTAAAACAAATTATAGAACTGAAATTGGTCTGATTTTTTTTTCCCATTAGTTTTCTGGTTCTTGTTCAGTGTTCATGGCTCAGAAGTGACTTATAGAGAGTGCCTTGAAAAACTTCAAAACATGTGGGCCACTACTGAAATGACAGCGTGGCTTTGTCACAATGCTTTGTGCAGACAATTTTGCTGTACTACTGAGAAACTGTGACTTAAATTTAAAAGGGGCAAAGTCCGCAGTTACTTTATAGAGCCATGGCAGTCCTGCTCCTTACGTTTCCTGTCAATAAGTCTAGTCAATGTGATTTAAGTCGAATGTAGGAGAAAACAAATAATTTCTTCTGATTTAGACATCGTGAAGTGCTAAGACAACTTACATGTTTTTAAGAAGATGCTGTGGGTAATAGAGAGGCAGGCTACTGTTTTGTAGTACATAAATCATATTGCCCTGGTAACAAATCAGGATCACAAAGACTGTAGGAAGCACAGTGAGATAATGTCTCACGGACTAGTAGCTTAGTGCCATTAGGTTGTTTTACATTTCTACTTATTAATATGTCAGTCTTCCTTTTTCACAAAGATGACAAAAATGAAAGGACATTTCTAAATTCTGAAGACATCAGAAGCTTCCAACAGTCAACCAGGCTCCCAGAACTTTCTGTGAATGGCTGATACTGTTTGTCACCTGTACATCTGAGTGCTTGGCACACCATAGAGCTAAGTGCAGCTCTTTCTAGTAGAATGGTACTGCACATACAAAATTTTTTTGAAAGCTTAGTAATAAGAAAAAAATGTTTCTCATTTTTCTATAAAGCATTTCAAGCATTCAAGATAATATTGAAGGTAGTAATTTTCCATATGATAGTTCTCCCTGTGTCAGATAATGATTTTACAGCCTTTGAATTCCTAACTCAAAATTGCTCTATATGTTTTTATTATTATCATTTTTTCCAAAAAGCTTTACAAAGAAAAGACAACATGAGCACACTGCTTTTGTTGTGTGGGTGTGTGGTTGCCTCTGTATAATAGACTCCCTAATGTTCTTGGTTATAATGTGTAGCATTGCACAGGTAGCACTCTAGATTTCCAAACTCCATTTTCAGGCTCAATAATAGCCTTTCATTCAGGCAAAGAATTTACACCTAATTATAGATCTGTGTGCTTTTGTTCTGTTGTCTGGCTGGAAAGTACCTTGGGCATCTTGTCGCTGTCATTTAGGGTAAAGAGACAGTGCGTGTCAAGATGCTTTCGAAAGTTTTTGATTTTTCTAAGAATACAGCTATAGATTTTAAACAGTGGCTCCTATAGGCTTACTAAGGATAATGATAGGCAATTGCCAAGACATCAGTATTGGAATAATATTTTTTTTTAATTGCTGATAATTACTTTGTATCATCAGTACGATTTTTCAAGAACGGATAGGAAAGGGAACTGAGAATTTTGGGGGTTTTTTATCCCATCACTTGTCTAAGTATGTCTCTCTTAAAGCTGAACTTTAATTTGTTGAATGCAGTTTATATCTTAATGCAAAAGTTTGGTTTTGTGCATTTTATAATAAATCTGACTTTCTGTAGTGGTTGCAGTTTTAAACTGTTTTGAAAAGATCTTTAAGCATTAAGTAACTATAATAAAAACATAAGTGTAATACTGAGTTTGAAACTGTTAACTTCATTAATTTCATTCTGTTCCCTCTCTGACCTCAAATATGGTGTTTCTGTAAACTCATACCTGTATTCAGACATGCAGGGTTTTTTTTGTGCTGTGCAATTCATATGGACTAGCCAAGGAACAAATCCCGCTGTGAAGGCTATCAAAAAAACCAGTAACAAAAATAAAAAAGAAGACTCAAGACAACAGATAGAGAAGTGAGGGTGTATGGGAAGTAATATGACAGGACAGCAAGCAGGAATCTCAGCAGGTAAGTGTCCTAATTGTTCACATGTGTTTTTGTAGGTAGACATTAAAGCAAACAGATACTTCATTGACAAGGATGTGAAATTGGAGAAAGAAATTCTGTATGACTATTTGTAGGGAGCTTTTCTGAGCTGGAAGTGCACTAAGGTGGAAAGCAATAATACAGTTAGATGATTGAGACTGACATTGTCACAGTGGACTGATAAGGATCAGAATCAATATTTTGTGTTGGTGAATGACAAATGGTATGTAAAGAAACAATAGTCTGTGAAAGGTCTTTCAAAGATGACAAGTAGCTTATGGTTAAAATGTAAAGAAAAAAAAATGAAGGAAGATGCAGAGGGAGAGTGACATAACTAAAGTTACTGGTTAGGTAGATGATCTCTGCAATAGCAGTCTGAATGCAAGCAAGAAAAGAGGATATTTTATTAACCAGAACACAAGTTAGCACAGCTCTCATCAAACATTTTCAGGTATGTGTATGAATAGGAAAAACACTTCAAAGCATCACAAAGAAATGAAAGAGGTAAACATGAATGGTGAGTGGCAAGTTATACATCTAAAGATAGTCCTCTTGCCCACAGAAATCAAAAGATGCAATAGGGAGAAAAATAAAGAGTTCTAATTTAAATGTATTTAATTTTATGGCATAGCTAGGAATCTATGAGAAGACATTGGAGATATATGAAAAACTTAGTGCGGATGGAAAAGGCAAGCATGAAGTAGAGAAGGAGGCCTGTGAATTGTTGTCTTAAACATACATCTACAGAACAAATCACCCCAAAATATATTATACAAAGAGAAGAAAATAAAGTTAAGGACAAAGTCCTTAGAACTGTTCCACCCAAAACCAATAAAAAAAAGTGAAGAGTTTGATCAAGACATTGCTTAAGCTGAAAGAGCAACTAGCTTTTCTAGAGAGCATGAAGAGGACAGAGTTGTGAAAACAAAGGAAGGACAGTAGTTATGATAAAAGTCAGCAAAATCTAAAGCCCAAACAGGCCAAAGAGAATGAAAATGGAAAGAGTGAAAAGAATGAGTATGGCAGCAGTCAAGAGGAAGACTAGGGTGAAGATTTAATAAAGGTTCAAAAGACAACAACATCTGAGAAGTGCCTTGGTTTGAAAGGAGAAGAGAAAGAAATTATATGATGGTGAAAGCGAGGGGAAGGCATGTTGCATTTTTCATAATGAGAGAATGATGGATGAACAGCCTTTCTGTGGGAGAAAATCTTAAGTAAGTATTACAGTATTACTACTCATAGCAATCCAGCAAATGAGTAAGAAACAGAAGTATTACTAATTGACAGTACATTCTTGCCCCACACAGAAAGCAGTATTAAGATGTGATTTTCTGTGTGATGAAATAAAGAGATAAAACACATTAATCTTCTTTACTACTTATGGTAATATAACTTTGTCATGCTTTGTGTACTGACTTGCTAATACTGATGCCAAGTACTTAACACATGCAAGTCAATATTTTTAGATCCAGTTTCACTTATGTCTATCACATACTTTGTTTTACATTATTGATGGTTATCTAAGAGACTCAAACCACCGTAACCTGCTTAGTGTAGGAATTACAAAAATAAAGCAGTTCAACATGCAACAGTGATAGTAATAAGTAGCTATAAGTCAAGTACCAGTAGACATATGTAACACAGAGGAAAGGTGAAAAGGAATATTTAATTGCAATATGAAATAACAAATTATCATTCAGAGTCTGATAATGGCTGAAATCTCACAAAAAAAGTTTGGGAGACATTTATTTTGAAATTTACATGTCCAAAAAGCAAAAATAGAAAACCAAAAGAAATTCATAGCTCATGGCAAGGATGATGGCTTGGATAATCTTTTTACAATCAGTTTCTAAATTCTGACTGATGCTGAGGATTATTTCTTTTCATGGGAACCTGAGAGCATTTTTACTTTCTTCTTATCATTTTTTTCTGTTTTATTGGTGTGGGATAAGAGCCCCAGGAAGTACAGGCACAAGATTAACAAGAATGAGTCTTCAGTTTCAGGTCTTCTGTCCCTGAAAAGAATTGATTCAGGGCAATAGGTTGCCTTCTGTGCAAGACAGTTAGCTTAGCAGGGGTGACATTCCCTATAAGTGATGTGTATTAACCTGTCAAAGTGGATCAGGAGTCTATGCCACAGAAAAGTGAAAGGTTATAAAAGCACAAAGACAGTTCTACGCCTCTGACCATTTTCCTCAGTGGAAATAGAGATGATGTGTTTTAGGACCCTATGGAGGCAGGAGAAGTCCTCACAATTTCATCATAGGTGAATCATTCAACATTAAAGGAAGGGGATGATAGAGTGAATACCATTGCACTGAAAGAATTTCTTCTTATCAGCTATCTGTAGGCTTTTTTGCAGGTCGTTCACTTAATAAAAAGTAACTTAGTACCTTCCAGAAACTCTGCTCGTTTGTTACAGAGACAAACTGTAAACCAGGAACCTCAGTCCTTTAGTGAAGTGACTTCACACTACAGAGGTGAACATGTAGGTCCAAAGAGAGGGCAGTAACCTGAGGCAGCAAGCAAGGACATACGGTTGCCTGTACAGCAGCTCAGCAGTTCTTAGTGAAGGAAGTTGAACCAGGCCTTTGATTAAGTACACAAAGACAAACCATTAACTTTAATCATGCTAAAGCATTATGAATAATAAAGAAATATATTTCAGATTTTCTGGGGTTTTCCTTCCGAATTACACAGTTGCTTTCTCATGCTTTTGTTAATGTATTCCATGTAATTCACCTCTGAGTAGGAGGTCCAACATAAAGATCTAAGGAGGATTCAAGTGGTACATAGGCCTTGTGCTGGACCCTCCATAAGCAGCAGAGGTTTTCATTTCATGAGGGGTTTGTGGTTTTTTGCATTTTGTAGTTCATGCTTTCTTGCTTTGCTGGGAAAATAGTGTTGCCACTGGAAGTATGCTGCCTCCTGTGAGGATAAAGCTGACCAGCTAAACTAGGAAAGGAATTAGATTTGTCCTTAGCATGAGTGACCAAAGAAGTATGCTATCAAGATGTATCTAGACAGAAAAAGTTCAGCACTCCAAGCTGAGGCTAACCACCACCATCTTTCAGGTTTCAATAGCACATACATTGCCATTGTTTGATGTGATAGACCTTAGTGTTTCTTGAGTACACACTGCTGCATGACCTTGCTGATTCAAGAACATTTTTCTTTGGGGCTTCTGGGAATCTGTTTTCTTTTTCACTGCTGACCTCTAATGATAGATGTGTCTGAGGTTATGTGACAAATGTTCCCAAGCCTCACGTAGCCTTGTAAACTCTATTTGCTGGGGTTTTCATTACTTTCTTCCAGATCACAAAAAGGATTCTAATATAAATGGATAGGATTTTAAGGTACCATTTGTTTGATACTTATTAGCATACATGATTTCTTTTTCATACCACAGTTAGAGCTGCCTGGGGGTAGAATGAATATAGCTATACATTTTTGGTCCCTTTTGATAGCCTCAGCAGAGAAAGAATAAAATTGCATACCCATTGTATTCCTTCAGAATGCATGAATACTAAGGCACATTTTCTAAGCCTTTGATAGTTTTAGATTATTACTGTAGTTAACGAAATCATTAATTATTTTTAAATCAGGAGTTCATGTTAGTCCTTCTCTTTTGTGCTTCTTTTAAACTTTTAAACCTTGAATTTGTTGACCAAAAGATGAAGATTATTAAAGAGTAAATGTGATCTAGTTTTCAAGACAAAGGTCCCGGTGTAAAGGTTTTGGCTTGTGCTACTACTACAGTCAACTTATAAAACTGACAAGTAGCTAAGGGACATATTTTCATGTCTAAAATTGTCACTAAAATCCAAATGGTGGCACAAAAAATGATAGACTATTATTCACTATTATAATAGGTAGGTATTTGTCAATAGCTTCTTGGTGATATTTGTTACCTTGGCATATAGATGCATTTCTCACATTAGATGGCTTGTCTCCAACCTGTATGGTAAAACAATACGTCTGGGAACTGTAGCCTAGCAAAAAAATTCTCTGAGAGAAATGGAAACAAAAGTAAGATATTTAGTGTCCCAGAGAGTGACTTAATTGCAGGATCATCTTCTTCTGGGAAATATTAATTCACATAGCCCTGAAATTTAAATATGGAAACAGGTGTTTAATGTCAGGTGCCCATGTTTAAATATTTAACCTTAGATAACCTATGCCCATTTTATGTCTTAAAGTAGAGTTTAGAGTTGAGGTTTCTGAAGAGTTTTTTTCCTTATTGTCTTTGCATATTACATTCTTTTAAATACATTTATAATGTATCAGCAAAATTATTTTCAAATGTTGCCTTAATGTTACCTATTTTAAATGCAACCTATTTATACCATGAATTATGAAAGGACTATCTTAACTTAAAACCTTATTGGAAAGTGGCTCTGGATCTGTGAAAGAGAAACATCAGGAGATTATTACCATGAGTCTTAGATAACTTCTGAATGTTTAGAAAGCATTCAATATTCACTCATCACTACTGTGGTGAGTCATTAGTGGAAATGTACAGTCTAATTATAAAACATGCTACCCAAGTTAAGTATCAATAAGATTAGTTTAGGGCATAATCTGGCCTGGAAGGAAAAAAAAAGTCAGTCTTCCTATCAACAGTCTTCTTATTGCCTTAAATATATGACAAAGGTTTTTTCAAACACATCTGATTTTATTAATAGATACAAAATGGCTTTAAAATTCCAATTGTGGTATGAGTAAAGAAAGCTGGTTTAGTGGATTACATGCAGGATGACTAAGAATGCAGAAATGTGGAGAATTCAGATTGCAATGCCATGCAGATGATACGATCAACTAGCACTAAATGTTTGAAATGAGCAGTGAGTAAGAATAAGAAGTAGTCAATGATTTATGTTAGGAAAGATATGTGTGTTTTAATGCTCTGCCATGTTAGCAGAATATTTAGGTAAAAAACCTGAAGTACCAGTAATTGTTTTTTACTTGTCCAATATAGTGAGTTTAACAAGTTTTGTACTTAAGCTGTCATCTCCGCTTTCTTCTGTTAGGTGAGCAATCTAGAAAAAAAAAAAGCTGTTGCTACTGTTATTAATTCAGATAGGAATGCCGCAGGTTGTCATCACTGTCTGTGAATGTGAAGTGCTCTCAGTCTGTGAGCTCAGGATCATGCAGCTCCTCAGCAGTGACCAGTGTTGCCACCGTGTGAAATGGGGCCTGTTTCCCTTTTGGTCCCCACACTCTCCAATAATTCCCTTCCAATCCCAGGACACATTCTCCACAGATTAAATATTCATAGCTCTGTGTTTATCATTTATTTTCTTCTTATTGTCTTGTTTTCGTTCACCTGAAACGTAAACTCCTAAGATATCCTGGACACTTGGATTTTTTCCTACAGTAGCGTATTTATTCTCAGACCTGAATGTATAAATCTGTCTCAGTTTATCTCACAAGATGGTCAACTCTTGAAACAAAAGAGGGAAGTGCACACATTTGCACCTGTTTACTAAATGAGTCTAAAGCATTGTGGTCATCAAAAATTCATCAAGTATTACATTTTCCTAGGCATTCTTCATGTGCTGTCCTCTAAAAGCAAGCAATAAATAATAAAAAACCCAAACAACAACCTGTGATTCTGCATCAATGCCACTAATACAGGTGAAGTTTAGCTTTGAGCTCTGTCATTTTCCATGTCTTTATATCTACTCATCTCCCAGAGCTTTGTTGCTCTACCCAACCCTCTTTGCTCCTCATTTTTTTACGATTTCTCCAAGGGTACCTTTCCAAGTCATAGTATTTTTAAATATATAAGGATAGTTTGAAGTGTGGGCTAGATGTATGATTGCACAGTGTAACCAATTTTAAAGTTACTGCAGCACCTTTGTAAAAATGTTATTTGAGCTGATCACAGATATTAGGTTTCCAAAGAAAAGAGAAACTGGAAACCAAATTTAGTTAAAAAAGATAATCTCAGGGAAAAAACTTGCAGAGAAAAGAAGACAAAAAAAAAAAAAAACACACACAAAGGACAGTTAGAGATGACACAAAAAATACAAACTGCAGTCTGCACTGTCCATTAATTATAGCACACAAAATAAGAGTTGCTTTATTGCTTGTTATCCACAAAACACTCTCACAGTGAAATAATATTTTTTTCCTTTTCTATATCTTTATCAGGATTGCAGCATTTTAATCTCTGTAATAGGCTGTTGTACAATACTGAGTGTTTTATTTCTTTGTGCAATACCTAGACAAGCTAGATCACATCTGTTTAGATTCCAGTGGAAGAAAAAGTCTAATTTCTCAGCTGTAATGCAATGGACACAATAGGTTATTCTAGATAGAATAACATTGTTCCTATCAAAATGGTGGAATTGTATCAGGAGGAAGCAGTAGCTGGAAATAACAACTGAGTCCCTGCTACTCCCGCCAAGCGCTTCTTTTGTTAAGATATATAGACATGTCATAATTTTTTTAAGATGTTATTGTGATAAAGAGACAAAGAAAACCATTTTCTACTTAGGTATTCTAAACAACTCAGAAAACATTGAGGGTGTTTTATGTTCAGCTTGCAGTGCCACAAAGAGGTTGGATTAAAAATATAGTCTAAATAAAATTGATATATTTCTCACACATGATGTGCTAAATTAAGTTGTGTGGAATAATATATAAATATATATACATATATATATATAAAGTAAGTCGATTTAATTGCATCAATTTAAACTTTAAATAGCTTTTTAAGCATCTTAAGATATAATAGAAATTCATTAATTGTCCGTTAATCTGTCAACAAAAGCGCGTCACTGACATCCCAAGTTCATTTCAATGCCTGTAGGAAATGTAGACCTTCTCTCCAAGAAAATTCTAAAAAGAGAGCTGTAGAAGATGAGATGTTTTGTAGTTTAGGAATTTCTTACTCCTCTTTATAGGTTTCAGCTCAGCATATGTTTGAATTTATAGACACAGTTTTGAAACTATGTAGGCACATACTTCTTAAATGAGTGAGGTGGTATCTTTAAGGTAAACTGCAAGTCCTGCTAGTAGTGCTTGCATACCCATTCAATTTTTAGCAAGAAAACATAGGTAGTAACTTCATGAGTAGGTCTTTTAACATACAAGGTTTGTACTGAAACCATTTCCATCAGCTTTTCTATGAGAAAAGGTTCTTTGATGGATGTAATACATACTATTCCTTTGAGAAAGAAGACTACAAGAATGCTAATATCCTTTTGTCGTCAACTGTACCTCAGAAAAAGAATACAGTCAGGGAGGTTGATTCTGGTGGGAAGAAATGAGGAGCTCAGTTCATTATCCAGCTAGTGACTTGACAATGACTTCAAAGTTATTCTGCATACAATTGCTGAAGATCAAGGAAGAAAATATTTTTAGCCCTGGGATTTTTTTATGCTCTCAGCAGCATGAAAAGAGCCTGATAAATGACCCATTGCAAAATCACTGTTGCATTTATTTTTCTTTTCATAGTAGTAATAGTAATGTTGCTTTTAGTCCATCAGAGAACAAAAATAATTATCTCTGGGTTAAGGTATCAAATGCAAGAGATCTGTATATTTAAAAGAATATTTGAAACAAAGTGACTAAGATGAAGGAAAATATTTTTCAATATTGTGCCTTGGAAGAGTCATGCTAATTTTTATTTTTTTTTTTTTTACCTTGTGGAAGAATCCAGCTTTATAGTTGCTTTTGTGCAGTTTGGGCTGAAACATTATTTTTATATTCCCAGGATGTAATAATTAGGTATTTGTCAATGCAGATATGACAAATGTTTCCTGAATGGAAATATTCTGACATTTTCAAAGGTAAAATATGTAATTTTTGCAATAATCTGAAAATCCAGATGACCACAGACATGTGGCCATGTAGATCAGAGCTAAATTACTTTTTATATGTTAATTATCAGACTCTTGGTCAATGTTAACAGGAGCAGCCTTTTGCAAGTCATTATGTGCAAGTCAGGGATGAAGAACAGTACTCCATCACTAATCTTTGGGGGCATGGCAAGCACTTGTAGAGGAAACCTAATGCCTCCTTTATCTCTGCTAGATTGGATGTCTTAAAACAAGTTTGAAGAAAGGAAGAGCTTTACCTTTTGGAAGAGATCCCTTTAAATTATGTAGGGAAAATGCCAGACCCACAGAATGGCTCCTTTTTTGTTTTTTACCTTTCAAGGACTCTACTTGTGGTAGGAGGCTTTGATGACTTAATGTAGCATGAGTAGTAATTTCATGGTGTTCTTTAGTCTTTGAAAGAGAGGTGGGTGTTGCAGTGCATCTTCAGAGAATTATTATTATTATTACTATTTATTATAGTCCATGCTGAATTTGTGGCTAGAAAAATAACTGTTGGAAATTAAAAGACAACCCTTCAGACCTATGGAAAAATACCATTAAACACACTTAGAAAACTAAAATAAATTAAAGACCTTCAAGGCTACAGTAAGAAGCATATTCTTTCAGAATCGATGCTGTACGGTAGAAAGATCTAGTGATAAGGAGCCCCATCTGTTAGATATTAAGGTCAGCCAGAGTCACACAGGGTATGTCTTCTCCACCCAGACCCTCCAGCTATGTTTTCCGTCTGCTTTTCTTAGATGTGCTGGTGAAAGTGTGAGGCTTTTATGTTTTTTGCATTGCTGACATGTCAGATACTAAAAACTTAGTACGCTATTTGGGAAGAAAACAACTAGATTGCTTTGAGAAAGTCTTAGTTGTTTTTAATATATTTGATTTAAAAGGAGGGAGAAGAAGAAATTGTCTGTTCTCTCTTGTGCTGGGACCAAGGTTCATGACATTTAGGAAGTGCTGCCTGATTCAACCATGTGCAACTGCAGTGATTGCAAAGCATCACTCACAGTTTTAAGGCCTTGTCAAAACATTGAAATTGAAAGAGAGGAATTGGGAGCTTCCAGAAGCAACCTCTTAGTATGATGGATGGTTGGGTTTTGCTATTTGTTGGAGCCTGTAAAGCCTCTATGGAACTGGAAATCTACTATCAAAAATCCCAAACTCAATTGAGTGTAATTTGTTTGTCACCTTTACTTAGAAATCCCTTAGAGAGAAAACATTTTAAAAATTCTTCAAGAAATTTTGCTACTTCAGTTAAACAATACTTTAGGTAGGTAAACTTTATATAAAAGTTGCAGCTATTTTTACAGCCTTATAAGATTTAAAGTTTATGGTATGGCTGCGAAATGAAAATCACTGAAGTCCAATGTATGCAAAATAAAAAGGAGTCGTGATAAACTTTGACATATTTTGGCAGGACACCTTTTGTTACCTTTTTCTGTATAGTGGAATAGAGTCATCAGCAAATCTGTCAGCCTGCAAATTGATATTCCTATGGAATAAGTGGCAGATATGGATCCATTTTGCTAGAAAAAGTAAATAAACAGCTCAGGTCAGTGCTATGCCATATCTCTTTAGTTTTGTTTAGTTCATCCCATTTTTACTGTAATTAAGAGATGATAAACTAATAGATTGACCATGTGGGAGCATGTACACAATAGAACACAAAACAAAAAAGCATTTGAATGGCTAAGACTGTTCTTATGGGAGTCGGATGACTTTTAATTCTGGATGTGTTACGCAGCTTCTCTGTGCCCGTTTTAGCTTTTTTCTTCTTCTATTCTTTCTCACTGGGAAAAACTTTCAAAGAAAGATCCATCCTGTAGGACATACAAATAAATCCCTTTAAACCATGAAGAGGTCTTTATTAAACCCTGTTACAGAAAAAACATTAAACCAGTGTTGAATTCATTCTTATCTACCCACACACATTTCTGGACTAGGCTAAGAAGAAAAGGACAACTTTACCTTTCAACTGATGAAGGCCAAAACAGAGGGAGGAACCTCAAACTAGTGCTCTGATATTTTGCATAGAAAATATTCTTAAGTGGCCCTGGAAACTGAGGGCCAACACATTTCTTTCATTAGGAAAGAAAACAAAAATGAGACTGAAGATAAACCTGGGAGAAAACAGTTTTGAGAAGAACTGAAAGGCATCCTTGGCTTACAACTCATGTTTAGAACATTTAATTACTTTAGCAATACCAAAAAAAAAAATCAATTTTTGTAGTTTAATATTTCTTCCCAAGGTTGTTTCCAATATTGTGTACATCTGCAGCAATACAGATCAACTTCAAGGAACATTTTGAAGCAGAAATTTGCACATTCTTTGAGATTGAGATAGAGTACTACCTGCACTGCATATGTAAACAGAAACTTTCTTACAGTATCAGCTTCAGGATGGACATCTTAGTATATAGGGCAGTACAACAAGACAACAAGATAATACATTTGACATTAGTGTTCAGGTCTCTTAAGAAAATCCTAGCATGACACTGAACTCTGAAAACTGTGAATGTAATCAAATGAGATTGCAATTTGGGGGACATCTTTTTTTAGTTGAGAGCATCAAACCAAACCAAACCTATGCAAGGTAGCTGTAAATTAAAGACTCTCATATTGCCATAAACATTAGTGCTGTTGACTCTCCATAGTATGCCACTATTCCTGGTGTATCAAGGACTTTCTAGTTGTCACTTCGTCTCTCAGAGACTTAAGATGCTAAATTTAAATAGTATCATGGGCAAAATCCAGTAGTTCAAGTAACTGGGGAAAGCATTAATCTGTCCTATACCTTCAAAATTTTGTTTTCTTCCTAGCAAACAAATTGATAGTACACTAAAATCTAGTTGCATTAGTGTGGGGACAGCGGCTGTGTAAGAATGTTTTTTCCCAAGGAGCTCAGTCAGAATCTATAAATGATTTCACTGTTTTCTCTTGCAAAGTGGCAAATGTGTGTATTTAGTTTAATTGGAGATGTGATCTCATCCAAACAAAGCTCAAAATTCAGAATTTTGAAACTCAGATACGTCACATGAAAGTAGTTTTCAAATGAAACTATATTTTGGGGACCTTCCCAGCAGTTAGTTGCTAAAATTGAAACAACAAGCAAAACCTTTTTATTTTGGTGTTCCTTGTTTTATTTTCACCTGTTTAATGTTTTTGATACCAGTCAAATTGTCATTGATCTCAGATGTATTTCAGTTCCAAGCAGATCAGTTTGTTTTCATCTTTAGATCTTGTTAAAACCAAAGGAAGATTCCTTTCTTCACCTCACTTGTATATGACTGTAGATAATTATAATCCTTGAAATTCATAAGTGTATATGTTTTTCATCCTTCAGAAAGCTTTAATTTCCTTTAAACACAATGTGCAGAAAGATTATTGTCTGTCCCCTGTGCCATTCCAATTGATTAAAAGAGAGATAACCTGCCCTACTTGATTCCCTCTGCTTACTGTGAGGACCTTGCATAGCAATGGGAGGAGGAAATCTACGTTCCTCAATCATATTCTGCCTCTAAAGCAGCAGTGCTAGGGAGCCACACAAATTGCTCGCTATACAAATTAGCCTAGATTGTAAAAAGCAATCAACCACAGGGCTTACTTCAGTGTGGATTAAGATATGGGTTAGGTTAATGAAGTTCAGCAACAAAGTCCCATTCACAGTATCCTCCCTCATGTGTAGGGCTGTGGTAGAGCCATGATAAGCACATTTTCCTTTAACAATGAACATTTAATGCTACAGTGTGCTGTGCCATCCCAGACTAACAGTTTTGACACATCACTGAAATGTGCTGTCATGAACTGCCTCTCACAGTACATGATACTTTGAGTAGCAAAAACATAAGCAAAATTGTTCTGAAGCTGCATTGATTCTGAGATAGATGGCTTTTGGTCATGAGTAAGTATGACTATAAACCCTGCACATCAAAATGACTCACAAAATCAATAAAAAAGTTTCTCATTTTTTGGTAGATGTGTCCATACGCACTCATGAGCTCTTACACTCACTGATTGATTTTTTTAACCACTGATTGTTTTATAAATTTCTGATCCTCTAAAGTGGTAGAGTTGGGAAATGCCACTCAGTTCACCCCTCTACCAGTGCAGACTGCTCCTGACTTCATGCAGACTCAGTTCAAATAGCTTAACAAGTTACAGTTACATTATTGTGTAGTTCTTTGTAGTCTGTTCAAGGAGAGTTTTTGAAAAATAGGACTCAGTCACCAGGCACCTGCAAGGATTTTGGTGAGGAGTTGCAATCCTGTCTCATTGAGTTTTGCATGGTCATGGACAGCTGGAAAGATGATCAATGAAAAAAAAAATTCTACTGAAGACCATAAGCCACCTGCAGAAATAGGGAAATGCTTCAATATCTAGTCCTATTGTCATCTGTAGAATTAATGGAAGGAATTTGTCAGAATTCATATTTAGTAGCCATGTAAGAAACAGTACACCCAAAAGGAAATGTGCAGTTGCGCTTTTTCTCTTCACTAGAGGGTAGGGTTTAACACTGAGGAGTAATGGCAGCCACATTTCCCTATGCTAAGCACTAGCTTTAAAATCAGGACTTGGAGTACTTGGAGGCACCAAGCTATGCATATGCTCTGTCTAATATCAGGAAGTTCAAACTCAATGTTACAGTACTCTCAGTTCAAATCCAGCTGCAGGTCTAGCTCAAACCCTGACCATCTCCAGTGAAGATAAAGATTTCTTTATAAATTATTGTATCTGTAGAGATATAGATTAGACTATATCTCAGCAGCTGTAATAATCAACTTCAGCTTCTCAACATTTTTAATAATTTGCACATATTTTCATTAATTGGGAATACGGTATTAACTAGATCTCTCAGCCTTACAATAACTGGTACAGAGCTTAAATTCTTCATGGAAGTTACAAAAAGGCTGAATTAGGAAGACACAGAATAAAATGATTTTAATTGAATTGTAAGGGATTTTAGTAAGGAAACTGGTTTATGAATATTTTGAAAATTACAGCAGGCAGTAATAAAGTAATCATAATATTGAAATGCATAGGCCAAAACCACCAAGCTTGTTCCTGCCTTCTAAAGCAAGGTTTTGCAAGTGTGACTGCGTACATAAATATTAAATGGCACAAAATGTATCATGTGTTCACTTGAGCACAAAGGAAAAGGAATATTTTTACAAAATATGATTGCTAAATTTGCAGCACAGGTCTTACATGTTTTCAAATATAAATTTAAATATTACATAAACTGTTATTGAAATGAAAAATGAACTCTTAGAAATGGATTATTAGATACTAATGATCGATTGTTCAGGAAACGTAATTCATTATTGACCATAGCAGATACAGGGTAAAAGGCAACTTTGGTTTACAGTTTATCTAAAGCAGACATAAAACAAAGATAGAGAACAGTATATGACAAATAGAATGAAGGAAAAATAGATAATTGTAATATCAATTAGAATTTGTCGAGTATACAAAATCAATCAAAGAAATTAGAGACTGAGCTAAATAAATATGCATGGTTTCTAGAGATATGAAAAATTAAAAAGATAAGAATAACAAAGATGAGTACATTCAATGTTAAAGAGAGCCTAAGTTTGGTAGTCTCATATTTAGATCTAGTCAGCATAATTATCAATAGTGCACCATAAATATTTTAGCTCTGTATTTGGAAGAAAGTATCAAAGTTATTTTATTTCACATGCAGACTTTCCAGTCTTTTACTAACTTGGAAGGACTACAGAAACATGTGCTTGGCATATTTCTAAATAGGTAGATTTGATAATACATATTCAGAAGTCCTAGATAAGGAGATCTAAAGTCTGCTGATGCTCTTTCTAGTAAATCTTGGAACAGGAGAAATTTTGGTAAAATGAAATAACAACAGTGACAAAGTGCCAGCTGTTGTTGCAGTATATAGTGTCTTTTCCCTATGAAAAATGTCAAGCAGGATGTCCCAAGTAACTGTATGCTGGTTAGGCTGACACCTATCCCTGACAAAAAGAAGAAAGTGCCAATGAAATTAAATTAATAAAGACTTAAAGGGCAAAAAAGTAATCAATTTCAGACAGCAGACTGTATAAAGAGAAACTCTTGTCAACAAACTTGATTTAAACCTCAGACATCATGACAGATTCGGTTCATTAATATAATTGGGTAGAAATGATACATTATGATTTATTGCAAGGGGTTTGACTTTGTGACTTATGACATTCCAATGTCCTGAACAGATGTCAAAAAGCTGTTGCCAATGAGAAATTATTCTGGATGAGAGTGATTTCATTGGACTCGTAGACATTGGTACAAAGCCACATTTTAATCAGTTGATACGGAGAGGAATGGAAATGACCCGCCACGGAACTTGTGGGTGACACAAAGACTGGTGGGAATTGTAAACAAAGATGTAGTCATTCTCAGCAACTGAGATCACAAGTAAAACGTGCTTTAATATACAGGCACAGCTGTACAACTACCTCCCAAATATATTACATTTAAGAAAGTGGTGACCTTGACAAGGATCTCTGGGTTGTAAGGGACATGCAACTACCCATGCACTCCCAGGATGATGCAACAAAAACAGATGAATCTTGGATATGAGAACATCTAAGGAAACAGCTGACTGGATGTATTGGGTCTGGGTGAGATGGGTGGGCACCTGGCGTCCTGCCAAGGTCAACCCCCCACACTGGGAATAGTTGAAAATTTGAGGAGGATCATATAAGAGCTACAGGATTTATTTTAGGACTGAAAAAAATACCATAAAAATTGAAACTGCTCAATTCATTTAAGTAAACAGAAGATACTGTTTACTTAACATGATGATGGATCCCCTTCCTGTAGACAGCACTAATGCATATTCTAATGTGTCAGAGAATTTTAAAACTAATAATGTAAGAGTTTAACAAGAACCAGTATATGAAAACTGAAGCCAGACAAAACCAAATTGAACTAAGATTGGAAGACCTTGTGTACACTATAGCTTTTCAAAAACACAGTTATTAAATTTGCACAATTAGTGAATCAAATGTTTTCACAAATGGAAATACAAATGTTGGGCTTCCATAGCCAGTAGTATTAGACCAATATGCTGAGCTTAGCAGAGCAGTGCATTTACAGTTTCTCTTCTACCTTATTTTCTCTGAATGAATGATGAGTTACATAAGAGCATTAAAACTATTGCAAATATTCCACATCTGAGTTTGTTAATTATTGCTGAATTTGGAAGACAATATTTTTTGGTAGTGGTGATGTTTCATTTTGGAACTGTAATATTATACAATGCTTTTTCTCCAGAATAGTAACCATGTTAAAAAAATATATGTTTTGATCTTAACTATGTTTGAGCTTGCTCACTTCCCATTGCAAGCATACATCAACTTTTCTTTGTGCTAATGTTCACAAAAATAAATTGCATGTCGTATTTCACAGAAATATTTCAGAACACTTTAAACTCATTAGCAATAAAGAGTCCCAAATAACAATTCCCATTCTCTTATAAATAGAAGTGACCTCTAATAGAAAAGTCAGAATTTAGAAATTCATGGTTATTTCCATCCTGGAAAACATATTTGTTGTGATGCAACGAATAAATATTTTTGCTTTCTCTCTCTCTTCTCCCCCATTGTCTGTAAGAACAAAACAATTCTAGTAGTAAACCATGTAACACTATTCAGTTTTTATGACTGAACACTGCTGTAATTTTTAATGTCTTAATTACAAATGGAAACAAATGATGTTGTACTTGGAAAAGACAGTAAACAGGAAATTGTGAGCAGGAAAGGGATCTATAAAAAGAAAACCCAGATAAGTCAAATTATACAAAGAACACCCAACTACACTTTGCTTGTCAAAACGATTGCAGTTTTCATCTATAAAAAGATGCTTCTGGGTGGTGACTCAAAACCCCTACATTTGCTATTTCAGATGTAATTTCCCTCATTCCATTCTTCTCTGGTGTCAAGAGTATAAAAAGAGACACACAGATTGCACACTCCCTCGGCAGACATTCTGTGAGCCAACACAACCTTTTCAGAACTAAGATCTTTACTTTAGTCATACTTGGAGTTGTATTGGGTACAGGATTTTCCTGTGTGCATAGGTAAAGTTGTGCTACAAAGTGAAGAAAGGCATTGAATTTGGCCATTCTTATAGTAAGTTTTGCCATCCAAGGATACCAGGACTTTGTCTTTAGTTGGGTGGGGAGGCAGGACTGCACTGTCACTCTTTAGCGGCAAGGGAAAAAACCTCATCCCCTCCATTTTTCTCTTTTTTTCCCTCTTGCTTTTGGCAAGGGGAGCATTGTTTTGTTTATTATTTGGAGTGGAAAGGGAGAGAAGGGCCTGGTAGTTCAGCTGGAGACCTTCCCTCTTGGTCCAGATTTCCCCAAGGAACAAAATCCTGGTTATTTCAAATTTGTGACCTAGCCATATGCTGAGCAACATGTCTGTTCCCCAGTGTGCCCAGGGCTGCGTTCACCTTCTGGGGAGATTCTTTATTCAGCTCTGCCTCTCTTTAAGCCTTTCTAGCAGCTGGTGCCCTTGTAAATTCAAGAGCTGCCCTAGGCTAAGAAAAGCCAGAGGCTAAAAAAAAGCTCTTATCATCTGCTT
Source organism: Manacus vitellinus (assembly GCF_001715985.3). Classification (NCBI taxonomy): domain Eukaryota; kingdom Metazoa; phylum Chordata; class Aves; order Passeriformes; family Pipridae; genus Manacus; species Manacus vitellinus. The sequence goes on along the minus strand of NW_021940517.1, from coordinate 301,377 downwards.
TCACCCTTAAAATGTCTTGTAAGGGAGTTTGACCAAGTCTTGTGGGAAGACAGCAGCTCCATGCTGCCCAACAGCCCTGTCTAGACCGAGTGACCTTGATGTGTCCCTGCCAGGCAGGACTGGCATAGCAAGCGCTTCAGAATCAGTCCGGCACGTAGACAAACACATTGCTCAGAACAGATACAGAAAATGATAAGCAGAAATAGAAATGAGTGTCATGAAGGAGGATCTCTTTCTCTTTACTCAGATAAGCTGCTATTATTTATTCTTCAGTCTGAATTTTGCACAGTCTGACATTTCACAGAAAAGAATTTTCCTATGAAAGCTGACCCGCATTTAGAGTATTGGAGGGTGAGGACATTCGCTGTTGCCGGTGTTTGGCGTGTCCGTTGCAAGCAGTTGCAAGCAGTCTGAAGTATCCATTGTAAAAGATGTGTGAATTTTAAAAAGGTGAGCCAGAAGTTTCCGTGTACATTCTTCTTTCCTTCATTTGTTTTGTATTTTGAATTTTTCTTTGTATCTGGCTGCAACAGTGGAAAGACATGGACATTTTGAGAAGGGACCACATCTGTACTGCATTTCTTTAAAGCCTTTGTTAAACCATAGGTGAAAAACACTCATGATAAATGTATCTGGTGCATGGCACTGAACAGAGTGTGTGTTGAATTCATGAGGCACTTCTAGTTGTAAGTACAGCTTGATAAACTAAACAATACAACCGTTTTTATTATATGTAGAAGAAAATTCATTTTAGAGGTTATTTCTACATATTATTCTATCTGTGATTCTCAACACTTACAGCTAAGCTCTCTTGATACTGTATAGCCTCAGAAGAGTAAGTAATCATAGCCAAGACCCTGAAAGAACATTAGTTTTTCTATAGATAAATAAGTTCCTTTCCAAAATCTGTTACTAAAATATTATGGATTAAGAGCTTGGGAGTCGAAAGTTAAGAAAATGTCATATTAGCATATGCAGCCTTGACTCAGCTGCACAGGCATAGTTAATATGTACTCTCACCTTCTTAGTCACAGTCACTGGCAATGTATCGTAAGTGAGCAGGATGCAAGGTCTTGTGTATGTTGATATTGTTTCTGATAAAGCCTCGTCCATACCTATGGTTTAATTAATTATGTGAATGTTGCATTAGTAAAATTCAGGTGGCACAGCAGCTGTGGCTTTCATGGATTTTTGGAGGACTGACACGCTGTATGTCATTAAACAGTGAAGCTGTCAGATAATTTTAGAAAGTGAATTCTCGATATGTCTCGCTTTCAGAATAAGTTTCATTTTCTGTAAATGGAAAGAGTGTCTAAATTTAGAACTGAAATCCATTCATTTACATCCCATGTATAATGTAGTCTTTGACAGCTAAAGAATTTTACCACAGTTCTCTGTTGATATTCTGATCTGCAGAGACCATCCTCTGTTGGTTGAGAGAATAATTTGCCTTTCATATATAATCAGCCCTGAGCTTCATCTGAAAAAAAAAAAATCCCGGGATGCTATATAGGTATATAAAATCCTTATTCAAACAATTCCCTGTTTTCTTGTGTTACAGTATGAAAGCACTTGAAGGAAATAGTCTTAAAAACTCAACTCCTTTTGCTTGATGTTTGATCTGTTTTCAGTTCAAAAAGTGCATCAAGTGCAGTAATTAAATGCACTGTGTGTCCCAGAGCCATGTATTCCTGACAATGTTAATGTGCCGTGTTCACATGTACTTTGTGTTCCTAACAATATTCAGCATACAATAGAGATGGGTCTTTGGAGTGAAATTTCAGTTTATTGTATCACTAAATATTAAAATCTGGTGACAGATGTTTAAAAACTTTGCTAAATTTCCCTTGATTTACTTAGAGTCTTATAAAAGCCTATGCTTTATTTGGTCGTAAGAAGTCTTCAGTGTGTGATTTTCTGGTTGCAGTCATTGTAACTCCAAATTTCTGTGTTTTATATATTTCAAATAAATTTGTACACAGTCAGTACACCGGTATTTTCCACTTTGGGAAGAAGGGGAAAGGGACTGCGAAAAATATGAAAGGAGTCTTTCAAATGAAAATACATATTCTGGTTCTCTATCATTGTGTGATAGGCAATCATAGGATTTGTTCCTGGTGATTGAATAGAAGAAATAATCACAATCATAGGTGAAGTGTCCAGAATTTTGTGTGTTGACAAAAGGCTTTTGCTGGTTAGGAGTTGTAGGAGTCAAATAGAGATTACTGTGGAATGGAGGTTGCATGTGGAAAAGGTGTATAGGTTCAGAATTGCTTGATGACACCGAAGAATTTACAGGTTTTCTGATCTTAGACATTGGGATATTTCTGTCCAAAAAGTACTGAGTCTTTCTGAGTGCTGAGAAATGCTTATCAATTCTTTAAGCCTTTTGTTGAAGTTAACAGGACTCCTGAGATGAGTAGTAGGTGGGGGAGTCTGTCAAATCCAGAAATTGGGGGGTGGGGTGGTTTGAAATTCAGAGCTAATTTGAAGGGGGAAAAAAGGAGGAAAAAAATAAACAACAACAACAAAAATCAGCTATGTGAAAGTCATGAAATCTGCTTAAAGGTGTACAAACTGTAATTTAGACCTTTCCTTTGCATGCAGTCTGCATATACTATTCTTTCTCTTACAGCTATTTTGTTTAACATGTTCTTTCTGGGTCAAGGGCTTTTTCTAAAGTTTTATGGAATGCATAACCTGTAATATAAATTTTGAACAACTGCTTGTAAACCTCACGGGTAAGCTGAAAATATGTCCAAGGCCATGAATTAGAGCTGCTGTCATGTTTCCATAGGAGCCCCACTTCTGGAAGACAGTGAAGCCGCAGATTTCTGCTGCACACAGAAGACCTCCTGCTCTCTGTTGAAGAGCCATGGGCTAAGCTCCTAGCTCTTATATAGCCCTTTTATAAACTCATTAGTGAGAAGCCCTGGGTTTTTTGGTAGCTTAAAGGGCAATTTCCAGATGTTGACATCTGTGCTGATGTGCAGCAGTTGTGCTCAGTTGCTCTGTGGTTATTTTACAGTAGTTTCCTAGGTTACAGTTGGCTCCATTTTGTTGCTAGTTACAGTTTTCTTATAAAAGCTGGTAAGTAATCGCACCCTCCATGTCACCTCAACCAGGAGGAGTCTACTTGTGTCCATTTTCTGGATGCCTCAGGCATCCCAGTGCGGCTGAGCTGTGAGATGTGGAAGGAGGTTCTGCCCTCTCTGCTCTCAGCAGGGTGTGCTTCCCAAAATCTGCAGTGCCCCATTACCATCTCATAAGCACTAGGAAGTGCTTCAATACATGGGTCCTTCACTGGAATATTCAAATTTTTATGGTAGCAATTCCTGGAAAAGTGAGATTGAGCGCCAGTCCTATAAGTAGAAGTTGAAGGGATCAATCCTCTGACCTGTCCTCTGACATGAGGGATTTCAGTCTGCATATTTCTGAAATTTCTGAAGTACTTCCCACATTCATTCAAAAATGCAGTTTATAAGATTCAGGCGTTGTGACTCGATGGAGACAGCAGAGTCAGTTAAAAGCTGAACCAGAATCAGAAATTGATGTTCCTCTGGTTTCTATTTCTTAATAGAATGATATGGGTATTTCAAATTACTGTTAGCTACCCTGGAGATTATTATCAAGGTACTAGTTCAACAACTGCTGTTAGAGCACTATTATTTCAACAGAAATAATAATAATAATAATATAGAGGATAATATTATTATGTGGATGTGTTACTTGCAAAAGCAAACATACAGCTCCAAAAATAGATGCAGCAGTCATAATGTCTTCCACACATAAAAGAAGCCCTGTTAGTAAACCAGATTTTGTTGCGAATCTGTATATGTTGTCTGACTGCTTCAGCATCTTGTAAAAAAACTCTTCTATTGTCTTTGGAAAGATATGCTTGATTTTTGTAATGTTCCTAGTAAAAGGAAACCAAAGTATTGCATTTGTTTTCTTGTTATCATCCAACAAGCAATTTTACTTAACTATGAGTAGTTAATACATTTAGTTGAAGTACATTTACCTCTGTTGAAAATTAATGATGTATACAACTGTTAGCTAACTTGGGAAATAGGCTTTTTATTATTCTATCCACTGTGACAAAATTCTACAAAACTCTTAAAAATCTGAGAGGGCATACATACATAACTAGCCTGCTTTCCTCCATTTGAGAAGTATCTACATAGAAAATACTAATATAAAGAATAATTGAATTTTAAAAGGAAATTATCAGATTACATTTGCTCTGATTATAATCAACCTGGAAAGAAACTTAAAATCAATAAACATTTTCTTTTAAAATATTCACCCATCAGTGAAAAATCTGTTTTCTCTAACTTCCACATTAGACCTTACAGCACAGAAAAAAAAGCACAATGCTCGTGTAAAAGGTCTTGTAGTAAAATTTGATTTGAAACTTACTGGGTAAGAGAGCAGATGTGGATTGCCTCATTTAATTACTCAGACTGTTTCTAACAGTAAACTGCAAAATGCAAAAACAATGTCAGTTCTTTAAAGTAAAGGGGAGTGTTTTTTAATAGGTTATGAAATATAGGCACCTTTTAACCTAGTCAGTTCACATTAAAAAACTTTCAGGATTGCAAAAAGCAATGTAAAAAGAAATGACAAAAATAACTGTGATCTGAAGAAGTTCAAGGGTAAAAAATGTACCAAGTTACGTAGCATTCTCTCTTGCCTTTTTATTCATGGTATAGCTAAAAGAGAATTTAATCTCCCTGTTTCAAATATCCATTAAAATCCTTTTGAATCTACTTTTCAGCAGAAAAGCAAGATGGGGTCAACTTCTGCTACTCAGATTTATAAAGATACATAGGAGCACTATTGATCTGGAGGAACTGGAAGAGCCCCAGTAATCAAAAAAGAGGTTAACTGCTGTCAAGAACTGCTGTTTCTTTGAGCTTATACTGGAGGCTGTATAATTTGTAACAGACTGGAGAAACGAATTGGTTTTGAAGCCCTGCATTTAGCATTTGGTTTTAAATTCTCATTTCATATATAGTTTTTCATTACTTAATGTAGTGCCATATCTACTTTTATGTAGTCAGCATCTCATATATGAAGAATGAGTTTCTGAGCTGTTCTTCTAGCAGGGGCATCACAGAAAATGCAGTTTAGTGCAAATGAAGTTGTAAAGGAGTGAGGAATGCTTTCCATTTTGAGTTTCTTCTGGCATTGACATGACCCTCAACATAGGTTAATAAGCTGCAGGGTAGATCAGCTTACTGATCAGCTCCTGTAGCTCCTGGTATAGCTGTCATGGCATGAACTGGGGCCTCATTTTTGGCTCTACTCCCCGACAAGTTCCTACTGCCAGTGCTTGTTGGAAGCAGTGATGGGTGGTACCAGTGCTAGCACCATTGCCCTGGTACCAGTACCACATTAATGCCCAATTCTAGGTCTGTGTGACAGTGAATTGAAGCCAGTATTACTGTGCTCCTGCCTGTGCCACCCTGGGCAGCTCATCCGGCCTTACCGAGTCCTGCCTGGCCCTGTAGCACCTCCAGCCCCTACCCCAGTGCCAAGCACCAGCACATACCTGGACTCTGCACTCAGGCAGAGGCAGAATGGCCTCGCTGCGCCAGGTCCGGGGTCCACCATGCCTGTGTGGTGCCATCAGGGGCAGCCGTATGCAAGTCCCAAGGAAAGAGTAGGGTAAGAAGAAACAACTGTGATACTGGGTCTCACACCTTCTCAGACTCCAGTTAGCTAAGGATGCTTCCTGAGATCAGTGTGTCTGTAATTATTTCCATTGGATTTGTCTGCCATGCACTTGACCAGGTTCTCTTGAAAAGGTGTAGATTTCCAGCTTGCATAACAACCTTTGGCAATAAGGTCCACGAGCATATTGTGCATGGCGTGAGGAACCACTTCTTTACAGTCAACTGCTTTGAACTTTATTCCTGCTGTCTTCATTTGATGCCTCCCAAATCTTGTACTGAATCAAGGTAAAAGGTCACAAAATACACAATTAATTTAGTCTGCTGCTTTATCATCCAGTCTTGTAAGGTTCTTCTCTGTGTCTTTACAATCAGCCTTCATCTTTGCCTCTCTAAACAACGCACTGTCATTTGAAAACTTTTTCACCTCACTGCATACTCCCAGCAGGGTATGAAAAACAGCAGCTCCTGGCAAGTATCCCTGGGGAGCTCTACTCATGTTGCACTTGCACTGCAAAAACTGGCTGTTTACTCTCTACTTTGTATCTGCCAGCAAAATACCACCTATTCGTTTCTGTGTAGGCCTAAGCTCTCATAGTCCATCTACATAGTCCCTTTGTGGACACACTACAGTCCCTGTGAGCTGACAACACATCTATCTGCCAGCTCTGTGCTGCTCTGAAACACCTAAATGTACATGTGCAAGTGTACATGTACATGTGCATGTGCACTTGTACATGTGCGTCTGGTTTTCATTCTAGGACTTTAAATACTGCAGTATTTAACTTCTATGCACCCATGTCCTTTATTGGATCTAGCCTGAAGTACACACCAACACTGTTCCTTTGTATAGAAACAGTAGACTAGAAAAGCATTTGAAGGTACTACCGTTTTTACCTTTACTACCTTTTTTTCCCTTTGCTGGGAAACCCAGCTACACTTCTGAAAGACTGATAAATGTTGGGCTGAGAATGTCTACACAGACAGGAGGCTGAAGACTTCCTTTTACCTGATCTTCTTCTGATACTTCTCTCTCATCAGTAAGCCTTTGGATCTCTGAAGTCATCTTTCACTGAAATGGGGAAGCTTATGTGGGAGACAGAACTAGACATGCTTTGGGCTCTGGAAGAGACCTACTGCAGTGCATCTCTCAGTTTTTTGCAGGTGGATCTCAGCTGTATCTGCTGCACTTGAAGCTGCAGGACTTCCTTCACAAACCCCTTCACAAACACAAACCAAAAGGTATTGCATAATCCTAGAGGTTTAGTCAGTTTTAATATATGGCTTCATGTTGTTCAGAAGACATGAAAACCTGTCCCCAGTGATTAGATTTTATTTCAGTAGAATTCATTTATTTACTTAAACATGATTCTCATAAGAAGATTGAAAAACAAACACAATGAAGATTAATCATTATAAAATAGTAATTACAGGAAAGAACCATAATTGACTTGTCTTTTGAACCCAACAGGTTCAAAGATGGACAGTAATGCATTCTTACTGTATATTACAGCTGGACTTCCAGCCAGCCTTCCCCCCAAACTGGCACACTTTTTCATAAAAAGAAAAGCATGTTGAAAAAAACAGGAAAGAATTTTCCACCTCTGGAGGCAGATTTTATTAAAAACATACCAAACCAGATAGTACATATACTCTGTCTATACACATGTATACACCCATGTACACTCAGAACTCTATATATACACATTTATGTCCCATATACTGAACTAGAATAGTGCAATAATATTAAACAGAATAGATTCATCTTTCAATGTGTCATTACCAGTGCACCATTATTTCCATACTGCTTTCCAGTCCATCAACTGGTAGTGGCTTTGTAGGCTGTAACGAACTTCCTGAGAGCCCTCCAGACTTTTAAGAACTCATCAGCTTTCTGTGAGGACTTATCTGTGAATTTACTGCCTTCTTCATACAAGTCCCCTGTGCCACCTGGAAGATTCGTACCCTGAATTCATGTCCTAGCTGCCAGGACTCATTTGCTGTTCCCCTCCATACTCCCACAGTTTTCTCCACATCTGTATGCACTGGAGGGGCAAGCAAGTTCCTGCTGCCCTAGGGGTGCAGCACAGGACCTAGAGGGCAGTAGCCACAACAAGGCAAAATGTAGCTTTCCTTTCCTCCATTCTGAACTTTCTTACCAAAACCATGATATTGTTGTGACTACAGAGTCAACTACAAATGAAGTACGTTTGTAGTTTCTGTTAGTCATGTAATATGGAAATCATTCAAAAGCTCTGTCCTGAGATATTTATTTGCTATGCATTTTACTATTTAGTGCTATGCAGTAAATAGACACAGATTATTCATGGATTACCACTAGCTGATAATGGCATGAGAATGAGCCTATATTTAGCTTTCTTCTTTATAACTGCCTTTTTCTTTATAGGTTTTGTCCATGAGCTCGTGTTTGTTTATGACATAAAAATTCTCTTGTTGGAAATAGCAGTGGTGTCACAAGCACTGTGTTGGGGTCTTACTATGCATGAATAAGTAGGAAGGTTGAAAGGAAGCAACTTCTACTTAGCTACCTTGTTGATCAGCCCTCACAGAAAAAAAAATCCTTCCCAGAACAAAATGGGGATTATTTGATGGGAGAGAGATTTGGGAGTTGTTTATAGAAAAGTCCCTAAAGCCTTTGGACTAAAACACAGCTGTAGTGCTGAAAGCAAATCAGATGCTGGATTGTATTGCTGGGGTAAACAAAGTGAAGCAAAGCCTAGAAGGGGATGGTCTTGTTACATAAGACACCGCTTACATTACATCAAAAATGCTATAACTCCTATTGTGTCCTGCGCCTCAGGGTGTAATTGTTCTTGAAACAAAGGAACAAAGCAGAACAACCAAAATGATGACAAGTTTTAAATAGTTAAACACTGAAATGCTGGATAATATGAAGTTTTCTTTCCATGGAGGAATGAAAAAAAAAAAAAAAAGGAAAGAAAAGAACACCTTTATAGTAACCTATTGAAAGTGTTTGGGTTCAAGCATACAAAAAGCTAACCTGGATCTAGGTGCATTTCTTTTTTCACAGTCACAGAGAGCAAAAAATGAAGCTAAGTAATGTGAAAATCAGGTGATGGAAACATAATGAAGGCTAATGATCACATAAAATAGGTTATGGGAAACCTATTGAGGGCCTTTAAAAGGTATCTCTCTGCCTTTCAGAACACACAGCAGAAAAAAGGATAGAGACTTACAGGATCACAAAAGAAAATGATATAGAGAGCACAAAAAGGAGCAGATTTAACAATGGGACATGTCACTCTGTTCTCTACTTTGTAAGTTCTTACTCTGTGTTCATCACTATGTATCTGCTCCATGTTTCTGTTCCCTCTTTATCAGCAGACTTTGCCTGTCAGAGTGTGAGATGAGCTCACTTTTTTTTAATCCTGTTTTGTATGGAAATAAGTCGCATGCAACAGCACTGTTTCTGTGTCTTTACTGATCTTTCACACCCCTGTAGTAAGTTGGTAACCTGTGGGGCCAATTTTAACCTCATGTAATCAGATATATTTCCATAAATTTCATTAATAGGTAGTGGGATAGAAGAGAAAGAGAGAGAGAGAGACTTTTCAAATATCCTGAGCTGCATTATGAGCTCAAGCCTGATCAAACATCAGAAAATCCTTATTTCTCAAACTGATTATACAAATGTCTGCAAAACTATCTCGATTGCTAAAGCTCATAGAAAAGCTTTCTTAATTTCTTTCATTCTGCGGAGCTCTGAAAAGGGAGGAGTTTTTGGGTTTGGATAAAACTGAAGAAGATAGTATACATCTCACAGCCCTGCTCAATATTCTAGCTGTACTAAGTGTTCCAGCAAAAGATATTAACTGTCTCCAGAGATTTTGCCCTTGAACAAGATACTACCTCTCAGCATATATATACTATGACATAAATTATATCATATGAAATAAATGCAGAAATATCAGGTGTGGATTTATAAAGTATCTCTACAGATAAAAAAATATTTTAAGAAATTATTCTGTTTAAATGTTGAAGTATTTTTTCATTCATCTGTTTTTGTATCAAAGCTGTATTTTGGTCTTGCATATGGATTTTATATGACCATTACTCACAGGAAAAAAAAAAAAGCAAGAGAAACTTAATCTTGAATATGAAGCACTTCAGTAGTGTGGAACCCACCGCTTCAAGAGGACATTAAGACAAGTCAGTTGGGGAGATATTTTTAAAAGTTGATTTACAATCAATATTTGGATAGTTACACCAGCCAAAACCAATATGTATTCACAGGACAAAGAGGACAGGTATTAGCTGTTTGTTGTGATGGTCTATACAAGCTTCCCATCTATCTTATCTGTAACTGATTATTTAACAAAATTAGGAAGTATTTTCTGTTTCCAAAGAATATCATTAAGAAATTTTGTTAACGGCATTCTTGAAAGATTTCTTCAAGAGAGAACTGGAATTTGTTGGTTTAATATCTCTTAGTATTTAATCCCATATAACTGAACAGGCTTCTTTTTGTCTTTTTTCCATAACTGCAAAAAACTAAACACTGTAAATCGAGAGTAGTCCCTGATTCTTGCTAAACATATCGCAGGGGAAAGATTTCCAAGCATGTTGATACATTACTTACTGTTGCTTGATAAATGAATAGTGATGATTACTACTTTGTAAGACTCCTTTAGAAAAAGATTCCATATTTTTTAGGAAACATGAACCCACTAAATTTTGTTTAATTGCAAACATTGGATTATTCTAGTTACAGATAGATCTATATGAATTAAATTGCAGGCTGCAAAATTTGCAAATGTACAGGGCTGTGGTATGATACAGTAGAATAACCATGGCATTTCAAGTGCCTATCAGAATTATAAATAGAAGCATGTCTTGAGATATAGTAAGGTTTGTTAAAAAAAAAGAAAAAAATCCTTCCAAACTATCTCTTCCATTGTTTAATTTTTGTTTTAATGAAGAACCTTTTGGAGAAATTGCTATGCCTGAATAGCATGAAGAATGTACATGACATTTTATTTCACTCACCTGTGTCCTTGCCTATTGTTCTCCTCAGCAGTCCAGAAGTGAAACATTTCATAAGCTATTTGCTCTTTAACAGCCATTTAATTATTTTGCACCTCATTTCTTTTGTTTAGTTGTTAAATTTAAAAATATTTTCTGTGAGTTTGGGGCTATTTTATAATTTCATAGAATATTCCAAGGTGTGTATGTTGCTGTAAGATAACGCTGGCAGGTCACTAGAAGCATTATACCTCATAACACCCACAAGGCACGTTTTATCTCAGAGTACCATATGTCTTTTTAAGACTTCCAGTTTCTGTGGCTGATGAACAAGTATACTGTCAGGGTCTTAACAGAAGTGCTACTTTTATATGTTTATAGCTCTTCCATTGTCTATAGTTCAGTGCTAAGATGCACATCCGTTGTATATCAGATGTGTGTGATGGGAAGGCGCTTCAACCAAAGTCAAGAGAGGGATAGGCATAACACTAGTTTCCTTTGAAAATCTGTAGAAATGTGGACACATTTTGAGTGCAGAGCTGCTAGTGGGCTGAGGTGGCCCAATAGAAACAACAAGAACACTGCCAATATGTCAAATTATTTTCTTGTTTAAGAAAGAAATTCGGTAGAGAAGGCATTAATAAAACAAGATTTACAAAGACTTGCTGTAGGTTGACTTGTCAATTATCAGGTGTAAAAAGAATGATATATTGGGAAGCTCCATATAACTAATCACGTGTTTTAGTTGCTTGGCTTTATATATTTCTAATACAAACTCATAGAAAATCTGAATGAAATAAATTTGTTGTGGACTAGGAGTAAAGACCGAATGAAAAATTTTACTTAAGTATCCACTTATACTTGAGGTTGATATGAGTGAGACTATTTAAATGTTTTAAATTATGCTTATTCTTAACGGAGACCTAATGTCTAGCCTGCTACTCTCAGGCAATAGACATGGCTCTCATTAAGAATTATACATCTTAATTCATTGTGTAATGCCATGTGTGTGCATTCTTAGCAGTCATTATGCAATTATACATCTTAATTCCTTGTGTAATACCATGTGTATATATCCGTAGCAGTCATTATGCAAGACAAAAACATGCAATTGGATCCCACAGTGGCAGTGGCATCTGCCAAAAATCAGAGAAATTCCTCTTATTTAAAGGAAGGCTTTTCAAAAAATAGCAAATTTGTATATTATTCCTTAACTTCAAGGGCAATTCCTTTTTTTTCTTTTTAATTTATTGTCATATTAATAGTTTTGGTGGTATATATGAATTATAAATACAGAAAATCATGGGTTTGCATCTTCTAAAGTTGTTTCCCTTTGGAAGTTTGTCTGTGACTCATCAAAAAAAGGTGCTGTCATGTAATTCTGCTTTTGTGTGTGTGTGTGTGTGTGTTCACTGAGCAGACAGCTAGATAGTTCAAGCATCCAGGATGGTGGACAAGCTAGAGCAAATAGCTGTTAATTCTGAATTTTGAATCTTATCTTAACAAATGATGAGCATCTAACAAACTCCCAGAAGTGGACATGGATTCCACAAGGGCTAGAGTACACGAGCAGAGGCTGTATAAAATGAGCTGGACCAAAGCACGGGATTAATTTCCAACTTGTTCCCCTGACCATGAGATCAAATAAAATGTTGATACAAACCTTGAATTTTATAGCTTTGGACCATTTTGTGTGGAAAACATAACACTTTCTGTTAATGGAAAACCAAAATAACTTGAATTGCAAGTCAAATTGCATCCTTTTCCCATTAATACCTACGAGGTTTTCATGAACTACAATTTTCTCATAAAGCAGCTGAGAAAAGTGTTGCACACTTGATTCTCCAGTGGGAAAATAACACATATCACAACTTACAGGGGCCAATTAAAGTCCATCTCTATATGACAAACCTGATTTTGCCACTTCAGTGCAAGTAGGCATGCTTCTCTTTTTGTTTTGCTGCTTACAGAAAAATTCCAACCTCCTATGTATCCAAAAATGAGATTGAATTAGAAAGTGCTGGTCGCACTCAGTTGTGGCACACAGTTGAAGTAAACATACTACATAAAGGTAAGACATCATAAGACTCCAAACAAGGTTTGCTAATGATGCTTATTTATCAAAAAGCTACAGTAATAGCCCCCAAATACTGCAATAAGACAACTGGGAGCTGTAGTGGTTTGGGGCCATTATTGTTGAGTGTTTTTAAGGTGATTTGCAAAAGTAACCTTTCTTTGTTTTCTGTGTGATCTGTCAGGATCTCTTTGAAGCCAAAAAAACAAAAATACAATGGGGTCATACAGTAACAGTGTCTATTTTCTATTTTCTTTGCATTAAATTCCTAATAGCAAAGGACTTTGAATTTTGAGGGGAAAATATAAAAAAATACATTTTCCCACCAGATTATAATTATTTCAAGGAAAATGACACATTTCTATTTATCAGTGACCCATTAGTATGTTTCTTTCTCCTTTGATTTATGCAGAAGGAAACCCCCCCAAAAAGCCAAAATACTGTGATTAGCAACAGAATAGAACCACAGACATATATGTTCAAGTACTGGGGATTAGACACACATTAATAATTTCTGCAAACTCAGTTACCTCTGAATAATATATAGAGAAAAGCAAAGTTTCTTCCTTTTTTTTTCCCCCTTGATTAATTATCTGCTTTCTGTTCGGGTCCTGAATACAGAATTTATCTCATGCTACTCTAATTACCATTGACTCATTTGCATAGAATGCCTTAAGGACATACCTCAGGAGGCAGAAAAGGTGAATGTCTCCAAACACATACCTTTTTGTTCCTGTCCCAAGAATACACCAAAGTCACGTGGCTTCATAGCTGGAAGGCTTCCAGATGTGACTGCTTCCAAGTCTTTTGAGAGCAGGGACAGGGATGAGAGGAAGAGATGATACACCGTGTGTTTGACAGTAGTATTGTTCTTAGTGGTTGGTATAGTGATATTGTTAGCATTGTTATACTGATATTATTGCTTTTATTAAGTTCTAACAGTAATTCTATTGTTATTATGTTGTTTTCCTATCTTCAGGAGCAATGTGAGAAGGGTAATGCTTCCAGGTATTAAGAAAAGGAAAATATTGAGAGAGGGAGCAAAAAAAGAAGAGAATTTTCAACCACTTTTTTTTAAGACAAAAGGTTTTTAAAGGCATGGGGGGAAAAATGAAAAAAGAAAGATAGTGAGTAGCTTGAATTTTGTTTCAGAAATGCAATGAGGAGGGTCAAGATGTAAATGTAGCTAGACAAATGGAAAGAAAAAGTGAATTTAGATGGAATGCATTGGAAGAGTAGTGGGGGGGGAGCCCAGGAGGATTTTGTATTCATATATCTGTGCTGACTACTCCCAATCACCTTCATGCTTTTAATATGCCTGGAAATGGTTTCCAGGATTAATTGCTGCATCAGCTTCCCACATGACCAAGCTGAGGCTGACTAGCCTGTAGTTCTCTGGATCATCTTTATTTCTCTCTTGAAGACAGAAGTCACATTGGGGTTTTTTTCGGTCGTCCCGTAGTTGCTAGGACCACTCAAAAGTAATCAAAAATGTCCTTGTAATGATGCTGACCAGTTCCCTCGGCACTCATTGGTGATCCCACCAGGGCCTATAGACTTGGTATGTCCAGTTTGTTTAAATATTCCCTAACTTGATCCTTCTTCAGCAAGGTCAAGTCTTTCTTACTCTAGACAGGCCAAAGTATGTTCTCCTGAAGTCCAGATTTATGGTCCTTATTTTTGCCTTGTGCCCTCCTCTCAAGATCTCAAACTCCATCAATTCAGGGTTGTTGCAACCTAGGCTGCCTCTAGTCTTCACATATGCAACCAGTTCTTCCTTGATGGAAGTATTAGATACAGCAGACTATGTCCCCTTGTTGGCTCCTCCATCACTTGTGACAAGGGATTGTCATCAATGCATTCCAGAAAACTTCAAGATTGCTTATGCCCTGCTATGTTGTCTCCCAGGCAACTAGAGAAATGTAGTGCATGTTGAATGATTTGTATATCTGTCAGAAATCCAAAGGAAAGTAAGAAAAATGCTGAGTTGTAAAATTATCTTGATAAACATGAAATATTTATCAAGCATATTTTTTGTAGACAGGGATCTTGCTACCCGTCAGAGTGACAGGACAATATTTGTTGATTTTATACACATGTATATGTATTCGGAATCCGAAAATAGTTTTTTTTGATAAAATGTTTAGTGTGTGGTTCATAAAAAAGGTGCCGAGACAAGTGCCAAATTGTTTGCATTTCCTGTAAACCAGGTACTATTCTGAGTTAGATTTCAGGGATCATTTTTTGGTAGTTTTTATAATTACTTTACAGAAAATTACTAGGATCAACAAACCAAAAAAGAATTAATTTGAAAGGTCAGACAAGAAGTCATATTGACTTGGTATAAACACTGTGAATACAACTAGCCCAAACCCTGTAAATTTTAAAAAAATTCTTGTTTCAAAAGAAAATTACTTGAAACCACACAACTAGTCTTGGATTTTTGATCAGACGTGTTTTTCAGAAAGCATCTGCTTTTTTTTCCTTGTATGATAAAGTGTGCTATTTTCACTGTTATTCCAATGCTTTCTCCAGCAGTGTTTGTAGAACATTTTGCAAAAATGATGACTCAGAACCAAATATGAAGGTTTTAAAGATTATTGCAATTTCTCACTTCTAAATAATTTTTATTT
Organism: Manacus vitellinus; assembly: GCF_001715985.3. Classification (NCBI taxonomy): domain Eukaryota; kingdom Metazoa; phylum Chordata; class Aves; order Passeriformes; family Pipridae; genus Manacus; species Manacus vitellinus. Next base: position 285,991 of record NW_021940517.1, on the reverse strand, counting down.
TAGTTTATTCCTCTTCCAGATTACTTGGAATTGCAGATCTACTCCTTCAGAGCTTGGAGTTGATTTAATTCCAAGGTCTGGCTACATCTAATTTTAGACTGATGCGTAACACCAAGTTTTCATCTGTTTTTGAAATTTGTCCAAAGTTTCTCAGTGTTGTTCAGTGTCAATACTCAGGTTTAGAAACACCTCTAATTAGAATCATCCTAATGCAGGGGGGTGTTGTTTAGGTTTGATTTGTTATTTCCAGTAAGGTGCTATTCACACTCGGAATTTGAACCAAGCAGCCATTGAACTGAACGGTGTTGGTCTTTGGAAAGAGTATGGATTGGATTTGATGATTGTAGATTAGTTATGCCCTAATTTTAAAGGATTTACTTCTTTGTAAGGCAAACATCAATTGGAAGCAGAATAAAGGCTTAAGACCATTCTTTCCCCTCCCCCCTCAAAAAAACCAAAAACAAAAACAAAAAAACAAAAACTCCAAGAACCAACCAAAACAACCTCTCCAAAAAACAATTTCTCTCAGAGAAATATCCTAATGCCTTGCTTAATTGGGTCACTAAGAGGAAAGGCACGCTCACTGGACCCTTGTGCAGAAGCTAGGCATTTCCTGAGAACAGAGAGACTTACAGAAATCTGTTCATTATTTTGTGCTCTCCCTAGCACATAAACTAGATGTGTGTTTACAGTTCTGAAAAGCAAGTGCTACAAATAGGGGATAGCATGAACCCAATAAAACACTTAAAACAGCACTGTATTTATCCAAGATACATTATTTATGCTATTTTGTTTGCTTAATGATCATATTTAGAAAGATAGTCTTTTTACAGTGCTTCAGCTGTTACCAGATCCAAGAGAAGTAAGATGCAATGTCCTTGAAACAAGGAGTGCCCTTTGCTCCTTTTTATGTGTTTCAGTGCATCTGAATACCATTTCTTCTTTGTGTGACTGTCTTGTCAGGACTGGTTTTGCATGTATCAGCTGTTAGTAACCCTGGACTGGATCTTAGCTGTTAACTATGATTTTTTTAGAATCTTTTTCAATTGCAAAAGGTTAGCAAAGCCAGCTTGTGTCGATTCTTGTGTCACTGCTGCCATCTTCGGGAAGTTTTCAATATTGCTGGGGGAGCTTTTTTTTAATGCACATAAATTCCAGCAACGAGAAGATGAACAAAATATGTGCGTCTCACACATGGTTACAGGAACACGGTCTGAATGGCACAGAATAAAAGTTTGTACGTGGGGTGCCTCGGTTCTGTTAGGGATATTTTAAAAAGCATTCAGTGAAGGGAGTGTCCTGGTTTCTATTGCAATTCATTGTGAATTAAGCACTGCGTACTTGCTTAGCTCTCATCAGCTTCCCAGGCTGCATGTTCAGTAGTTCATTTCAAGAACCATGTTAATGAACCCATCATATTTTCAGGTCTGTTTGCACTTATAAATGTGCAGCTAGATGCTCAAATGCCCACGGCATGCATGCATAGCAGCAGTATTATCATATGGAAATAAGTTTGTTGTACTGTTTAAGGGCATATTAATTGAACTGCAAAGCTGCTAGAGCAGGAGCGAAAGCCACAGGCAGCAAAATTCATTCCTCATGACGTTCCTTGTGAACTGTTGTATGCATTCAGCAACCAAATGTCTTTTTCAAGCCTGTGAGAACTGGTATTTTACTGTAGCATTCAACCACTTTGTTGCAAAAAACCCTCAACTTTTGACATCAAAATTGTAAAATGATGCAGGAAAAATATTTTCAAGATGTACTTTGTTATACTTGTTATAAAATGCTTTGTCTCACACTTTCTAAAAGCATCTTAAGATAACTATCATGTTCCCTCTTTGCATCCTAGTTCCTTAAAAATAATGTTTTCTTCCATGTAAACTTTATTATGTCTTAATATCTATTTTAGTGGTGACAATATCCACTCTAGCTTTATTTTCTTTACAGAGTAACTCATACTCTGAATTTTTCTGCTCTGGAGTAAGTACAGTATTGTTCCACTGGATTTCTACCACCATAAGCAGGAAGGACACATAGTTTATGCTTTATTTCATGCCTATATATTACATATTTAGAGTTAGTTTCTCTTTTTCTTTTTTTTTTCGTTTTTATCAGTTGTAAGTGGAATGCTGCATTCTTTTGTGGAGTACTCAGAACAGAGAATTACAGGCACTAGATTACAAAAAGTCTTTTAAAAATCATGGTTTAGTTACATTTTACATCTTTGCTTTAAAATAGTTCCTCATATTCATAAGTTACTAGTCTCCTTATCCTTTGCATCTGGTTTCTAAGACATTCGATTAAATTATAAGGTGGCAATGATATTGGGTTTTTTCCTAATGTTTCCTCAGATAAATACTTTATAATTTATTATGGAAATTATTTGTAGAAATCTTGCATTAACCTGCATCCACTTTGCATTTTATTATTCATCCAGGCATGAAATTGCTAAACATTATACACTAGATAGATGTGATAAGGTGTCTGTACCACTTACTAAAGTTACTTAAATGGGAACAGATTTAAGTCAATACACAATTGGTTTTTTCTCTCCAGTGGTGCCAACAAGAGCCTAATACTTAATTAAATTTCTTTGTCATGTCTGTACTGCAAAATGAAGTAAGGAATCTCTGTATGTCTGCATCCCCAAGTTAGCTCCAAGTGGTGCTGAAACATCTACTCAGCATAATACAGCGCCATGCAGAGACAGTAGCCCAGGTCCCAAAACCACTACAGCTGCATTAGCTACAGATTTTTGATATGGCTGTAAGACTTACAGCAGGGCTACCTGAAAGCTGCAGCGTAAGCTGCAAGTAAAATGCAGTTTTGCCACTTGAAGAAGGGAAAGGGTCTAGACTACTGTTGTGTAGAAGGTAAAGAGGAGAAGTGGGTACGAAGGAATTAAGAGCAGAGGAAGATGAGTGACTGTGACAGCTGGTCCTGAAGGAGGGGTCAGAGTCTGTGGCAGCAGCTGTTTCTGGGGTTAGAGAGAGCTCCTCAAAGTAGCAATGTTTAACATCTAAGGTCTTGTCATAGTCCCTGTAGCATGACAAGCTAGAAGCCTTGCTCCCTCTGCTTGCTGTCCGCAACTCTGGCACAGGTGAGGTAAGGAAGAGGGACATGAATGTCTTGCAGGGTTTAGCAGCCTGCTGCTGTAGGCAGCTGCCTAATTTGTTTAAGCTTGTTTGGCTTCCTTTTCCAGAGGTAGCTTGGTTGGCATCAATCTGGACATGCCTTCCTGATGCTTCAGGGCACAATATTGTTCTGCTTCTAGTTAAAGCTGTGCAACTCTGCCAGGGCCATTTATGCCTGTTTTGACAACCAAAACCATGGTTTGCTTTTAAAATTTTGCAGTGTTTGAACTCCTGTTTGCTTGGGTAGTCAACTATCAGGTAGATTTCTTCAGTGATAACAAGACACGACTCTCTTACATATACATACCAATAACATAAGGTTTTCATACTTTCAGTATACCACATAATGTTGTTATTAACTATGCTTTATAGGCTTTTACTTCTTATTTTCTGGAATGGGCTAATAAGTCTTACATCCCAGCCAACATGCTGAGAACAAGATTGTGCAATACCCTTATGTGTAGAGGAATCTCTACGCATGGGTATTGGGTAGAGGAATCTCTAAAGAGCATTATCTCTTCCCTCACAGAGGCCTGAAGTCACTTCATCTGAGAGAAGTACCTGGGTCCCACTCTGCTTCTTTCTTCTGTTCTATCCCTTGCAGCACTTGGACTGCAAGGCAATTCAGAAGGAGGCTGGAAGGCTGGAAGGCTGACTGGATTGCCAATCCACATAAAATCAGTACATGAGATTTGGGGAGGTCTGGGACAGGTTCTCTGATCTTATGCTGTGTGTTTTACAAATACATCTTTTAGGTTAATGCCACCTGATATAAGGCAAGCTCAGGACAGTATATTTGGCTGCAGACACAAGATTGCCAGCATTCACAGAAGAGGCTTCAGATGTAAATGCCATCATCTAGATCTTAGGGAATGAGCCCCTGGGTTGTTTTCCAAAAGTCAGGAAGGAGACTTTCACTTTCAGATTCCAAAAGAAAACATTGAAATCTTGATGCAGTCCTACACTTAAAGCTTTTAATGTTTATAGAAAATTGCCTCTTTATAGTATTGATGGCAAATTGCCCTTAGATTGCAAAAGCTGCACAGAGAATGCAGCTATATTTTTGACACCATGTTTTGACAGATTGTCATGCTTCTCACAAAAGTTTGATTTTAGCTGAAATATACATAGTAAATGTGTGTACTTTATTATAAGAAAAAAGACCAAAATTGCTCTGCAAGTACTAGTGTCATTAAAAATGGATGCTTTTTCTACTCTGGCATTTATCTTCATTGTAGTATTTGCAGGTTTTTCTGTAAGTGGCAATTGGCAAAGCCACAAATCCTAAGTAAACATATCAACTGCAGGTGGTAAATATTCTGCTTTTAATATTTCTAGCTGTAAGGACAAGAAATACCAAAAGACAGGGTGTGTGGATGATGGTCTCGCACTTGGTGCTGGATATGACGAAATGCCAGAGGCAAAGTCAACCCAATACCCAAGATGTGGGCTTCACAGCAGTAGCATAACAAGAACTGTGACCTTCAGGGAGGCAGAGAGGGTTGGTTTTCATTGACTTTGGATGGAAATAAGTAACAAAGTTCATAGCTTCAAAGTAAAAAATGCTTAGTCTGTGTTTAAGAACGTCTGAAATCTAGCCAAGAATCCAACTGCTCTCTTAATCAAAACCCAGACTATATGGTAAAATCTTTTCCTGTGAAATGTGCGGTCTGGGGGCTTTTCTAAAAGAAAAATAAAAAATTCTATAGGTACTTATCATTCACTATAACACTATAATTTGTACTTTGGAAAGCACATTTGGAAGCTGTATTTTTCTAAATGGAAACAGTTTAGAGAGATGACTTTGGGTCATTGTACACATCACTTCCTGATTGCCTTGATTTCCTGTAAGGCATGCTTATCTTTTCAATATAAATCTTCGCTCCAATCAGCAGCCTATAATTTAACTACAAAAGCTCATTTATAATTGAAACTTGATGCCTTATAATATTTTACATTTTCAAGGGGTTTTTTTGACTGGATGATCGTGTTGTCCAGTGAAGATAATTAATTTTTTACCTATCCAGTGTTTTGTTTCTGTTACTATTTAATAAAACATTCTTCAGATTAAAAAAAAAATCTGGTTGAAAAAGTCCTGCTAGTCTGATAAAAACCAAGCAGCTCTACATTTGCAATATACCATATAAACATTTGATGGTTACAACTCATAGGAGATTCTGTGTTATTGGTGAATGCTTATTTACATTCCTCCATTATATTTTCATTTACAAAAAAAAAAAATACTTTACTGATTTTCTCTATTAGGCAAGTTTTGACCTTTCTTTAGAGGAATGATCTGAGATGACTAATGGAGAGTCCAATGTCTAAAAACTGGAAATCTTCTCCTTTATGTGTGGCTATGTGATCTTGGACAACTATTTTTGGTGTAGATCCTCAGTGGTATTTGGATAGCCATATCAACTGAATTAAGATCCTCAAATTTTAGAGATTTGTGGCCAAGATTTTCTACAAATTAGTCTTCAATCACTAAAACAGTAATAGTAGTATTCTGCTGCTTCGCTGGAGTACAATGAAAGAGATTTTCTTACAATTCCAAGATGTTCTGATGCTGTGGTGATCAAAGTTGTGCAAGTATCTTAGAATGCTACTTATTTTGCTTTGATGCATAATATATAACCAAACTGGTTTTGAAGACATAAAAGTAAGTTTATTTAGTTACATATGTATCTTACATTATACATGGTTTCCCTGAGATTCTCTTTAGAATATACTATAGCCTTTTACTTTATAAGAGCACTTAATGTACATTTTCTGGCAGCTCAATAAAGAATAGAATTAACACTTGTCAGCTGTGGTTTGTTTCAGCCTTAGCATGAATTATAATGTAGTACCCTTTTGGTTTGGTTTTGAACTTGATTTTAGAAAAGAGAGTAGATGCATTGAAGGTTGATTTCTTGAAGTACTTGTTTTCCTGAGAAGTAAGATAAAACTTGTAAGTTCTCCATTTTAAATTAAAGGTGAGGAGATCTGTGTTGGTTTTATTTGTTCATATAGTTATGATTTTGAGGAACCTTTGCATTTCTTGCATACTAGTTTTGCTCCAGTACTGATGGAGATGTTGATCCTGCCTGCATTCAGTAGCTTTAATTTTCATGATTCCCATCAGTAGTGAAGGGTCCAGACAGCCACCACTGAATGAGGGATGATCAAAAAAGGTGGAAGAACAGAGAAGACAAAGCAATTTTTATAAGATTGCTAGTCAATATATTCTCAGTGACAACAGGTCATAACAAAAGAAACTGATTTTATTCTATAATGAGATTGCAGGTCTGATAAGAAAAATTGATTGCACAAAATCAATTTCATTTTTTGTAAGACTTCAAACTATAGAATATTCTACTAAGCAAATCACCATAATATATCAATAGAAGGCTTTAGGGGGGTGGGCTCCAACTGATGTGGTTATGGTTTGAGCAGTAGCATTGTCTGATCACTGTCAAATGATGCAGTATGGATGCCTCACTGTGCTTTGACCATGAGTATTAAGAACTGGCAGATCACAGAAAGTAGTGTTTTCTGTGAAGAATCAATGCATAGCAGGGTATTGCTAGCAGCATTTAACAGGGACTGTCAGCAAACCTGTCAAATTCAATGCTCGACAGTGATTCAGAAGTAAATAAAAAAACTTTGCTGATTCAGCACAGAAATGATACAAAGATTAGTCAAATATAATTAATGACAGAAAACAAGACAATCCACAAAAAAGTGCCATGAATATGATTTGGGCCTGGAGGAGCGAGGGAGGAGGAATGGCTTAACCAGTGAGAAATTTAAGAGTTTCTCTGTTTAGGTTAAACAAGATTCAGAGGTATCTTGATTACAGTACATAAGTACCTTCACAGGAAGAAAGTATGGGGTACTGTCATGGTTTGAGATAGTCCCCAAATCCAATTCCCTAGCTCCATTCCCCCCTCCCACATCTCAACTTAATGTGAGATGGGCTTTTCCAGACAAAACACACCAGACTCAAAGTGGGGGAAAGGGAATATACTACAATGACTGTACAAATAAATACCATATCACATTATACACATGATCACAAACTATCTCTACCATGACATATGTATTTACAGTGGATCAGATCTCTTCTCCCCTCCAAATAAAAGTCCAGGAGGGAAAGAAGGACAGATCCCTTCCAGTCTCTGAACAGCAGCATCTTCTGAGGCAGCAGTCTGTCTTCTTCTCCACATGCAGCAGCTGATAGCTGGATTTCTGCCAGCACTCACGAGGGAGGTATTCAAGCCTCTCTCGGCCCCATCGCCTCCAACCGAGGGGTCTTCCGTGGGCTTCGTAACCCCAGACAAGGTCGTATCACCACGTCATATCACGAAGACACAGGGGGTCTTCGTGACGGTCTGGTATCTCCAGGAGACTCAGCTCCTTGCAGGGCCTCTGTGCCCTGTCTCTCAGGCTGCCACCGTGGCAGCAGTGCAAGGGGGGGGAGCCAAGGTCAACTCCCCCCACATTCCTCTGGCCGTCCCGGTCCAGCTCCGGGACGCTCTGAGCTTCTCAGCTCCTCTCTCTCTCTGGTGCTGCATGTCTAAAACTCTTCTCCTTAATAGGAGTCCATCTCCCTCTTTTCTCAGAGGGATCTCAAAGGAGTTTTGGGGGGCTGGTACAGTCTTACCCCCAGAACTCTGTCTCTCAGCTGCTGGCTCTCTTTCTCCCGGCTCTCCTTCCAGGAGTCCTTTCTCTGGTGCTGCATGTTGTTTCTGCTGCTCCTTCAGTTCAGGTGTTATCTATCCTGGCTCTCTGCCACCGTTTCTCTGGTCAGCGCTGGCTGCTGCTCTGTGCCCATGGAGAAAACATCTCCCGGCATAACTACAGGCACCTAGCCCAGCTTTATGCTGTTCCAGGTCCCTGCAGCCCCCCCCAGCCAGGGGCTGGGAGGCCCCAGAGGGCCCAAGGGGCTCAGAGCCCCTTCCTCGTGGCTCACAACATGGCCACCTCTCCTGCAACAACCCAAACTACAACTCATCTTTTCCGGTGAGCTTGTGGGATGTTGACATTTTTGCAGGAGCGCCCATTGGACAGAACTCCAAAACTTCCAGGGGTTTCCACCCCTTGGGGTCTACCACTTTTCTAGCCTCTGGGGGAAAACAAGATTCAAACCATGACAGGTACTGAAAGATTCTATATTTTAGCAGAGAAATGGAAAGCAGAAAGCAGTGACTGGAAGCTGAAACTAGAAAGGGTCAAAGTAGACATTAGGTAAAATTTTTTAAAGTGATTTTGAAGGGCCATTAAAGTACTGTACTAGAGGTATGTGTGCATCTTTCCTCGCCTGATATCTTTAATCTAAACGTGAATATTTGTTTTGGAAGACACACTTTGGCCAAACCATAGGCTGTCTTCAGTACAACTAATAGTGATAATTATGGTAGTGAAGACATGACCATTCACATTTTGACAGGGATTGCAGAAGGCTAGTAAGAAATCTGGGTATGTACTTGGGCTTATACAGAAGTCCCTAGCAGTGCACCTACAGTGCTGCCAATTAAACACTGTCTATGACTACCTTGCTGCAACCTTGCCTGCATTCTACTGTATAGACACATGGGAGGAGGTAAGGTTGAAAAAGAAAAGGAATATCTCAGTTGAGAAGTAACTTTAAAATAACAGTAGGGAGCTCAAGCTTGAAGCTTTTTGTAAGGAATGGGAGTATTTTTTTGAAGTTGGAAGAAAGATAATTTTAACAGTAATATTTTATAAGCAGTATAGGGAGATATTATCAGAGATCAAAGAAAAGGCATTTGCAGTAGGCAAGGGAGAGAATGAGAGCTGTGGTGCTTAATCCAAGGGAAAACAGTTCTTTGAAATATTGTGAAAAAGGAAATGGCAAAATGTTATTTCCAAAAAACCGACCAGCATAGCATGGAAGTGAAAAACTCATTTTTCTTTCATCCAAAAAAAAAAAAAAGCTACATTCTGCTCCCACTTTCAAACTTAGAACACTATAAATTGGCCAGTCAGTAATAACTGAGACTGCAGCTTGGTTTTACCACCCTAGTTTTTATTCAGCAGCACTACAGATGTCATCTATGGGGCTTGAATTCCATAGAACTGACCAGAGTTTGGTCTGATTTTACCTTTTGTTTGAATAATCATAATGATAGGAGGATTTTTAAAACAAGATCTGAATCCCTGTTGAGGTTTTTAATACCTCCTATTGTGAGGTCACTTGGATTTAGGATTTCTGCTTGGGTCTATCTCATACATTTTTACAGATATTCAAAAGCCTGTAATAGCCCACACACAGGTTATATTAATTTCCAGTGCCTAAATCCCTTAAGTGCTTTGGGGATTTCCCTGCTAATCCTCTTTTTAATGCATAAACCTAGAGGGTAGGTTTGAACCTTTGGGATTTATTCTTTGTGTTGGTTGTTTTCCAAGTGAAGAATCTTTCAAGGGTAACAACAGTAAGTGCTAAATACACAAAGACATAGAAAGTTTATGTACTGTTTATATTATCACAGCAATCTGCCAGTCTTTTTTTGGCACAAGAAGGAAAAGAAAGTGTGACTATTATTAGTAATTATGCTACTTATAGTAACTTTAAACACTTATTAATATTAAATTTATGCAAAAGTATTAAATCCTGACTGAACAACTCAAATCCTTTCCTTTCCAAGGGCAAAATAACAGTATTAATATTAATGAAGCCACAAAATACAAGCTAACTGACAGCATTTTTGCAGTTGCTGTATTTTGTTACTGAAAATGTATTATATTTTTCATGTCTGAATGTAAAAAACAAATAAAACTATCACAAATTGCTCTTTGTTTTAAGTGACATGCCTTTTCTTTATGATGCATGCTTTGCCATAAAAAGGGTGTACTTAATGCATTTCTGTTGGGAGATGCCTATTTATTCTGACAAACCGATCAGCCTCCAGGGTGTTCTTTTGCCACAGAACTGATTTTACATCTCATCCATTATCTAATAAGATGTGAAAAGAGTATCCTGTCTTACAAAAAATTCAGGCTTTGTTTCATTACAAGGATGTGGCAGGCTCACTCATAGACTTACTTGCAGGATATACAATTGTTAGTGAAAGGCCCAGTTATACAATAATGCATATTTCCAGCAAGCCTGTGGGGAAAACATTGGTAACATTGGTCCTGAGGATAATTTATTTCAAAGGTAAGTATAAAATGTGGACTCTCTAATAAGAAAGTGCATTTCACATCTTAAATAGTACTGCATGAATTTATGAATTTCATTATTATAATAAACAGCGATGCCTCAAACTAAATTGTGAAGCAGCCTGAATGTCTTTGCAAAATATATGCCCTGGGTTTTGTTTTTTCTTTCTTCATTATATCCCTGTTTTTGTTGTTTATGAAGAGTTTAAAATTGCACTTGTGAGAGAGATTGGAGTGAGGAAAGCAAGCTGAGGCATTGTGTGATAAACGCAGTGATAATACAAATATATACAAAACCCTATCAAACAAATGTTGTCAGTCAGATGTGTTTGTAAGGAGGAAAAGTCACAAAGGAAAAAGAGAATAGGATACACGGTAGGAAATACAGGTAAACCTAGGCATAACATTAAATGTTAAGGAATAACAAGTCTTTAAGATCTTAAGTGTCCAGGCAGAGTACCTCTCTATGTGTGTTTGTGCAGTGCTTAACATGCCTGAATTTTTTGACCAGTAATGCACTGCAAATCATCGTTGTATTTAAATGATGCTCTATTACAGTAATGCAGCCTCTCATACAACATATATTGCAAAAAAGTGCCTCCATTGTGAAGCTGTTTGCTAACCACAAGTGAATTAACAAATCAGTGTTGGCTGAAGTAAAACAAAACATTTTAGATCATTGACAGAATAGTGGAGAGAAATGACAAAAAAGCAAACAGATGATTAGGTTTGATATCTGTGGAAGTTACAACACTCACTGCACTCCTCCGCTGCAAATTTCTCTGACTTTCTGAATAACAGGATCAATCCTTTTGGACTTGAACAGTACTTCTTTTTATAAAGTGCAGTTTCTTTAGCATGACAATGAAATATGATTTTCAGTGCTTCTTAGGAAAGTGAAAATACAGCTCGAAAGAGTTCAAAGTGAAATTGCAAAAGCTGGAATTTGTGGCAGATAAATGTTCTAGTGTCATGTCCTCCTGATATCCTTTATTCAGTACATGTGAATGTAGCTCTGTATGTAAAAATCAAGGCTGTTTTATCAGTCTTGCTTATAATGCCAGTCAGAATGTCTTCCTGCTGAGAGATCTTTCAGAGTTTGGAGTTGCATCTAGACAGCACATCTTTAAAACAGCATAAGAGAGACCCATTTTATATTATTGACTTTTCCCCTTACCTGCAAGGACACAGAATTTAATGTAGCATTGATGGGTTGAAGATTTTGACACATGTCAAGACAGATATCTTCATTTTAGAGTTTAAAGAAAAGGCATTACACTTGGTAAATATGAACCACTGTAGGTGGCAGAGGCAGCTCAGACTGAAGTAGGGACAATTGTTTCACTCATCTGCAAAAGACATTACTTTTCAATGAAACTTTAGGTAAGGAACGTTATTTAAGAATGTTATTTAAGAAAGATGAAACCAGAACCATTGCCAGAAATGCAATAGGGGTCTAGAGGTAAACCCCATGTTAAGTAACCTATCATTGTGTCCTTTCTATACATTTTTTTAACCATTCTATAAAAGTCTATGGCAAGGATATAATTTCCTAGAATATGGCCTTTATAAGATGGTCACCACCTAGTAAAGTCAGCAATAGTTTTCCATGGAGAATGCATTTTATTCAGAACAATGAATAGACTATTTCTGTTAGCAAACCCTATAAAGCAGAACTGCTTGTTTCAGCCATCAACCTTCTTGTATAAACAGATTTCACTGCAGTAGAAACACAGCCATAAGTACCTAGTATGACTTTATGTCCCTAAATGAACCATATAGCAAAATCTCATTTTTAATAATGGCATTTATGTTACTTCACCAATGAAATGTATAATAATAACAGCAAAATTGTTGTGTTAATGATCAGAGTGTATAATAAGATGCAAAATTAGTAGGATTATGGGAATTTAATGGGATGAGAAGGGCAAGGGATCATCTGCTATATGACTCTTCATGATTGTAACCTGCTGTCTTTATCCCTAGCATGTTTTTATGACTGGTGCACTTTGGTTTGTTTCCCAGTTTGTGTTCTGCCGTGAATGTAAAGAAGAATACCATGAAGGGGAATGCGACTCTCTCCTCAACCCACAGGGAGCCGTGGCCCAGAAGGTAGGGCTCTCACAATTCCTGATCATTATCCCTGGCCCAGCTAGAGTGACCTTTGTCAAATGGGTGCTAATTAAAATCCTAAGTAAAAGCAATTATGTTCATGCTGAATTACTCCAGCCATCAGAGTTACCGAATTGGCTCTGCAGTGGATTTCAGTCGCTTTGATTGATAGAGTAGCTGAGTTCTGTCAGAAACACACAGGGCTCTGCCATCCGTTGATAAAGAAAAGGCCTTCCCAATGGGTTTTTTTAGGGTTGCCTCTATTCAATGTGAACACTTTTGAAAGGCTTTCTGTAGTCTTGCTGCCTTTCAGCTTATTTTCAGTGCACCAGTCAGGAAATCATGTGAGTTTGGACTGAATAACAAGACTTTTATACAGCCTATGCAAAAAATGCTGTTGATAATTTATGTTTTAGTTTAAAGAAATAAAAAATGGATTGTCTAGGCTGGAAGCTGCTAGATGATAATTATTCTATGCTGCTCTATAATTTTGTAGCTATTGTAGCTATAGACCTGGACAGGAAATAGTATTTCTCCCCGGGTATTTCTCTACAGTTGAGATTCAAGTTTCCTTTAAAATAAATAAATCACATAAACCACAGTCTTTCCAATATTAAAAAAAAAAAAAAAAAAAAAAAAAAAAGAGAGAGAAAGAACAGGAAAACAGGAAGGGCATCCCGTAAATATCTCACAGCTTGATGCCCAGGGTGCACTCCTAGGAAGCAGAAAACTGGTATTCAGATGTCTTGGCATGTTTGATGCTAAGGGGGAACTCAAATCCTGGGTCCCCACAGAGTCGAGTGTGGCAGATAGATAATTGTGGGCAGGTGCTGATGAAGACCTGCATCCAGCCAGCTCTCGGTGAGGATCGCCAAGCTCCTGTCAGTGCCTGCAGGTAGGCTCTGTTTGAGGCTAGCTTTTGGGGACTCTCACTGTTTGAACATAGAGACTGGGAGGGAGCTGAAGTTCTACTGGGAAGCTTTGCCATATGCTACCTGGAGATGGTTCATATGCCATACTTTGCAGACATTGCACTAGACATTACACTACCTGTGTAAAGATTCTTCTCTTTCTTAGTGAAGCTCTTCTAATTTATGGAAGGAATTAGCACTGGCTGAGACAGAATTAAACAGCCTGAACCCTAGTAGTCAGACAGGGTATCTACCTCTGTTGCACTGAAACATGTACTGTATGAGACCCAAAAATCCATCTACTTTGTCAGCCTCTAGTAATTTTTATCTTTAGCAGCTATCAGCAATTTTTTCCCATGAATTTGTGCAACCCCTTTCTTTGAAGCCATATATATACAAGATTTGCAGCTTAACTGTCCTCTATGAAGAACAGTTTCATTTTATTTGCAGAAACCTTAGAGCAGTCTTCCAGTTACCATTCACATTTATAGAAAAACAAAGCAACTTCAACAGAGAAATTGAGAGACACTTAAAACATCCAATAGCCTAGTAAAGTAGGAGACTGACTCAGTGTCTTACCTTAATTAAATTTAGCTAGAACTTGAATACATCTCAACATGAACTGTGAGCCCTATATTCATTAAGTTATTTATGCCTAGAGTTTTACCTAGAGTACTGAAAGTTGACATGGCATGTTACAAATGAGTTCAACAACGTTGGCTCTGTGAAAGTTAGAGTTCATATAATTCCTGTGTTCTAGGGCAGAGATAAAGGTGTGCCAGGAAAAATCAGAATACCATAAGAAGCAGTGGTTTATTTTAAATATTTTAATATTGCCCTAGCTTTTCCTTGTAACAATGGGAGAACTTCATCCATCTGATCCATTCTCTCAGCACATGAATTGCATCCAATTAGACCTGTTAACTTAGGAATGTTGACTACTTTTGCGGTTCCAATGAATGTGAACATTTTTGATCTTCCTGAAAAATTTCCTGTACTCTCGAAGAGCTGTTTCAGAATAGCTAAATGATAGTACCAGAATAACTCTTGCATCTGTGCAGATCGGTTCCCCTGTATAGACAAAACCACAGACTATGCAAAATTGATTTAGGCTCCAACTTAAGCTGAAGTTAATTGACAGGTCGGCCTTCAATTTTCCCCGCAAGAAACTAAGAGAGCTGCACTAATTAAACTTCTCCACGAGGTGGTGCTGTGCCGCTGTGCCACTGTTTTCCCTCCCTTTCCTTAGCCAGGCGAGCAAAGCGAGAGGTAACCGATAGAGGGCAAGCCCAGGTACTGGTGAGATGCTGGTTTCACCCAAACAGCATCGCTACAGAGCTCCCCTGCCCACAGCACCTCCATACAGTGCATACAAACCATTCGTGGGGCATATGGAGTGCAGTGCATGTGGGACAGTTTCCATCTCTCTCACTGAGATTAATGTAAATGTTTATCCACCTCTGCTTTCAGGCTGTCTGTTCTGTTTGGCCTTTTCATGCTAGGTGTGTAAGTCTGTGTGTCAGACCTAACTTGCTGTTATTGTGCTGCTTGCTGAAGCAGTGAGCAGGATTTTTTTTATTTGTGACCATCATCTGTTTCAAGGTAGGAATAATACACTTCCAGGGTTGTCTCTAGCTCATGCAGTTTGACTCCTGTCTGGATCCATATAATTTATTTTATAACTTTTGTTTATTGCCACAACCCTTACCATTCAGATTTAAGAATCAACCAGACACACTGCAACTAAACTTTTCCTCTCCAGAACAGGTGCAGGATACGTGATCGGTCTCGGGGAAATACTCTCCATGTATGGTCTGTCAGGGCAGTGCCTGAGGACAGAGATGGGCCAAAATGGTGGGTGGTGCATCCACAGGGGTCCATGACTGGCTGGGCAGGGATGTGGGGAGCTGGAGGCAGTGTCATCATGGCGCAGCTATGAGGGTCCAGGAAACATAAATGGTGGTGGTGAAATGGGCCTGTGCTTGGGCAGATATGAGAAATAGTGAAGAGGAAGCCTGAGGTCAAGAGAGGGGAATGGATCTGGAGAGACTGTGAAGTGGGGGAGAACAATAGGGAAAGGGGAATGGAGTCAGTTGGCAGGAGGAAGAGGGCAACTGCAGCTGCAGGGTATGGGAGGGACAAAGCAGGTGCCGCATGTGGTGCTTCGAAAAGCTAGTCAAAATAAAGGATTTGGAACCATATAATGGTGGGAAGCTAAAGGGCATTGTTTGCTGCGTGGGGTAGAAGAGGCAAACTCGGCAGCTGGCATGCAGAGAGCAGCTCAGCTTTAACTGCTGGTGTATCACGACCTTGTATCATACACCTACTGGTGTATCAGACCAGATCTGTGCACAGATATTGCTGATGATTTCCCATCTTAGTATGTAAGTTACATTATTTCAGCAAAAATAAAATTTAGCTGTGGCAACTTCATTTGAGAAGCTTTGTTTTAAAACCATTGCAGCCTCTTGGAGCTGTTTGAACTTTGGGATGTCAGAAGGAATCATATTGGATTAATTAAAAGGCACAGTGTGCATGGTGGAATCAATGACACAGTAAAGGTGACTCCAGCCAGATTTAGGTTTAGAAATAACTACATAGTCCCTGCTATGTACGTGACATAACCAGGCTTCCTGGCCCCTTTTAACCTCACACATAGACAATCTATGCTGATGGGGAATCTACTCATAAACCAGCTTCCTCTGTAAGTCCCCACCTTAAAATTAGCTTTCATAGAGCAAAATCTTTCTAGTTGGTTTTCTTTGTACAAGGATACGCCATGCACCTTCTTGCTCCCTAGCACCTGGACAATAAAAGGTGACCACATATCAGATTTGAACTTTTTCAGAGTAGCTTCCAGGATGATTTTGGTGCTGGGCATGTTGATAAGACACCTGCAATGTAAACTGTAATAGCAATACCAATGACTCTGGTGTAAAAGTGGTGCATATATAAATAAGTTAATAGAATATGGGGCAATGAGTCATAAATATTTTGGGGGGAAAAAAGTGACACAAACTGGGTGAAATGTGTTATAAAAAGAACCGTTTTAGAAACGGTTCTGTGGACAAACTTTCTCCAAGAAGCAGCTGATTACATTGTCCTACCAAGTCAGTGAGTGTGTAATTGTAAAAACGTAAGAGCTTTTTAGCAACTTTGCTTTTTCAGAATTTGCTGTGAATTTAGTAAAGAGAATAAATTAAACATCATGATATATATTTCTAGTTACAGCTGTACACAAATCCCTCCTATAACCTGCATTCAAAGGTTGAACCTAAAAGAATATCTTATGTCTTATTCCATAAACCCGGTCTAGCAGTCTTTGTAGGAAACCCGAACATAAATCTAGTTCATCTCATTTGAACAAACTCCACTATTACTGCTAGGCCAACAACAGCTGTAAACCCAAGCCTAGATAAAACATCCAGTCTGGGATGGGCTGGCATAGTGAATCCTTTACCAGGATTTTTATTGAGCCACAAAGCTATGGGTTCAAAGCCATTCATCTCTTTCAGTGTAAGTTTGTAGCTACTGCTGTAAAACTTCACTTCAACTCCACTCTTAACCTGTGGGACACTGCCTGTCCTGGGTGTAGCCATAAGCTAGAGGCCTTGGTCACCCAAATCCCAAAGCCTGTCCCCAAACCCACCAACATCAAATCAAACTTCGACTGTTTGTTGTTTTGTTACTGAGCCATCACAGTCCTCAGGTAGCTAATGTAGGATCCAGACAGTAGCTTTGCTGTTCTGCAACTGGCAGTATAAAGCTTATCCAGAGCCCCTGTCAGCCCGGGAACCCACCAGATCTAACCAAATGCAGTGCAGTCAGTGCCTCAGCTGAGTCAGGGCAAACCTGATCCTATTCATCAGCACATGCTTCCTGGGCTCCTTGGCTGCACCCCTAACCAGAGTTTCTGGGCTCAAACCAACACGGGCATGATATCTCAGGCAAACAATTGGCTCCGAAGCACACACATTTGATCACTTCCCAGAAATGTTTTTTGTTGCACCGGTGCAACATGGCACATCCATGTGCATGCACACATCCAGGAAAACCTGTCACGTCACCTGGCACCCTGCTGAAGTCTGTTTTGATGTAGCTCCTGGAAAAACTTCCAGCTCACTTGAGCTGCAGGTGAGCCTCCAGCCCATCTTATCCTCCCATTGCCTCCTGTGTGCAGGTCTCGGAGTTGACAGTAGGTGGTATAAAATGTACAGGCATTACTTGCCAGGCTTCCCTTTCCATCATGGAACAACAGTTTCTAACCTCTTATGCTGTAGATTTCCAGCAAGCTTGTAGGGTTTGAAGCCTGGTCTCTAATGATAATCTAAGTGATGAATAGTAAAAGCTAACCACAAAAAACATGAATTATTTCACTACATTTTAGTGAAAGAAAAAGATACTGAAGAGGTTCACCATATACAATATCTTTCAATGGGTCCTGAGTCACAGTAGGAAATGTGGAACATCTATTATTAGGCCATTGATTTTTTTTTTTCTGTCAGGTAAATTTTAAAAGTTAAATAAAGCATGCTTGTACAAAAAATGGCACACCTAGCTTGAATTCTTAAGTATCTAAAACAAATGAAAAAGAAACTGAGGCTTAGGGTTTTAATTGCTGGTATGTTCACAATGTCATGCTCAGGACATCTCAACCCACAGGTGCCTAATTAAAGGAGCAAGAAAAATAACTATAACCAAGAAACATCCTCTAAAATTAATCTTTCTGTTATAAATAAAAATGCACCAGAGGAAATCTGAGAATAGTTCTTTACTTTCTGTCTTTTGAAAAATAGATGGGAACTATATAAAGAGAATTTTAGCTTTCTTATTTTGGGCAGCAGCAATAAAGCAAAAAAGATGTGACAGACTGCTTTTGTTTATGAGGTTAAGCTGACAGTCATTTTCAGCTGTGTTGCCACTTACTGGAGAAGGCACATTCTTTATTCCACTCATAGAAAAGAGTTATATAAGAATGACCTGTATTAGATTAGATTTTCTCCTTTTGAGCAGTGTAAATTCAATATTCACCATCTACCTGAATTTAATTCATTATATGAATGGCCCCAACATGCAGTGAGAACCTTGATGTGCAGTGTCACCAAACCAGAGCACTCTGATATTATTTAGTGAAAGTCTCTTTCATCCTGTATCTGACATAATATCCTGTTATATCAATTCGATTTTAACTAGTTCGTCACAAAGCAGCACTTTTTTTTTTATAGCAGAATTCCCTAGGCACACTAGACAGATTGGTTCACACAAAGCTGCTTTATGTGGATTTAACTGGATCACCGCTGTACTGACACCTCTATTTTTCCTGTGCATGAAACATATTCTCATGAAATTAATATCTTTTCCAGTCCTTATCCATAGCCATATTTTAGTGTTTTGATTAGCCTAAATCTCTCTAAATTAGAGCACTACTCCCATAGCTTTCAACGCCTCTCTTTGTGAGATTTTGACTCTTAAATGACTCAAATAATGCATTTTCTTCCAAAATCCCTCTAACCTATCTATTGCCCTAGACATCTGCTATTTTTATCCCCACAACTGAAGACACCAGTAAACATAGCAGGATGTTAACTCATGTGATCATGTTCATGAAACAGCCCTGAAGAAGCTAAGAAGACAAAACAAATTTAAGTTGAACTGTCACCACCCCTTGTAGATACAGCTTCAACTGATAAGGCTGATTTTGCTTACAGCTCTACCTCTAGTGGGCTCTGTTAACCTAAATATTATGGTGGGTTGAACATTGCTTTGTGTACAATGAATTATTCTTTGTCTTCCTTTCAAATGCTTTCAAGTATACATAGCTTTTCTCACATTCAAGTTAGAAAATGAGTAATACTTTCTGTTTTGAGACATCTAAACCTTTTTAAAAATCTGTATTTCACATAAAGTCATAATTTTACATATTTCTATTAAATTAAATAAAAAGCTTATTTTTGCAAGTAAAATTAGCTTTAAATCAAGCATTTCTGATCCAAAGCAAATTTATTTCTGTTTTAAAGAAAGCTGCACTAGGATGCATTTTTTTAAAGTTATGCATGACCAGCTTTCTTTTCTTATCAGAAAGGAATGAAGCCCCAAGAGCAAACAAGCGGGAGTGCAGAAATTACACTCACTAAAGCAAAGCAAAACATAAGGTTAACAGCTTCATATTCTATTCTGAATCAAGGGTCTTCAGTCTTCAGATGTTGTCTATAGTGGGCAAAATAAGCATGATCATAAAAGAAGCATGCTAACATAAGACAGCATATAATTTGGTGGATGTCAGAATTTAACGTTATGTATCTAATGCTTCCAGTATTTTTAACTAGAAATTTTGCCATGAATTTTTTTAACTTAGATGGTACTGCTTAGTTGCTGTCTGTGAACACATAGTTCATTTCTTTTATGTAGTTCTACTGAAAGGCTGGTGTGTGCTCTATTACCTGAATGAGATGCTGCTTTAAGAAGGACACTTTATTTCTATTTCAAGATGCTTTCTGTCCCTGTACATCTTTTTCCAGTACTGCATGATATGAATTAAGTGCATAAAAAGCTTTCCTTTTCCATGTTGTTGTATTGCTGTATGGTCCTCAGCAGTCTCTGTGGTCTCTTTATCCCTGTTAGTTTTTCCAAAAGACTCAGCATAGAAACAGAAGTAAATCTACATCCTTCTTACCCAGAGATAACAAGACAGACTTTTCCTCCCATCTCACTAAGGGAATATTGCAGAGGGGATGTCGAATAATGCTTGGAACAGTTCTTACTGTAGCTTCCTCTTATTTGTGAGTATTCATCACTGGTCATAATGTGCAGCACAGTTGAGAATCAAAAAAATTATTCATAAAGTGGCATGGATGAAATCTAGTAGCTTTTCAGTAGGGCTGGGACAAATATTTTGTAGTAATTGGAGAATTAGAGCATATTGTGCTGCGTCAGCAACAGAAGCGATCAAGGTCTCCTGTCCTCAGCAAACTGATGTGATGCACACCTGGAGCATCTCTGAACTTCCTACCCAAGACCAGGCAAAACAAGGAAAGTGAGAGACACCTCTGCTTGACAGACCTGCTCTATTACCTAGGTCATTGCAAAGGAAATTAGGTTTGCTAGTTTAGGACTAGCAGAGTATGATTTAAATAGACACGAAAGATAGATAATAAATAGATAATAAAATAGATAATAAAGAATTGCCATACACCTTTTTTCTATTGTTTGAGGAAAAAATGAGTGCTTGCCACCATTGTATGTGGAGCACATAAAGCACATGAACACTGGAGGCTCATAGATCTGGATGGTATGATTTCCTTACTGAATCAGAGGGATTCCATCACTGTACCATTTCTCTGTATTTGCTTCCTGCAGCAAGAAGTCTTTAAGTTAGCAATCGGCAAGACTGGGCAGAAGAGGAATGTTTCAGCTCTAATGGGCTGAAAATATCATGCTGCTGCAGCTAGTTCATGCTAGAATTTTCACAATGGAAAATATTAAAATGTTAATTCACTCTGCTGTTTTCAGCAATTTGTTCTTTCTTGGTGAACTGCATATATGTGGTTAGAAGTTGTTTCTTTTAGACATTCCTAAGCACTCCCAAGTTTGTATTTTTTTTTCAGAACTGAGATTAAAAATGTTTATTCAAATGAAATGAGCAATTTGATATGTGAAATTTTGCCTCAGTGTCATTTGCTATTAGGTCACAACAAACACAAGACAAGAAAAAATATGTTTGCAAGTATTAAAACGCTGGATTTTGACTATTTCAGAAAATAGAGCCACTGTGAAGCTCTTCTGAGCTGACTACAAAAATTAAAAATACTCTGGTCTTCCCATTTGGCTATTCTGAAAAGAATAGCAGGGTTTTATCACTGCTATAGTGATTTTCATCTTGAATCATCTGCGTGGATGTTAAATAATGAATTCCCATGAAAATGAGATTAAATTAGTACCATCTTGTTTCTGTCACTGGGCAAACTGAGGCCCAGGTCAAGCATTTCCTTTTTTCCCCACCTTCTGTTCAGACCTCTCTGAGCTAGCTCAGATTGCTTGCTAAAGTCATCCTTCCTTAAGATCAAGGTGTTGCAAAATCAATACTAGATTATGTTCTTTGCTATTAGCCTGAGCAGCTTTTTCTATTCCCCAGAACTTACTTATGTGCTGTTGTATAGAGGTCATCTTTCTGCCGAATTGCTGAATAATCCAGCAGGGTGCAGGGCCGAGTTCCCTTTCCAGAAGCAGAGAGCCAAAAGTAAAAGTCACTTTGTACACTTTTATCACCTCTACATCAAAAAGATTGGCAAAATAGAGAAAAGTAAGTGAGAAGCAACAAAAGGGGTTCATGGGTTGAGGAGACTGATATAGGTAGTAAAATAAAATAGATAATACCAAATACACAATCTTGAGGTTTCCTGATTAAAAGAAGCTTGTGGGTTTTTTTTTTGTTTTGTGTTTTGTTTTGTTTTGTTTTTAAATGCATATTGCAATGGCCACCAGATGAGTTGGAAACAAATTTCTGCAGATGCTGCTCTTTTTTATTCCATTTTAACTCAGGTCACTTCAGGCAAGATTAAAATCTAGGTCTTACTCACTGACACTGTAACAACTTACAGGTTTTATCAATAGTAGATGACAAGAAATCAAGAGGAGTTATGGTTGTGTTGCATTTTTAAAAGTTGAGCCAATTTCCTTTTTTTAGTCTTACTCAAAATAAATATATTAAAAAATTATCCATTTAAATTAATATTTAGATCCACATGACAGACTACAAGTATTTTGAAGGTATACACAAAGAAGTTACAGAAATTGTTAGAAATTAAAGAGTTTAAAATGACCATTTTCCCACATGCTTGAAAAAACTCACATTACGAATGGAGAGAGCAGAGTTTCAAGGCTGGAACCTACATACATTATTTACATCTACTATTCACATAGTTGCCAACCTTTTGTGATAGAAATTACTCAAGGCACTGCCATCTCTTTTGTCCTTGTACCATCATTTTAGGTAGGAAACTGCCAAATAGGCCACTTGTGTAGATTATGTAATTTTGTCCCGGTCATAAATAGGACAAACACAGGAGCCCCTTTTACACTCTTCATGATGACTTTTTTCATCTATGTAATTCTGTCTGGGGAGCTGATAGCTTTCATTGCTCACGGGTGGTTTTTTTTACTTTTTCTCTAAAATTTTTGTGTTCCTTCTTCGTGCCTCCTAAATTTACATAGATTTATGTTGGAATGAAACCCAGACCTCTGACACAAAGGCGTATGCTTTATTATGAAAAACAGTTTCCTTCCAGACACCCCACCATTATGCATTATCAAGTGTTGCGTTGCCTTGGTGGTTTTTGTTTTCTTGGACGGGCTTTAATCCCTGAAGCAGAATCAAGCCTACGGTGTCTGACATGTCATGTCTCAGCTGGATTCACCTGACTGCTGCTTTGCCTTGCCTTTTGCTTTACCTATCTTTGTGCCTTTGCAGCATGGCTGATGCCCCCATGTCCTCCTGCTGGGGCTTTGCCTGCCACTCAGGGCAGGGAGCAGCGGGGAGGACACAGCCTGTGCTGCTGCTGGATTTAGGAAGAATCTCCAGGAAGGCACATGCTTCCACTGCTGCTGCTACCCCCATCATCCTGCAGTTCAGGATCTAACTCAATACATGTGTTGTGCACACTGGGAGAAAACAGTCTGCATTTTGAAGCAGAACTTCTGCATCTCTCACAAAGTCCAGCCTACCTGGCCTGTCTGTTTCTTGCAGGTGAATGGTTCTCACTTCAGTGTAGACATCATGTCCCAGTGCAGCCTTTCAAGATTGTGCCCACACGTGATTTTGCTCTCTCTTTGCAGGGGTATGTAGTTGATGAACATGCAGCCATGCAAGCTCGATGGGAAGAAGCATCTAGAGACACAATCAAGAAGACAACCAAGCCATGCCCCAACTGCAATATTCCAGTAGAAAAAAATGGTAAATTTATTATATATCTTGTATTTAACTGTCTTTTAAAATTCATTTTACCAAATAAATGTATAAATGTGCATGTGTACATATTCATAGTATTATTCCAAGATAGGGAGAGCACACAGAGCTTGAATAATTGCCTCTGTCACTTTATCTAAATTATCTTGAAAACATTAACTCTAAATCACTTAGTTCTAAAACCACCAATCAAGCCTCACAAAATGCCTGGTTGTTTTGTAGGGAGGGAAAATGAGGCACTGGATGTAGCATTCATATGACTGGATATCCAGCTAGTTGTCTAGATTTACTATTGTCACTGGGAAAAATAGACATTGTAGGGTAAAACATATCACAATGAAGCAGAACATATGTCTAATGTAGGACAGAAGAATCACACCTAAAAGTGGGATGTGGAGAATGAGTCCTGCTGTAGATGTCTACACAATATATGGCTGAATTTAGATGAGATTTATCTCAACCCAGTCACATGCCCGTAGTAGAAGTGCAAATTAAAGGAAACAACATGAATCCTGACAGTTTGCACTAATCGATGTTTACTGTGTAGGAAGCAAAGTAATCTGCTGGCACTGGGATGGTTAAAATGGGGAACAGAGGATGGTAAATAGGCTATACATTATGCGTTAATGCTATTCCAAGATTTAATGGTATTTATATTAATTAATTAATAAAAATATATTAAATTTATTGCCTAAATATTATAGAAGTATTTAGAGGATGCTTCTCAGTTTTGTGACATCACTTATTCACATGGAACACTGAAAACACCAAATAAGACACTGTGAACTGCAAGAAGAGAACACTTCAAGCAGTGATACTGCAGAAGTATTACTGAGGAAGAAATAGGACAAAATCCTGAAATCTGGGGTTTGATGAAAGAAAAGAAAGCAGTTGGCAGATAGAAAGTGGGAGACACTTTCAAGCACAAGAAACAGAAGGGAAAAAAACCAAGAATTCAAGAGTGGGAAGGCGAGACAAGGTTTGGCATCATGTAGAGAGCAAGGTGGGCAGCAGACAAGAGATAACAGAGGGCTTGGTCAAAAATCTTATTTGCAGACTTGTAAAACAGGCTGGAAACAGAAGTTTTAACTGCATTAGAAATAGAGAGATGATAATATTTAACAGTTTGTGTGTACAGCCAAATGAAAAGAAACCTTCTGGTCAGGTTGAAGGAGTGGTAGGACCTTTATTTTCTCTTATGCTGGGCTACAGAATCTTTACTGTTAAATTATAGGCAGTTAACATTTGTCACAAACAGGATATTCCTGTTTGATACCATTTACACAACTCCCACAAAAGTTTAGGGACATTGCTTGTAAAAATCCCCATTTTATCAAAAAGGCAGTTCTACTTTTTACCTTTGAATGAAAACATTTATTGAAAAGGGATAATAAGCAGGAAAAGACTTTTCCTTGCTTATAGCCTGACCCAGGTCAGAACAGTGCCTCATGATACAAAATGCCAAAACCCTGGTAGTAGGCTAGAAATGTTTGACACGCTGTAATTGGCTGATTGTGCTGCAGAGATGGGCAGAGAGGAACCTTCTGAAATTCAACAAAGGCAAATACAGGGTTGTGCACCTGGGGAAGAATAACCCCATGCACTAGTACAGGCTGTTGGCTGACCTACTGGAAAGCAGCTCTGCAGAGAAGGACCTGGGGGTCAACAACAAGCTGTCCATGAGCCAGAATTGTATCCTTGTGGTCAAGAAGGCCAATGGTATCCTGGGGTGCATTAGGAAGAGCATTGCCAACAGGTCAAGCCCTCTACTCATCCCTAGTGAGGCTGCATCTGGAGTGCTGTGTCCAGTTCTGGGCTCCTCAGTACAAGAGAGACATGGAGCTCATGGAGTGGGTCCAATGGAGGCTGTGAAGATGGAAAAAGGACTGGAGCTCTGAGGCTGAGGGAGCTGGGCCTATTCAGCCTCAAGAAAAGACAACTGAGAGGGGAACCTCATCAATGTCTCTAAGTGTCTGAAGGACATGTCAAGAGCATGGAGCAAGGCTCTTCTCAGTGGTGCCTGGCAATAGGAGAAGAGGCAATGGGCAGAAACTGATGCACAGGAAGTTCCACCTGAATATGAGGATGATCTTTACTGTGTGAGTGACCAAGCACTGGAACAGATTGCCCAGAAAGGTTGTGGAGTCCCCCTCACTGGAGATACAGAAGAACTGTCTGGACACAATCTTGCACAATGTGCTCTAGGATGACCCTGATTGAGCAGCAAGGTTGGATCACCACTGTGGTCCCTTCCAACCTTACCTGTTCCATGAATCTGCGATTCCAATGAAAAGATGAAAAAAGGACTGTATAAATAAATACATGATGGGAGAAACAAAGAAAACAGAGGCAAATTATTCTCAGTACCCACTGAAAGGACAGGCAGCAATGCATACAAATTGAAACACAGGAAATTGCGTTTAAACACAAGAACATCCTTTTACTGTGTGGGCAGCTGAAGACTGGAACGGGTTGCCCAGAAAGAGTTTCCATTCTAGGATACATTCAAAACCCAACTGGATGCAACCTGAGCACCCTACTTCAGTATGACCCTGCTTTGAGCACTGAGGTTTGGACTGGATGTTCTCTAAAGGGACCTTCCCACCTCAGTGATTCTGTCATTCTGCAAATTAATGCATGAAGCTTAAAAAGCGCAGTGCTTGCTTTCTTCTTTGGTCATGGTTACTGCATATGCCAGCTTGTAGGCTGCCATTTGTAAACTGAGAGAAGCACTTCAGAGCTGCCTAAGTAGCTGACAACTCTACACTGAACTCTGCCGACAGTCTTCATTTGGAAGGAGTACACTGACTCCACACAGGAGAATAATTGTACTTTCCTTCCCCAAATGCATCTGTGGACACTGTCTTTTACAAGGGATAGTGGCAATGCCAATAACTTTTCTGTAATACTCTGTGTAAACTATAGGCATTCCAGAATATTTCTGGATGAAAATAACTTTCCTATAATAGCTGAAGTGAACGAGAGAAACACTTTCCTACAGCTGAGTTCCCCGTCTGAGTGAGTTTAAATACACATCCATGTCTTTTAGAGGACTGCTGTACTCACAAAGCTCTAGGTCACATTGCTTGAGACACTCTCCACTCTGACTGCTGATCTCAGCTGCCATGTAGCAGAGAATAACGTGATGTATCTAGTTTAGAAGGTAGGACCCACGTTTGATAGAGGGTGTCTACTGGGGATTGAGTCCTGTGCCAGGACTAAGTTTTATTCAGTGATGGCCTAATACAAATTGTAAGAGAGGACTGGGTCTAAAATTTAAATAAACTGAAACATGGAGGCTGGCCATTGGTATGTTTACATTTAAATAAGATAAAAAATTTTCTGGTGCATTGCATTTTTTGCACAAAGATATAAACTAATGAATAGACCTTGCTATCACAACAATTTTCTCTCTCTGTCAGATGAAGTAGACAGGCCTATTTTAACAAACCAGTTCTTGTGTCTCCTGCAGTTTTTGCATTCTGAGAAACATTCTGGAGTGGCATTTATAAAAAAGGTGGTGTGAGGGTAGCAGTTTGTACAGTAGGGAATACACACTCCCTGTACCTCCCATCACCATTTGGAGTAAAACCAAGATGACATTTCAGCATTTCTTCATACTGTATACTTTTCTCTCAGTTTGAATTATGCAAAAGATCTCTTTGTGTGGTAAGCAACATAATTTCCATTTAAAATGTATTTCTGTAATGACCTTTGACAATGTTAATATTTTATATATTACAAAATAAACTTTTGATCAAGGTTGTGAGCAGAGAGATTAAAACTGCTCTCATAGTATGGGCAAGTAAGAAGCCCAACACACAGGAAACACTGATGTGATCAAAAGGCTGCTTCAGATACTAAAAAGGTCAAATCAACCTAAATTACTAATGTCATTTTTATATAATCAGCAGTCAGCCACTAAAGTCTGTGTCTTCTGATTTACTCTCTGCAAATCTTGCAGTTGTTGAATACAAATAAAAAAAAAATTAATTTTGTTTATTTTCTGGCTCACAGCTGGACTAGCATAGAGTAACCTTGAGGAGACACCTCCATGACTGCTTTGAGAGGCCATTGACTCATTCTCTTCCCTATCCCTAGCACAGCCTTTTCTAATTTCCTCCTACTCCTGCAGTCCCTAAGGTAAGACCAGCATATTACAGGGAGTAGCAGATTTTAGAAAGCCCAGGGAAATATTCTTCAGGTTTGTACTTTTCTTTTATAAAATATTTTACTTAGTTGGTAAATGAATGCCTAAGAAAGTTGATTTTAACACTCTTAATTGTTGATTAACATCTCTAAGTGTTTGCCAAGTACTAAATCCATTCCATTGCTATTTTGCAGGTGGCTGCATGCACATGAAATGTCCTCGCCCTCAGTGCAGATTTGAGTGGTGCTGGAACTGTGGCCTGGAGTGGAACAGAACCTGCATGGGAGATCACTGGTTTGACTAGTGGTGCTGAGGACAGCCTGTGCTACTGCTGCTAAAGCTTTCATTGGGGCCAAATTCTGAACTCCTTGCTTAAGCAAAATTCCCAGAGGTTTCAGGGACCCAGGGTTCAGAAGTTGGCCTCGTTTGTTGTTTTTTTTGTTTTCTTGCATATGCAATCATACCAAAATCACATTGAAGTTATGACAAGGGGTTTAAATTCACTAAGTAAAGAGAGTTATTGTTTTAATGGACAGACTTGCTCATTGTGGTACAAAGAGGGGTAAAGTGCAACTTTCTGAACTCGTGCAGTCTGTCAGCATGGAGAGCAGACAGGGTTACCATGAGGAACTTTACTTGACATTTATAGTCAGGAATCCACAACTCTTGTGAGAGTGAGGAGCCTGCACAGTGTGTATGTGAGTGTGTGAGCATCAAGAAGAGTAGAGGATCTGCTTTTTTCTTTGACCACTTCTTTGCTCATTCAGCACAAATTTTGATTTTGAGGCAGTACTTCTTAACAGCTTTTTTGGCAAAGGGAAGACTGTGGCTCTTAAGTGTTTTCTCAGGGTTTCTTCCTAACAGGCTTTCTGTAGGGACTGGTTTTGCTTTCAAATCAAATTCCCATAGAAACATCCAGCTTTATGCCGTACTTGGGCTTGTGTATTTGTGACATACAACATGAAACCTGCCTACCTACTCATTATAGACTTTGTTACAATGGGAAGATTAGCTAAGAGTGCAGTTTCAGCTCTGTCTGTGACTGTTGCTATAGTGGTGACTGAATCCAATTAAGTGTTGTGCAAGCTAAACTCACAGGGCTTCATTTTTCCTGTACTTACGGAATACTTTGGACATGGCAAAGTGAGAAAGGAGAACACTTCTCAGGGCTTTTCTCTATCAGCTTTCTCCTAAATTGTATTAGAATATGGGTATAATTCTGAAAATGCATTTGCTGCTCTAACAGTGTGGGCACAGGGACACCTTCATTTTACAACATTAACAGAGTAAGTGAAGTTTAGTAGTATTTCCAAGCCTGAACAATTTTACTGTTTGTGATCTTTACGCTGCTGTCTTATTCTGAAATGAAATTGGTAATGTCCACATCCAACATGCCATGTAAGGATTTGCACAATTTAGTTTTGGAAAAAAAACGCACAATAAATAAAGTGGTCAAAAATTTAAACTTTTATTTCTTTTTTTTATTTGAATACAAAGTAAGGGAGTACAGAGATGTTGGGTGGGTCATGCATTGCCTTGACTTATTAAAACTCCCAGCTGAGAGGCTAGCCCTTTGATTAAAACATAATGTTAGAACAAAATAAATGCCACAGCCATGGTCTTCTTTTATCAAGTTTGAACTAATATTTTGTATGGCATGACTGTAGAGTCCTGAAAATATGGGTGTGCCTCATATCAGTACAGAGAAGGAACCTTGAGGTATTAAAAAAATCCCATGCTCACTACAAAAATATCCAATTGGTAAAAGCAGTGGAGTATTCATCTGTCTAAACTGGAAGAGACATTAAAAGTCTGAGGAAACAAGGGAATGAAGGCATGAGGTATCAAAAATGAGAGAGCAAGCTGGTAGAATTAAGAAAATGAGAAAGAAAGAAAGTGACAACAAGAAGACGATGGACATTTCCTAAAGATAATTTTCCAGTGAAAGTTTCCTGTGGCACTGGTGAACTAAAATGTATGCAGAAGTAGCTACATTGAAGTGTAGAGATGCAATTGAATGCTGCAATGTAGCTCATTTAAGTACATTATCTTAATGGGGATATTTTACTGTGAGCTCTGAATATCTTATTGTTTGATTTCCTGTACCTGGGTCTATTTTATAATTTACATGGCTTGTTGCCAACAGGCTAGGGAAAAAGTCACAAGGCTTTGATCATGTGTTATATGGGAATTCATCGCTATATTTCATGTTCAAAAACGTTCGGAATAAAAGAAGTCTGAATCTCTTTCCCATTTTTTTTAGTGTCTTTCTTACAGAGGAAGAAGAAGTTATTCACTACAAGAAAGTTTCACTGAGTTAGAGCCTGCCCTAACAAGTTAATGTTTTAATTGTTATGTAAAAACATGATTTGTGCCCCTGGATCAAGATCCATTGAAGTCAATGGACTGTAGATCAGCTCCTGTATTTCTTTCTGGCCTGGGAAGGGCAGGACAGGCATGAGTCATAAGGCTAGAATAGAAACACCTCTTTTTTGCAAGAATTTGCCAGAGAATGGGATTATGAGCATTCATCTAAGACGTATGAAATAGGACAGGAAAGAAGAATAAAGTTCCAGCATTGACTCAAAATTATCTACTTTTAGAGACTGACTTTATAGGCCTTTGTCACATAGGGTTGCTTCGCACAGGCCAGATTCACACTCTGCTAAAAACAAATGTGTATTCTACAGGTTTTAATAGAACATGTCCTGATCTTCTCTGT
This sequence comes from Manacus vitellinus, assembly GCF_001715985.3. Taxonomy (NCBI): domain Eukaryota; kingdom Metazoa; phylum Chordata; class Aves; order Passeriformes; family Pipridae; genus Manacus; species Manacus vitellinus. The sequence goes on along the minus strand of NW_021940517.1, from coordinate 255,831 downwards.
GTTAATGGTATATGTGTCTGTGCATACATGCACAAAGTTTGAGATGGTACAGGTTGTAAATCTGATTTCTCTTTACTCTAAGATTCTCATAATTTCCACAATTTAAAGGGCATGAAAAATCAGGATTAATGCTCTGCTGACACTGTAAAAATGCTGGAATTCCTACAGAGATGTGTGAATTAGAGATGAAATGTCCTGTACTGGCAGCTTTTTTTGCATGGAAAATGCTGTTTTAAAAAAAGATATATAAAACTTATTGAAAAAATCTATTTTGCAATTTGAAACAAACCAGAACAGAACAACCAAGTTTTCAGCGTCTAGACTGATCCTCTTATTTCGGCTCTGAAGTATCAGAGTGGAATTCACCTCATCCAAGTTTAGCTCTTTGGTTGGTTTGCTGGCTTCAGAGGCTCGCAGAGAGACCCATTGTGCATGTCTATGGTGGAGCTTGCTGAATTTGTAGTATAATTGGTCATGACTAGAGGCGTGATGGCAACAGCCCTGCCAGAGACAGGGTGTAGCTCATGACGGGACGAACAGGACCTGTTCTGTGTGCTCCTACACGCTCGTGTCTCTACTGTTGCACAGAGAGGGGAGTCTTTCTCTTTTAAAACTTGCTGAACTGGCATTGCTTGCTACCATTCATGAAGCCAGCTTTGGCAAATGCTTTCTCTGGGTTGGCACACGCGTCTCTGGAAGTGGTCCTGGGCAGCCATGGAGGGTAATGAAGAAAAACAGGACTCAAGCACAAAAAAAGAAGGAAACCAACCTGAGGGCATAAGCAGATGGAAAGTTTTCAAGAACTTGTAGGTTTATGTTCTCTACTAGCAATACACATGACATTCAACTGTATTTTCTAAGAAGGTGATTTATTATGGTGATATAAAGCAAAAAAAGAAGTCTGTATCTTTTTATCAAGGTTTGCCTTTATTAATTGAATTCTCTTTACCTTGAACCTTCTTCATCTTTCAGATTAAAACAATTACCAACTTGTTCTTGGTACTGCAATCCAGGATCCTTTAGTGTGTGTTAAATGGATTAAGTACAGGATGTATGCTGAAATATTCAATAATTATTATCATTAAAATAATAACAACAATGAAAATCTCTAATACTTAATTCCAACTGGCAGTGAAATCCAAATACCAAGTAGTTTAAGAAGAAAATACATAGTAGCTTGGTTTCTTCAAGAAAAAGTGTATCTCAAAGCTCAGAGTGAATAATAATTCAGGAGCTGTGATTTTGACTAAAATATCATTTATACATCTGCCTTCTCTCATCGCAAAATGCAAGCCAAATTATTTCATTTTAAAATGTAAGCTTTAAAAAAATCAATAAATGGCATTTCAGAAGAAACATTATGTCGCTGTTGGGAAATAATAGTTATGCTGTGAAAGAAGAGCAAGCAGTAGGGTAAGCTTTTTGCATATGAATAGTAAGATACCATCTATATTGCAAACTGGTATGGTAGCAAGCCTTTTTGCCTACAGATCTTGTAGATCATGTAAACTGAAGAAAAATGGGCATTTGTGGAGGGAAACCTGAGGCACTTGGAGGTGAGAGGCCAGATGCCAAGAGATTCTGCTGGCCTGGAAGACTGGGAAGAATTAACCCTTTGTGCCAAACTTTCTCACAGTATAAAGCATAATATCAACTCCAAAGATTGTTTAGCCCCCACAATGACTAAATTTATCTGGTTCAGTGTTTGACTAATATGGTGTCGTGGTTTAACCCCAGTTAGCAACTTAGTACCGCACAGCTGCTCACCCCTGCCATGGGATGGGGCAGAGAATCTGAAAAAGGTAAAACCCGTGGGTTGAGATAAGAACAGTTTAATAATTGAAATAAAGTAACATATAATAATAATAATAATAATTATCATCATCATCATAGAATCATAGTAATGAAAATGGGGATAACAAAAAGAGCAAAAGGAATAAAATTCAAGAGAAACAAGTGCTGCACAATACAACTGCTCACCACCCACCGACTCATGCCCAGCCCCACCCCGAGCAATGATTGGCCTCTCCCAGCCAACTCCCCACAGTTTATATACTGAGCATGATGTTCTATAGTATGGAATATCCCTTTGGCCAGTTCAGGTCAGCTGTCCTGGCAATGCTCCCTGCCAACTTCAAGTGTACTTCCTGACTGGCAGAGCATGAGAAACTGAAAAGTTCTTGGCTTAAGCACTACTTAGCAACAGCTGGAACACCAGTGTATTATCAATGTTATTCTCATACTAAATCCAAACACACAGCACTGTACCAGCTACTAGGAAAAAAATTATCTCAGCTGAAAACAGGATATATGGTGATGGCTGATGCAGAGAAACCCTACACAGAGTTAGAGCAGCAGCAGTAGCAGTAGCTCTTAACAACTAGATTTTGTTTCCAGGCAGCAAAATTCTCATGCTTCCTTCAGTTCCTCACTAAGCAACAGAAAAGCCTGAAGAAAAACGAGACAAAAGTTTCCAGGAGAAGGAAACCCTATGTCCAGTTGTTCCTGATGGTCCTTCAGCAGCCTCACCCAGATACATCTGACAGCACAGCATTGACAGCTATTCAATGAGAAGAGAAAAATGTACTACATTTTATCTGACTCAGTTAGTTTTTAAGGAAATATTTCTATCTCTAATGAGCAAATTTAGAAAAGCACCTCTCCTCTCCTTTTTTTTTTTTAAACATGTTTGTCTACTTATTCCCATTACGTTTATTTGTGTATGTGTTTTACATGTTTGCCTGTGTGGTTCCCCTTGTGTATCACTTACTGGTTTTCAGCTGTGTGTGCCTCCTCTTCAGACAGTTTAATGCTGTAGAAGTTTGTAGCTTGATTGTCCAGGAACTACTATAGTTAGTACATGCACTGAATAGGCTCTTCTCATATTCTGGGTAAGTATGTGCAAACCAGAAAAAATGTAAATGGCTTTAAGAAGCGGTAGGGTAGGCAAGTTGAGAGAAGTTCATTTAATCATACAGAGAATAATATTTAATGTAGTGGTTTCCATATCTGTAGAAAGATTTTCTTTTTAGAAATCAGATCATATGCCATTTCATTTTTCTTCATTATTATTAATAGCGCACTTTTCTTTGCTTTTTATTTGTTTTTCTTGTCTGTGTCTCCATTTTTCTGAATAATGGAGTAATGATTCTATGCCAGTAGATAAAATATGCAGCACGACATCACCTGTTACATTACTTTTTGGCTTTTAGCCCTAGAATGCTTGAGGAATTCACATAATCCGTGTTGGCAGGGAAGTGCCATTATCTGTATTCTACAGTCAAGAAATTTACTCCAGAGAGCACAGCCCGACTACATGGAGGCAACAGCTCAAATGCACATTGTCCCTTTCTTCACAACTGGGGAAATCTGGCTGCACCAAAGTGGAGGCCACCTGCATGCTGGGATGGTGATGACACAGGCTCAGGGAAGCAGGAAGCAAATTTGAAGTTTAAGGTCCAGAGGACACCAGTCTGACATTAGGGACACAAACAAATAATTTTTTAAAAGGTAGGATTTTCTGTGGCCTAAAGGAGAGTGATCTAACCTGACATCATTAACAACCACTGGGAATTTTACTGCTGGCTTCACTGGGGAAAGGCTAATTTAGAGACTCTGAAAACACCACTTACTTCAACATTTTAGCAGTGCATAGGAGATCTCTGGGAGAATTTTATGTCCCAGTTTCCTCTTTATCTCTTTGTTAGTTGAATATGTCATCTACAAAACACATTCATGCCCACTCTCTCCACCTTGTTTTAGTGCAAACTAAAATCCCTCAAGCAGTGATGTCATATATGTTTTAAAAACCTTTAGTTAAGTACCATCTGAAGCAACAGACTGTACACTTATTCTTACTTGGTACATGATTGTATTGTCTGCTTCATAAAAAGTAATCCTGACAGCCTGCCAATTACAGCTTCTGGTTACCAGGTCAAAAACTGGTTGGATGAAGACTTAAGTAATGATCAAAAGGTAGTGCCAAAACAGAAAGCAGCAATCAATACAATGAAATAGTATTCAGACACTTCTTCTGTTAGGGCGAATATAATGTTTTTCTTGGTATGGATGCTAAATGCTCCTGAACAGGTCCGACCAACTGCATTTGTTTATGCCTGGAAGCTAAACCTGGAAAGCCCTGCACTGTGCTTTTCCAAAATAAAGAGATCAAAATATGGTAAAAGGGTTTGAAATTTTTAATGAATATCTGAAGTCCATGTGTTCCACAGCTGTTGGAGTTAAAAACCATAAAAAACAAACTACCTCACTAAACTACACTGACATTTTTCAAGTGCCCAGTAAAACAACAAATGCCAGGTTTTCTTTTCATTTTTTAAATCTGCTTCTCAAAGGCCAGAATGACTGTGATATTTACATTAAACTCAGTCAGTTAATGAAGCTGAAATCAATTCTGATTCAAGCTTCCAAGTTTTAGTGGTGATATAACTGAATCTAACATTTCACCAAAATGTTACTCAGGCTTTGCTTAGCAAATATTAAGGTGCTTATTTTCTGATCACTTAGGTCCTTATTTTATTTCAAAAGGACAATAATCAAGGATATTCCTATTGCATTGTTCTGTTGGATTTTACAGGAAGCAAACATAGGTTTCAAACCAGTGCTAGCAATAAGCTCCTGCGTGGTAGGATATCTCCTCCTGAACTAGTGATCTCTTCTCGGTGACATTTACTGTGCACAAATTAAAAACAATCAGTGGCATTTCACTTTCAGTCCTCTATAATGTGTGAGTTTCAGGGTAGAACTGAATAAATAAAAATATAAAGCCAAGTCTACACCACAGAAAGCCTACTTTTCTAGCTGTTCCAGTACAGTTATAGCATGGACCTATCTGATAAAGTACATCAGATTGGTAGACCACTGCATTATACAAAATTAGCTGTAGATTAGCAAATTTACATATTTATGTATGCGATTATACTGGACTATTTTTTTAAGGTTTTTGTCAGTCTAGAAAACTCATAAGGCCCTTCCCTCCTCAGGAAGGGCTCATTTCAATCCATCTTTGTGATGGGTGATGGCTAGGGCAGTCCAGCTGCTCACACATCAACTGTATCATCATCTGGGTTAGCTGGGATGTAGATTGCTTTAATACTTGGAACTTGATATTTGTAAGCACTCAGCTTCCACTTGGGAACCCAAAAAAGGCCAGGTAGTCAAAAGTCATCATCAGATGTACTTTTAAAAAAATACCTTCCTTCAGTGTCTAAGCAAAGGTAGGGCACATACATAAAAAAGAACAGTTGAAACTTTTCTCTGATTCTGAATGCTGAGCAGTATGGGAAAATCAATACATTTTCTTCTTCAAAAACCAAAAAAGTCTATGATCCAGAGCCCTTTGTAATGACTGTACCCAGCATCGCTTTTCTGTTATGTTTCCAGCAAACAGTATAAACATCATAGTATTTTGCCAGTTATGTTTATTTAGACATTTGTTATAGATTGTAAAAGGCCTTAGCAGAGCTTTAGCAAGTCTCAGATAAATGTTGTATACTTACGTAGCACTGCTTGGTCCAAAGAAAAATTATGTTTCTTACTGCTTCACCCCACTATGGAAGAGAGCAATATTTTTACAAGCAGTTAAGCCTTGACAGATAAGATGATCTTATGAGGTCCCTTCATATATGTTCCTACAGCATTGTGTTCACCTACTCCCAAATGAAAATTCCAACTTTGAGAACTATTCAATGAATTATTTAATTGCTTGCAGGAAGAAAGAGAGATCCAGAAACCTTTCCTATTAATGCAGTTGTCTCAGATCCAGAAGCTTTCTTTGCTGGTCAATGCCATTACCACACAGATCTTTCTACCAGGAGGTTTTATCAGGAGGTTTTTCTAATACTTAACACTACCTAATTTCTTTACTTTTTAAGCTATTAAGATCTCAGGATTAGAAAGGACTTATGGTTTGTTGTGTCCAGCCTACCATCACAGGTACCTTGTTATGTAAGTCTTCCCATGAATTTACAGAGTGCCATGGCAAGCAATTTTTAAGTCCCATTTGCTTTCATGACAAAGCAATTCTGCCATATGATCCCAGATGCTAGGGTTTAGAAACCTTTCCATGCCAAGGTATTAATGGTCACCTTATAATTATTTATCATTATATCAATATAATTTGTAACTTTAAGGTTTTTGTTTTCCTGTTTATGTTTCTTGTTCCCTTTGTTCCCTGATTGGTTGGAGAAGACAGCAATCATATTTCCACTTCACTTGTTTTATTAGGCTTAATAGGCTACGCTTAAAAGCTTGAATAAACATTTCTCTAAACATCCTAGAATCAAGAATAAGTGATGGACTTTGGCATAGGATGCAAGTGTGGTTGCTCCACTGCCTTCTGTGGCATTTATGCTTCCATGTCTCTAGTGGAACCACTCCTGACCATGCCAGATCACAACATGTTGTTCACAGAGATGTCATGCTGGCAATTCATAATCATCGTACAATTGTCCATCTCACCCAAAACCTTCTTCATCTCGTTTCCAAATGATGCTCTTCTGATTTAGGAGGTGTCTACACTTTCTTTCTGACATAATTTTTCTTGGTTTCTGCATTTATACAGTTCTAGATGACTGCTGCTGTGCATCTCAGGATACAGGCAAGTTACTGTGAGCTAGTAAGGATCCTGTGGTAATCACCTCTATGTGTATTTGTATTCTGTTAAAAATGTTTTTTCCACATGCTACAAGGACATTTTTTTTTACTACTTTACAGTACTGTAAATCTGCTATGTTCAATGAATTTGGGTTTGAATACCTCCAGTGTGGCAACTTATTTAATTGTTTGCCAAACATGCTTCAGTTCTTTATCCATTGAGGTTCATCTATACTGCTATTGGTATAACTCACATAGATGTAGATTAATGTTGACCCTGTCCAGCAATTAAGTACTCACCCAAATGCTCACTCCCACACCCAGCAGGATGGGGGAGAGAGTAGGAAGAGCAAAAGCAAGAAAAAACCCTCATCAGTCAAGTTAAAGACAGTTTAATAACTGAAGGTATGAAAAAACTAATAATAGCGATACAAAAGCAATCACTCAGCACCTTCCACAAGCAGATGGATGTTCAGCCAGTCTCTGAGCAATGGCTACTTTAGAAAGACAGCCTCTCAGGTTTTATTGATGGGCATGATATTAAATGGATTGGAATATTGACTTGGTCAATTCAGGTCAACTGCCCTAGCTGTGTCTCCTCCCAGCCTCTTGCCCACCCCTGACTTACTTACTGGGAAAAATAGAATGAGTGGGAAAAATAGAAAGCCTCAATGCTCTGCAAGCTCTGTTCAGCATCAGATAAAACACTAGTGTGTTATCAACACTGTTTTAGTCCCAAATACAAAATACAGCACCATACTGGCTGCTATTAGGAAAATTAGGTCTGTACCAGCCAGACCCAGTACAAACAGTTTGCTTTACGCTGGCTGGTACAGGATACTGCTACACATGTGGTCATGGCACTATGCATCACCTCCCACCTTGGGTCCATAACTGCTCGGATGCCTAACAAGGGTCGAACTAATGATTAAGACTTTTTTCCTCAGCGCGAGTACTAACAGGTTTTCTGTACTTGACTGGCAGCCTACTTTTATAAATTTATTACCTCTGAGATTTCTTTGACTTGGCAAAACCTGGTTGAAATTGGCTAACTTTGAAAAGCTTCTGTGGGAGGACTGACAGACAGCTGCACAGACACAAATGGGGACAGCAAGGAAGGTAGGCCAAGACCCGAGTAGCTACATGAAATTCTCACCGAGATACGGGGGAGTGTGAAGTAAAGTCAGAGAGATAAAGCTAAGGAAGCTAAACAGACTCATTTTGTCATTAAATGATGGTTACACAAAGCATTAAGCATTCCCAGTCCAGTCTTAATTTCTACTATAAATTGAGATCAGAAGTTCCCTATTACCTTAAGGGGAAAATTATTGCATAAATTTGGATAGGTGGCTGTGATAAATGGATTATCATATACCCACCCCACTGCCTCTTTTGGGGCTGTACAGGAAGCACGGAGACGTTTGGTGGATTCAACCCAAAAGCTGGGTCTTGTCCTGTGGTGTTATTGAGTGATGTTTCTACCAACTCTGTCTCATGGGGAGAACAAGGTTGGCATTAATTAAAACACATCAGTGATGAAAATTATAGAAATTATCTGATTCATTTTCACCAAGTGTATGCCTGTTTCTGACTTGACTACAGATGAAGTTTGAAGCAATCACACTCCTAACTCGGATATGTCTGTTAAAAATCTCGAGTTGGTGGGACAACACCGGCAGCAGCCTGCCTGCTTTTGGCTACTGTTTGAAGATCACCAGGACACAGGCAGCTGCACCTCCCAGCTCTCCAGGGAGGACATTCAAGGCACAGCTGACTACAGTCAAAGTGTTTTCTGTAGTGGCACTAGCCAAGTGATACATGGATTACAGAACCAACCTTCTCACTTCATGCTGCTTCAAAGTATGTAACACTCAGGGGAGAGATGAGAGAAGGAAAAGCATAAAGGTGGCTTTCAGTGATCTTCAGTCTGACAGATTCCAGGCTGGGCCCATTTGTCAGCAAGGAGGGAATAGAAAGAGCTTCCAGAGGGAATTATAATGCGTTTTTATCAGTAAGTGCCAGTGTTTGAAATACTGCCACATAATCACATCCTTGTATTATCCTATTTAGTTTAACATCTTGGGAATTTTTAAAAGTATATTTTGCTTGGTTTTTATTGAAATCATTGTACTATGGTGATTAGCAAAATATAAACTATATTGCTAGATAATAACTTTAAAAAAATTAAATGGAACACATTTTAAAAGAATGTGTTCCACTCTTTATTGCAGTATCTAAGAAAACTGAAGTTAAAAGAGTATTTTGCCTTTTCTGTCATTTATGCACGTTTAAGCATTTTACCCAGAATCTTGTCTTAGACCACTAAGTAGGGACTAAATAAATTGCATTTTATAGACATTGAGGAGAATATTAAGAAGGTATAGCAGGTATGATTTTACCCTCATATGCTTCTTGGAGCATATACTACTCTATAGCATGGATAGAAATCTCATTTCTTTATCACAGGGTCACAGAATCACAGAATATGCTGAGTTGGAAGGGACCCATAAGGATCATTGAATCCAACCTTTAGCCCTGCACAGGACCATCCCCAAGAGTCACACTATGTGCCTGAGGGTGTCGTCCAAACGCTTCTTGAACGCTGTCAGGCTGGTGCTGTGACTCCTTCCCTGAGGAGCCTGTTCCAGCACTCAACCACCTTTTTCTAATATCCAACCTAAACCTCCCCTGACAAAATTTCAGGCCATTCCCTCGGATCCTATCACTGGTCACCACAGATCAGTGTCTGCCCCTCCTCTTCCCTTCACGAGGAAGTTGTAGATTATGATGAGGTCTCCCCTCAGTCTCCTCCAGACTGAACAGATCAAGTGACCTCAGCCACTCCTCATATAGCCTCCCCTCAAGGCCCTTCACCATTTTTGTTACCCTCCTTTGGACACTCTCTAAGAGCGTAATGCCTTTCTTACATTGTGGTGCCCAAAACTGCACACCATATTCAGGGTAAGGCTGCACCAGCGCAGAGCAGAGAAGGACAATTCCCCCCCGCCTCGACCGGCTGGTGATGCTTTGCCTGATGCCCCCCAGGACAAGGTTGGCCCTCCTGGCTGTCAGGGCACTGCTGACTCATATTCAACTTTCCATTAACCAGGACACCCAGGTCCCTTTCTGCAGCACTGCTTTCCAACATCTCATTCCCCAGTCTGTATGTACATCCAGGGTTGCCCCATTCCAGGTGCAGAATCTGGCACTTTTCCTTGTTGAACTTCATATGGTTGGTGATTGCCCAGTCCTATAATTTGTCGAGGTCTCTCTGCAGGGCCTTCTTGCATTTGAGGGGGTCAACAGCTCCTCCTAGTTTTGTATCATCTGCAAATTTGCTTAGTATCCCTTCCAGTCCTGTGTCCAAGTCATTTATAAAGATGTTGAAGAGCACAGGGCCTAAGATGGAGCCCTGTGGAACCCCACTAGTGACAAGTCACCAGTCTGATGTCATCCCATTCTAGATTACCCTCTGTGCTCCACCTGTAAGCCAATTGCTCATCCACCACATGATAGGAAGGAATAAAAAAAATCTCCTAAACTCTTTCACAGGATTTTTTTTTTCAGAAAGAAAACAAAAACCACTTCACTGGTCAGGAAATTATTTAAAAACATATACAACATTTTAGCAAATGGCAGCACCACCACATAATTGGCTTCAGTGCACCCACTCTGCAGACAGCAATGGCTTGTCAGAAACCATTTCTCCAAAACAGGCTTTAATGTTTCTGGACACCCTAAGACTTCCATACTCTGAGAGCAAAGATAATAATATTAAAATCTTTGCTTGTAGCTATAGATCTTGTGCAGTTCATTCATGTTCTACTTTAGTGAGAAAGGAAAAAGTAATCTTTTTATGTACAACTTTGTCCTTCTGTTACTTCCTAGTTATAGACATTGCAAATCTTGAATTGCAAACTTCATAAATGGTGGTACCAGATGCCTACTGAACTACCACAAATACAGGAATAACACTTCAGTCATGATTCATTCTTTGAATCAACCGTTTTGATGTCTTTGCATCAACAATGAACATTTTTATAAACACGTCAACCAACACAGGAAATTAAGAACATTGGAATGTGCATTCTGACCTTCATCTGATGACTTGCAACGGCTTGAGCAAAATGCATTAATGTCTATTTGCAGAAACCTCCGGCAGAATTATTCTGTGACAAAATATCTCCTTCTGTACTACATTGCTGAGGAGCAACAGTTGCTCCAAATATTATTCAGAATTTCTCATTTAATAGCAAAAAAAAGCAAACAAACCAACCCTAGTAGATACTTTGGCTTCAGTTTTAGCTTCTTATTACCTTAAATAAACAAACAAGCACGTTGTAATTTCGTCAAGAACTGAGTCTTGAAGAGTGAGCAGTGGTAGGAAATTTCAGTTTGAAAGTCGAGAATTGTCTAGGGTTGTAAACCATTGGAAGAGCTTTGCTATAAAGGAGAGTATTAGGCATGCTTTTTCTTTTTGCTGTCAAAATCTCTTAGACCTGGACACTGTAGTTTTCATTAATTACACTACTAGCTATTATGTCTAAGGGACAGTGTTTTGACCCTGTACACACAAATGGCTGGGTTATCAAATGTCATGTATTACAGTAGAGAGGAAGCTGTTAAGTAGGATGATAAAACAGTTTTATCATCTTTTGTCTGCTGCTGTTCAGGTTGCCCCTGCATACTTCAGTCTTTGCCAGCCAGGAGTGCTGGGCATTATGACTGATAGAGGCTGCACACCAGGATTTATGGGACCAGACACTATACAAAAGGTAATGGAAAAACTGCACTTGCAGAACAATATCTGGACTTAATGACACATCCCTCTCCCACTGACAATCCAGATTCCTTCTCTTTGAACTTGATATTAAGTTCATTCTACATCTCTCTGGTGAGAACCTAACTCATCCCAGATGATGACTACCATGTTCCTACACACCTTTCTTGGGAAAGGGGGGGGAAAGGAGGGCATTTAGAAGAAGCACAAATATGCTGACTGTAGGATTAAACAGGAAACCTTGGGTCACAGAGGCTGGGGAAAAACCACCACCTAAAAGACCAGACAAGATCCATTGTCCTGATCTCCCCCAGCAGGATGTAGAGAGACTTTGCATGATGCTATCGGATATCCCATTGTTTTCTCCTTCCCTGTGTAAATCCTTCTTTCGGGTAAAGCTGACCACCCTTCCCCAGTATAACCCTGCTTACTGGAAATATCAAATCCTTTTTCCCCCAAATGTAAATACTGGATCCGAGAAATGTAAATCCCTTTTTTCCTTTATGTCACCCCTCTTACTGGAAATGCTAATAGATTGTGGAAACCCCTGTTTGGAATAACCCTGCCTCCTCATTAGCATGTAAGCCCCTGAGACCCTTAAATAGCACTTGCATGTTCAATAAATGATTCCAGTTTTTGCCCCCATAGCTGGGATCATGATAGCTTTGTTAGATCGTTACACTCTCCCCCATCCTTAGGAGAAGAGTTGCCTATTGGAAGTCAGTCACTGTACCTTTCATACCTTTCTGCATAGATCCGATGTCAGCAAGGACATCCTTGGATGTCAGCAAACATCCTCTGAAGAATTTTGCTGAAGTGGCTGAAGACACTACTGTGCCTCTCTGCCCTTCTTCTGTTACTTGCCTTATTCCAATGAACAGTTAGCATAGATCACCTTTGGGGGTGATTTTGTTGAAAATTTGTCCTATGCCTTGGAGCAGTTAAGGCACGGGCACATGTTGTTCCTTTATCTTCTATAGGATTAATAACCCAAGAGGATAGGAAGGGCAGCTATGAGACCAATAACATCTGAAAATACTCCTGCAAGATTTGCCAGAGTCTGTGTGCTGAAAAGCTCCCCAGCTACAGTGGCAAAGCACAGTTAAAAGGCCACAGTCTCCTCTAGTGTAAACCAGTACCTAGTGTCACAGAAACTATATATTTATCAGTAAATAAATATTCAGCCATCATAAGGCAAGGTTCCCTACACTTTACATGCAACTGGCCTGCATGTCAGGCCAGTCCAAAGCTTCCCTCTATGGAGCTGCAGGTCAATCCCATTCCCACCTGCCCCAAATCATCCCCCAAGGAGCTGCCACAACCTTCCCAAAAGTAATTTGCAGTCACTCAGGTAGTGAGCTGAACACAACGTTAAAGAATTCTGCTCTTGTCTAATTAAGATAATGCAATCAATTGGTCCACAAATACTTAGGAATCTTCTTAATAACTCTATTTTTATCAGCTTGAGTGCCAGATGTGGTAGTGTGAGGTAATCATCAGTGATATTTGAATTCAGGGAAGTTTTAGCTTACTGTGTTTTTGCTCATTAGCATTTGCTCCCTGGTAACTCACTCCCTCTGCCATTACTCTGCTGGCTCCTATTTGCTGATAGCATCCAAATAATTTTCTTGAAATTACTTTAAAAGTAATGATGGCCATGCTTCCAAAAATACTCTTAATAACCAGCTTCTAGGCACAATTTCAGGATACAGGAAACTAAAAGGAAAAAAAGAAATAAACTTGAATTACTTTTAAGAAAAAAAAAATTGACCAAGAAGGTTTTCCAGAACTACTTTCCTGTGGGAAGAGGCATCTTGACTATTTGTTTGCCTTCATTTTCTAATTTAGAAATGGCCTTTGGATTCCCAAAAATATTTAGAATAAAATAGTTCATTTATAAATTAAACAACCTCTGCTGCTGAAGCTTGTCATTTGTTGCCCCTATTTACCTGTGGAATAGTATTAGTAATATTTTAGCCGTTCTTACAAAGCCTTATTGTGCTTCATATTGTCTAGCATTATAGAAGAAGACTGTTCATACCCTTAAGGTGTCATGACCCAGATGGCTGGTATTTCCTCCCTCCCACCTCACTTCTGTGACCTCTACTGTCGTAACAGCCACAGTCAAAGGGCAAGTTACTCTCAGAGACACATCATATTTCCACAAGGTCCTACTCCATTAAAAGAAGAGCTGAAACTCAATGGCAAAATCCACAAAATGCTATGAAAGCAGCTGGACTCCTCTAGTTGTGATACACAGTGATTCAGCACAGGAGCCCAGGAGCTGCTTTTGGCTGTTGGATGAAGCATACCACTCTGTGCAGAAGTCTATACCATGAGCTTGTGCAAACATCACTTTTTTTTCACATGATGGAGATTCCTGAACATGCAGAGAATTGCTGTTTGAAAGTTCATGTGTCTTGGTAAGTGAATGTAACACTGACTGTAAGATCCTTACACTGCACTAAACTGAGCATTGGCAAAACCCCTTGCCTTTGTAGAAGCTTTAATAATTTCAAGTGGATTTGTGGAAAGTCCCCTAGGCACAACTCAGTGCAGGAGGGTCCACTTAGGATTGCAATCATTTGACCCATGCCAATGAATGGGTTTTGGTTTTAATTTCTTTGGCTAAATTATGTATTTGAAGTAAGAGAGGAAAAAAAAGCATTTCATACCTGCCAGGTAGAAAGTTTTCCCTCTGGCAAAAGACTTTTTAACCAGTTGTCATGATGATATCACACTGCCTGATGTAGGTCTTGGAACAGTGCTAGTATGAGGTGGAGATTTTTCAGCCATGGGTTTGGTATTCTATCTGTGTTGAAAAAAACAATTTTTTTTAATTTATTTTTTTGTTTCTGATTCCCCTTATGAAGAAAAAGGGACAGGAAAATAAGACATCAGGACAGAAGAGGCATTTCCAGTGTATAAACAAACTCAGACTCTGAGGTCACTGATGTCTCAAATGCTACAAGTCACTGGGGGTGGCAAGAGAAAGAAATGCTTAGGGAGCCAGCTGCAGCCCTCTGTCTCCAAGGAGCAGTTGTTGATGAGATGCTCTTATTAATGAAATGCAATTGCTCACTGCTGTCGATTTACTGCAGTTAGTGTAGCCAGTTCTGATTCATGCTACCATTAGGGATACCATGCCTAGGAGGGTTTGTTGTTTACATTGATTCAAAAAAGGTGTGAAAAGCAGTAGATTCAGAGTGCTTACATAGACTGTCTTGTGGCTGAATTGCCAGGTGACTGACTGACAGTTCCCAGAGCTCAGTTTCCTGGACCACTGATTGTTAGTCATCTGGGAGTTGATGAGTAAGAAATTATATTAGCTATGTTATTCAGATTGGGAAAAATATTAATCAGTATAGTTTGTAGGACTGATAACATACTGCTAGCATGGGAGTGATCATACAAATAAAATACTGTCAAATCACTCTGAGAATAGTTGTTAAACCTGCTTCAAACAGCTGGGGCTGAGCTCAAGAGCTGGTAAGGACACGGGCTCACCAGGCTGTGTGTGTGCACAAGCCTTTTTTTGTTAACATTGGTGGCTTGAGGTTGGGGCACCTCAACTCCTGTAACAAATGACAGTAGGAAGACATTGAAGATTCCCTGCCAAGGAAGAGACGCCTTCTAACAGCAATCCATCTCCTTTAGTTCATGAGTTTTTAACACATGACACAAAAATTATCTGACATGTACTGCACTCAGCTTTGATACTTCTATAAAACTGCATTGTTGAGGGTTTTATGCCTTCTTCTAATACAAATACATGCCTATTTAAGCAATTCTGATGCTGAGCTCCAGAGCCAGTCTTTCTCAGAAAACAGTCCACTCTGTGTACTGTATCTAAGAGTTTTTTCATGAGGGACTTGTGAAGCAGGCAGCCCTCTGATAAGGTCTCACTTAGCGACTTTTCGAAAGTACCACTTTAGTATCTTAGTACCAGGTTTAGGTGGTCATGTCCCAGAGGTTCATCTCTCCATGGCCAAGTGGTTGTATTGCCCAATTTCTGGCTGAGCCATTTGGGCATTTAGCCATAAGGTTACTTAGCACAGCGTCCCACTGGAGAGGTATTTGGAGTAGGGTGTTTGCTTCAGGTTTGATAAATGTATTAAATTGGTGACAAGGGACCCAGCAGTTTCAGGCAATGCAATGCTCAAGGAACTTGAGGATTGTTTTCAGGACAGCCTGCCAGTGGTTTGTAAGAGGTTGCTAATTACTATCTACTGCAGTGATTTTTCCAAAGGAAGTGGATTGCAATTGCAATTTCACAATTGCATTTTCACATAGACCACAGAGGAGTTGTCTGAATAAACAGACTTTGATTTGCCACTATCTTTTGCTGGATTCAGACTGCTAACTAGCTCCATGCTGTTGTCATGTCCCTAGCTATCTCCCTGCACCCAGGCTTGCTTTTCACAGAATCAAAGAATAGAAGGGAAGAAGAGATCATGGGGTAGTTTGTGCCATGAAGCCAAGATGGATCCTGGGCTGCATGCAAAGAAGCATGGCCAGCAGGTCCTCCTCTACTCCACTCTCATGAGACCTCACCTGGAGTACTGCATCCAGCTCTGGCGCCTCAACATAGGAATTATGTGGACCTGTTGGAGCAAGTCCAGAGGAGGGCTACTAAGATGAACAGAGGGCTGGAGCACCTCTTCTATGAAGACAGGCTGAGAGAGTTGGGCTTGTTCAGCCTTCAGAAGAGAAAAGTCCAGGGAGACCTCACTGTGGTCCTCCAGTACCTAAAAGGAGCCTACAAGAAAAATGGGGAGGGACTTTTTACAATGGCATGTAGTGATAGGACAAGGGAGGATGACCTTAAACTGAAAGAGGGTAGGTTTAGCTTAGACATTAGGAAGAAATTCCTTACTTAGAGGGTAGTGAGGCACTGGAACTGATTGCCCAGAGAAGCTGTGGATGCCTCATCCCTGACAATGTTAAAGGCCAGGCTGGATGGGGCTTTCAGCAACTTGGTCTAGTGGAAGGTGTCCCTGCCTCTGGTAGGTGGGTTGGAACTGGATGATCCTAAAGATCCCTTTCAACTCAAACCATTCTATGATTCTGCGATGGACAGGCTGACTTCTAGAGCACACAGAGAATCAGGGCCCTCATAGTGCTGGGGTCTGCTGTGATTTGTGCTGGTGGCCACACTTGGGACTGAAGTGGACAAGAATACAGACATCACGTGGGAGCAGCTGGAGGCAAAAGCAAGCTCTTACAGAAATGGACTGATCTTTTGTGTCTGATAGTGATTATGGAGAGGCTTGGCAATGGCACAGTGGCTGGCACTGTTTTGGAAAGGGTAAAAGTGTGGCGTTATCACCTAGTTTGCTTCTACCAAAATGTATCCCTGGGTTACATGCCTTTCTTACATCTCTGGCAAATCCTTTCAACCTCTGTCCCATGGACAGGTTGCAGGACAGCAGGGCATGATACAGAACTGGAACCAAACATGTATAAAATACTATGGTTAGGATTCACAAGTAAATAATTAGTATATGCCCAAGGCACACAGAAAATCTTTCACATGGAGACAATCTCACTTCTGAAAGTATAACATCACTCTTTCAACAAGGTTTTCTTTTCATTACACACTGTCTGAAAAGCATTGTGGTGTTTGAAATAGCCAAGAACTGCTGCTAAGACGATCAGATGTCTTTATGAGATTTTCAGCTATTTTATGTAAAAACACTTCTGTTTTAAGGTTTTCGTGCTCACTTAAGAGTTTTACATTCAAGAACTATTTTCTTTTTCATTGACAGTTAGTAATTTTCTTAATACAGCGTCCTTATTCAATAGCCAGTTCTGGAGCTGTGTCTGCACCCACTGAAGTCAATGAAATGCCACTGGGAGCAAGATCAAGCCAAATCATAGAAAATGAAGAAGTAAGACTTGTCTCCTGTTGTGACATTGGAAATATATAGGTTCCCTAAACCAATGCTGCAGTGGGGAAGAAAGGTCAACAGGAAGAAAATAGAGGAAATATAGTATTCTAAATGCTTTTCACACAGGACACAGATTTGCTCAATTTAGTGGGATAAATCAGTCTAAATGTAAACTGTACTGTATTTCTTCAGTCATATCATAGATATTTGACAGCCCAAGGCAAAAACCAGTACAAAATCTTACCTAGCTCTTTTACTCCAAGTCCTGAGTTTCTAATGCTTGTATTATGTTTCTAATGTTTGTATTTCCTCTTATCAAGTCTCATGCAATCTCTTTCTGCAGTTTAGTACCAAAGATGGTGTTTCAAATTTTTTCATTCCTTAATGTGCATAACAGATATTTACAGAACTGTAAGTATTCAGCTTTTACCCAATTAGCTTTTAGTTAATGCCTTTTTATTTAAAAATCTATTTCATCGACCACCGGCTCATTTTAAGAAAGAAAGCAACAGTACAGAATGCCAGTTAGCTCCATTTTTGAGGAGTCAAATTTGCTCACACAGATTATCTTAGTCTATAAGGTGTACCACTAAATTTAACACTTGAGTCTCCAAGACTCATACTTCACAGAATGTCTCCAAAGTGTGGGGTCTTTATGAATAATCAGTGGGCTCTACTAAATTACACAGAATAAAAATTGATCCAAATCTGTTCTTCAAATACATCAGATTACACAGAAATTGAAAAAAATATACCCACTATATCGAGACTGTTGCATAGTGATTATTTCCTAGCATCCAACCCAGGGTTTATCTCATAATTTTCTTGGGAAATAGACAGTTCCCTTTATCCCACCAGATACAGCTGTTTTTACAAAAGCAGCACATAGGAGAACATGGGATAGAGACTGCTACACCTGTTCAAGATGAGAGTTCAGTCCTGTCTTGTGTTTCCAGTCTCAACAGTGTGGTGCGGGGTTAGTTAGAGGAGCTGCAGCAGGTAACATACTCTTTGATAAGCATTGTGTAAGAATGAGTATTTTGCCTTAGAAAAAACTTAGAAGTCTTTTTTAAATTACGTTTCCAATTCTGTGTGATTAAACAAACAGATAATCTAACACTAACTTCAATGTAAATTTGTCAATGGAACTAGAGTTGCTCACTGGCAGAATGAAGATGAATCCTTTAAATGTGGCTTAAAGCTGCTCTCTTTTTGGGCAGGGTGAGGATGCAGCCATTCACAGGGTGAAGACACTGCTACGGAATTCATTATGAGCTACATCAAGCAGAACAACTTATTGCAGGGATTGCCTTTTTACATAAGTTTGTAAAAGTTCGACACGGCAGGCTCACATAGCTCATCTCTACACATTATTGCAACATAAAGCAGCCTTGTCCTTATCATACTGAAGCAGCTATTTCCTTTTCTAGGTGAGAAAATGTACATATACAAGCAAAAAGAGTGACTGATTGTGAGATTTGTTTCCAACTGTAAATGTCTGTGTAACTACATATGCAGATTAGATACTGCCCTTGAAGACTTGGAGAGCAGCCAATGTGCTGCTTACGTGATGTAAACAGAGTTATGCATAAGCAGCATCTGTTTTTACAGGGTCTGTGCTACTCCAGCTTCCAAGTTGTTCAGATCAAGATTCTTCTTTTGCAGTTTCTTATCTGAGTTATCCTGCAATTTCCTGAGTACCCTCTTAATAACCCTTTCCTCTGCATCTCTAAAGGGATCTTTCCTCTATGGTCTTGTAGGAATTTCACCCACGCACACCCATGACCATGCCAGTAATCCATGTTGCATCTCTACATTTCCAAGGTGCCATTGAATCCCTCACTTTTTAGTCACTCTCTGAATTGTGTTTGATGTGAGCTGCAAGATTTCCTCCTGCCACAGGGTAGGTGTTTGTATGCGTGTGAATGTGTGTGCATGCGTCTGTGTGTGTGTCTAAAATATCTGCTCTGTCACCTGCACATATAGGTACATCTATATAGGTATGTATGAAGCCAGTTACCAGCGTCACCAAGTTTGAGCCTGAAGTGGTCTACCCATAAGTCTTCATTTTAATCAAGCTTTAAGAAAACAAGAACAAAAAAACTTTGGCATTTGTATTAGATATGTGTGTAAAGAGAAACAAAGGATCCTCTTCTCCTCATAGGTAGGCTCAAGTTGAATACATAAAACAGCTGTAGAAATAATATTTGCATGCATATAAGGAGTATTTATTTTGTGGATGCAGCAGATGTGAAAATATTTGGTCTAATTCTGCAGAGAGCAATTTGGAAAACATTTTGTATGGTAGGATCTTTGATATTTATTAAAGGAATAGTGTTCTTTAAAAATTATAAATGCAACATAATTGATCAATAGTCATGGACTTGTTGCAGAAAATAAAGCACGCTGAAAGAATAACTATTTTAAAATAAATGTTTTTTGTTATCTCAGCTAGTATTCTTTCTGTAGGTACTAGTCTTTGTAAAGGGTCAAATTGGACAGTCTGAACCTTAATTCCTGTAATGCATCTCACATAGTTCTTTTGCTAATACCTATTCAGTTAAAGAATGAGTCTATCCTAAAAGTAACTGTGGCCCCAGTGTTTAGTTTTAACAGGATGGTTCCATTTGTGGGCACTGTGTGGCTTCTGTGCAAGGAAGTGGGGTTTTCTATATGAAAGCAGTGGATCCACTGTACAGCTGAGGCAGGGGAGAAGATGGCAGGAGTCACACTTAAGGTTAGTCCACACTAGAAAAACTTGCCCATAAAATTTATTACACAGGCTATGAGTGTGATTTTCAATGCCACTCTGCCAGTGGCCTATTTAAACTGATACACCTGCATCTATATTAGGATTTCTGTCATTACAACAATGCATTGCATCAGTACCTTTCATTTTTGGTTTCCATATTTAAATAAACTGTCAGCATATATTAACCTATGTATACATATTTCCATCTGGTTTCCTAGAGGAAAAAAAATTGTGCAGTCATGCTATATGCAACAGTCCTTATAATAATTCTTGACCTTGTTAGCTGATTTTAATCAATCCCCAAAAAGCAGCAGAGATTTCAGACACAATTACTTTCCCACAGTTTTTCATAAAGACGGGTAAGCCAAGTACAGGAAACTCTTCCTGTTTATTGCCTGCATGGAGGGACAGCCTGCAGTTCAGCCTTTATTACACTCAGCCTACACAGAAGAGGACCATTCTGAATGCTTTGAATGCAGGAAATGAGTCTTTTATAATCCACACCATATTAGATATTGGAGAATCTAACCATAAGACATGCAGCAAGAGCAAATTGGAGTTTTTGAGTCCAGCTGCTCACAGCAGATATCATAGTGTATCCTGAATTAGTATCCACCCTATCAGTCTGGCAGCATTCAACACCAGGGGTGCTTCCTCTTTTCTCTAGGCTGGCATAGCTAGAACCACAGAACTTTCCAGGATATATAAGGTTTTGCCTGCAATAAAATTTCTGAAGTCAAATTCACAAGTCATTTAAAAGTGCACGTGGTGAGCAGGGTTAGGGTTCAGCTGTGAGAACCAGCAAGCAGTTAGTTTCACTTCAGCCATGAGAGATAACTAGGCTCCTTACCAACTGAGTGCATGCTTTGCCCTGTGGGACCATAGGGGGGTTTGAATTGGGTGGGTTTTGTGTGTTTATTTCTTACAGGGAAACTCACGGAAAGTTACCTGTTTCAGGCAGTGATGGATAGCTAGGAGATATCATTGACTGGTATAAGTTCCCGACTCAACTCTTGAGTCTTGCCCAATGCAAATAAAATATCTGCATATCCATAAGCAACAAGAAAAAAACTGCATTGAGGTTGCAAACCAAGACTCAGAACAAGGAAATGCCAAAATCAAGACCTGAAGAAACTTTACTTAAATAAGAGGGTTTTATTATTCACATTTTCCCAGTTAGACCTTTGAGAAACAGATCGACGGTATCAAAACTAGGATTCATCTCTCCACTGGAGAGTTTTCTCAGGTGTAAAGCATCCAAAAAGCCTATTACATTCAGCTGCAGCTTAACACTAATGAAAGTGAGAAGACAGATTTTTATTATGGCTTCACAGAAAATCAGAACATACAAATAACCAGTTCTAGAGAGTTTGGTCTTAAGGACAGATGAAAGATGTTCGGACACTACCACACTCAGCATCAGGGTGCCTGACTTTTGGACCCTTGGCTCTCAGTATAACACCTAGATACTGAGTGAGATACCTTGGAATAACACTCCAAAAATCAGTACATGTAGTACACAAAGCTGCTTCAAGTAGCTAGTTGGGGATGCTTAGGACATAGCTGTGCTACATACCCAGTCACTCTCCATAATTAAGTACCTCATTCAGGGATTTTAAGTCTTCTCCCTCTGCCTGGAGATATCCCTTTCTTTAAAATGCAGCCAGAGGGTCAGACTTTTAAAACATGTCTGGAAAAACTCCCTTTACCAATCTCTTTCCATTGATAATGGTTCAGCAGTTAGACTACTGCCTGAGAACGTTAGTGAACTGGATTCAACTCCTCCACGACCAAATGGGAAGAGGGAGGTTAATCTTGTCCTCCGGAACAGTACACTCACCCACCCCACCAGCAGGGACCTGTCAGGGCCCTGATGGCACTGCTAGGTCTTAATGGCCCTGAGCAGCCTCACCTGGGACCCCCACCTACACACTGCCCATGGACCAGGGCTCCATTTAAAGCTCAGGTCTGGGTGTTTAATCCCTGCCTGAACTATCTAGTAGATGGATCTGCCTTCAGTTTGATCTTCTGCTTTGCTTCCTAGATGGATCAATATTGTGGCTCTGTCTCCAGTTGTAGCCTCCTGCTCTTCCTGATTGGATTCCTTGTACAAACTTTACACTGATTCGTTGCTTCATCGTGTCTAGGACTGTTAATGGAGCTGCATTGTGCTGCTCTGTTCAAGTATCATGGCAAAGTGCTCTGGCTAGCAAGAATACTGCCTGTGCTGCAGCCACCCTCAGTTCCAGGCTTTTCCTCCCTCGAGCTGCTCCTTGAGAGCAACAGTGCTAAGGATAATAACAACAATAATGATACATGTAATGAAAAGGAGAGAAAGGAATAAAACCCCAGAAGAATAAGTAATGCACAATACTCTTGCTCACCAGCCACTGACTGATGCCTAGACAGTAGTTGCTGACTGGGGTTAAACTGTGACAAGTGTTTCCTTCAGGTATTTCTTATATTGAGAGTAAATAGGGATGCCATGTGGCTGGTATGGACCGGGCTTGTAACAACGCTTTGCCTTATCCAGCTCATCCCCTGCCAGCCCCCTGCCCCGGGAGCCCCCCAGCCCCGGTATAACCGGACAGCCAGCAGAGCTGACAGTGCTGTCCCAGCGATGTCATGCCAGGCATCATCCCCTTCCGATGCTTTGAGTGTTTAATTGACTCAGTTCTAGCTATTTTCTAGTCACAGAAGCTGCTTTTCACTTCACAGTCAGAGCCTGACAGCAAATGTTTGCGTTGTCACATAGAGTGACTCTTGTGTGTCAGGGTACTCGGTGCTTGGATGGCTGCCATCGACATTTATCTTTCTACACGCAGGCCGGGGAGTTGGTTTTTGTTGCCCGGTTTCTGCTTGGAAGAAGCAGATAGTCACAGGTGCCCATCACCGCGCGACAGCCCCTCCCACCTCTACCCCACGTTTGCCCCGGTAAGGGATGACGAGCGTCAACCCTGACACCGCGGCCCTCAGGACGGCGCGGCCTGCCGCCCCTCCACCTGGCCACCGCTCCCCTGGCCCCGACTCCCTCCTCGGAGCCGGCCGCCCTTCCTCAGGCGCAGAGCGGCGCCGGTGGCTCGCCCGCTCGGCTCGCCCCGAAAGGCGGGCGACGCCGGTGCGGCGAGGGGTCGCGCTTTCCCGCCGCCCCGGGAGGAAGTGACATGTTGGCTTTCCCGCCGCCCCGGGAGGAAGTGACATGTTGGCGGCGGCGGGAGGGGAATGGGGGGGGGAGGCGAGGGGCGCCCTGTTGCGGAGTGGAGCCGCCGGCGGGTGGAGCCTGGCGGACCTCCGCCCGGCTGACCGCCCGCTCACGCAGCGTGCGGAAGTAGTGCGCAGGCCGGTGCGGCTCCGCCGCCGCCTGCTCCCCGGCGCCCACGCGGCACCGTCCCAAGGCCCGCCGGCGCCAGGTACGTGCTCCTTCCCCTGGCACCGCTGCGCGTTCCTCAAGGTGCGGGGCCCGGCCTTTCCCTCCTCCCGCTGCCGTGCTACCCCGGAGGAAAAGGCATCCGGACGCAGCCGCCTCCCGCGGCGCAGGCGCCCGCGGCCGCGCTGTAGCGGCGAGGCGAGGGGCCGTCTGCTGCCGCCGGGGCGCGGGATGTGGGCACAAGTTCCCTGACTTATTCGGGGAGAGAGAGAGAGCAGCCCGGACCCCGGGAGTCGGTTCCTCCGCGGGCGCCGGCAATTATATTATATGCCGCCCCTGGCCCTTTGTGTGGCGAGGCTGAGCCCGCGGCCGCCGGGGTTTCCGTGAAACGGCGGAGCTACGGCGGCCCAGCCCCGCCGAGCCTCCCCCGCCGGGGCGCCTTCACTTTCCTTCCAGGTGTTCCCCGCTCGGGCTGGCGGTGGCTGGGGAGGGAGGGGGCGGGCGGTGCGGTTGCCGTGGGAACGGGCGGGTGCAATCGCCTGCTTCGTGCCGCCTCCCCGAAGGCGCCGCTCCAGAGCGAGCGGGCGCGGCGAGCCCCGGTGGGAGCGGGCGGGCTCGGTCACAGCGAGCCCCCAAGTGGCGTGTCCGGCAGCGGGCGGCTCGGTCACTGGTCGGTCGTGGCGGCTGTTCTGTCCGCGGTACCTGGAAGTCCATGAGCTGAGGCGGAGGGGAGGGGCAGTCTGCCTCCCTGGTGATGGGCTCACGTGTTGTCGGAGCTCTGATTTCACCTGTGTGCGTATCTTCATGAAGATGTTTAAGGTGAATTAAATAACAGCCCCGAACTTAAAATGTGTCGTCTGATACCATGCGTTGAAGGATATTTAGCTAACGAGTTATGCTTTTTAGCATTTATTTCAACAAGTGAGCACTTGAATGGCTGAAAGGACAACCCCACAAGAGAGTCTGTTTCAGCACTGTGGCACCAACTTCTGGTCTTTATCTTTGTTATGCGTTCCTAAGAGTTTTAAGTGTGCCGACATCTAAGCATGATGTACGTTAGGCAGGTGCTTGTGCGGGAGAGAGCAGCCTTGCTGCTACATGAAAACTGAAAATGGTTTACAAGAGGTAGACGGCTCCAGAAACTTTCAAACAAAGAAACCCAAGCTTTTCTTTAAAAGCATTGATGTATCCCACTCAGGAAGTTGTATCGGGCGAATGTAGCCTCAGCTTGTGCTGATAATGACTTCACAGTAAGAGTGAGTAGCAAAAGAATTGAAAACTGGTGGAGTAGAGAAACCGTTGAGGAACAACTTAAGCCAAAATTTGTAGCCTTTTTTTTTTCTCCAGCTTCTCATGTTCACACTAAGATTGCTATAGACATACAGAGGTCTGTTTATATATACCTTCCTACTTGTGTGTAAAGACTGACTGCGTGGATCACTAGAATAGTTGATGTGTTCTAAATGCTTGCTGTCATTTACTGACCAGCAGCTTTCTGTAGCTGCTTGTATCTGATATAATGCCATGGTTTTCCAAATACTGTGGATTAAAACACGTTTATTCACTTTAGAAATTTGTGTAAATATTTTGTATAGCTTTGCTCTTTCCTATGAATGTTTTGCATTAACAGTGCCTGAATAAGCTGTATCGAAAAGTGAAACTAACTGTGTTTTGTGGATGACAGGACCAAATTTCATGGGGAAGAATCTATTGGAAAGCCTGCAGTGAAGAGAGAAACTGTTGCAAGCTGCTGATGGATTAAGGTTGCTCTTAAGCAAGGTTTAGTTGTGTTGTTTGGCAAGCACTTTTAACAGGTTTTAGTGAATGCTTCACAAAAAGCTCTAAGTAATATATTTTAGGAGTGGAGAAACTGCAAAGAGGTGAGCACTTGCCCAGAGTCACAGTCGAAAGAATGCTGTGCCCAGAGGACAATAATGAACTGTGTTTCTTGAAACGTAGTAGGTGTCAGTTTGGTGGGGAGGTTGTTTTTTTAGTAAGTTATGTTCTGTCCAGCCAAATTGCAGAGGCACTGAAGCAGTGTTCATCTCTGGAGTGAGGCGTGCTGCTGGAGTGACAGTTTTACATCACTTACAGTTTAATGTACTTACTGTACCATAACAGAGGAGAGCTCTGTAGGAGAAGAATTCTCTGCAGGTGATGGATGGAAATCCTATGGCTGTATGCTGCCCTGCTGAAAAGGATTGGCTAATTCTTTCCGTTGTGTACCCTGTTTTTAATGCTAGAAGGTGAAGACTGGGAGTAATGCCTCTTGAAATCTCTTCATACAGGAAGACACTGTTACAGCTGTGCTGAGGGTAGCAAGATACTGTTCTTGTGTTACAAATGAGCACTGTGGCCCTCAAAACTTGTATTAGTAATTTGGTCTTAAAATTTAAACATTCAAATTTCCACTGCGTGACGTAGAACAACACTTCCCTAACTAACAGCATCCCTGCTACTGCTGTTGGAATGTCCTGATAAGGGAGCAGATCAGCAAGAGGGCAACAGTGCATAGTAGTGCACTGTGCATATGCTTTGCTCAGTGAAAGCTTTTGCAACTGTGGGCCTCGCTCACAAGGGAAAATATTTTATGTCAAGGCAGTCGTCTCTCAAGTGTGTTTGATTTTGCTCTGCTGAATGCAGTGGGCTTTCTTGTGAAGGAACTAGAAATGAGACTGACAGTGGTACCCTGTGTGCTTTGTTGCGTTTCAGCACTGGTATGTGGCAGCTGAGTATGTGTTTTTTCCCCGAAGTGCTATGTCTGTGGGGTGGCTTTGTCCAGTGATTCAGTTTCAGGCATTTGGGAAAGTTTGCTCACCAATCTGTTGTTTAGTGGTCTTGGGCTTATTCACATCTGACTGTGTGGTCAGTACCCTGATCACCTGTGACTAATGCTCCTGTGCTGCTCGGAAACTGCTGACTCACTTTGTTTTCATGCTTTTCCCCTGTCCTCCTCCACTGCTTCCAACTAGAGATGAGGTAGGGTCCAAGGTAAGGTCAGGGAAAGAGGAAATGGAAATTAATGAGAATAACTGTTGTGGCAAGGATGAAGATACTGCAAAGATCTCTCTTTGATAATGTGAGGAAAAGATGATGGCTGTAATAGATTTGCTGAAAAGGTACATAAGTCATGTGTTAGGAACTGGCTTAACAACTGTAGTGAACCCACAGTTGGGAGATGCTGGGTTGTGGTCCTGCTAGTGGTCTGCTCTTCAACTTGAACTTAAAGCCTTTTTATTTCTATGCCTTTGTTTTGACCTTCCGCCCTTCTGTCTGTCTTGTTACATTCTGCTAAGAAGAGCTTTACGCTGAAATAATTTTCTGCTGCTTGCAAAAGGGCTGACCTGGCTTGAGGTTTCTACTGTAGCATAAATAACAGGAACAGGGAAAGGCAATTAACCAGCTCTAGGCTGGAAAGAAGTCAGATAGAGGTCACTGAGAGAAGGTTTGTTTGGCAGAAGGTAAGGAGCTGCAGGCAAAGACAAGCACACTGATTTCACTTGCATGTGGGACTGTTTATTAACATGTTAAAAATTTCTGACTTGTACCAGATTTCTTTTTAGTCAGACCAACAAAGTTAAATTTCAGTCATGTTTTTCCAGTAGCATCCATGTGAATGAAAAGGTTTTCCTATGCTGATTCAGTTGCAGACTATGCAAGGTTTTTTACCTATCAGAGAAAGGGTAAGACTCAACTTAAAAACCTGCTGTTAAAGACAGGGAAAGAACATATTTGGGGGAATTCTATATGTAGAAATGGCACATGCTTTCAAGTGACAGCTACTGTGTGAAAGTTAAGCTGTGTCCTGCTTATTCCCCTGTCTCCACATTATCTGTGTTCTCACACATCATAGTTTGTCTCTTAACATGCTTTTCAGCACTTTGGAAAATACCATTACTGCAGATGCTGCTTTGCACTTCTGGAAGGTCTAGAAGGATTTTGTCTGCAGCGGGCTACACCTGCACTTGAACCATTTATGAGGTTTTACTCCTTTAAGTCACAGGTGGTTGTCAGGGGTTAATATTGTGATTCTGTGTGTCCCTGTTTTTTACATGCCTTTGCCTCTGACCGTGTGCATAAATACTGCATTTCACCCAAGATGGAGACAGAGAAAAGCTTCATTTTGAATTTTAAGCCTTGTAAAACTGTCTCAAATATATTTTGAAGTTAGAAG
The DNA here is from genome assembly GCF_001715985.3 of Manacus vitellinus. NCBI lineage: Eukaryota > Metazoa > Chordata > Aves > Passeriformes > Pipridae > Manacus > Manacus vitellinus. Next base: position 228,255 of record NW_021940517.1, on the reverse strand, counting down.
GAGAAATTCTCAAAACTAGGCTTTTAAAAGGACTTGGGCTCCTGCAGTTGTTCAGAGGTGGTGTAGAAAATCCAAGTAGGTGTTGATGTACTTAATGCTTAATTTAGTGCAAAATTTATAAAAATATTACTGGATTCTTAGCAGTGTATTTAGTAACTGTTAGCATCTGCACACTTGCTATCCAGTAAAGTAAATGCTGCTGAATCAGGCACTATCTCAGAATGATTTTGCTGATGTTTAAGGTGGTTTTGACTAGCCCTGGCTTTAGGTGCTGAGAATACAAGATCATTGATTGGTTTGGAGTCATAATGTTTGGTAAACAACAAGGACTATTGAAGCTTGTTGAGAGATTTCTTTTGGTTTCAACAGGATTTGAATCAGGTCCAAAAAGAAACCTGCGTTTATTACTGGACTTGATAAATCTGGTGTTTGCGATAAAGGCTTTTATTCTCTGGAGTTCTTAAATTAAATCAGGCTGTTAGGGGACTGATGATCAGGGAGAATGAGGAGGTTGAAAGTATTCTGAGTTCATGGTGTGGCAAAATAGTTCTGAACACTCGTATCACATGAGGCAGAGGTGAGTGAAAACTGATGTAGAATGGAACTGCTGAAATATGGGTAAAGCTGTCACCATGTTTATTTGGGTTTTTACCTGGCATCTGGATGTCTGGTTGTTTTGCGTGTAGGTACAGCTGAGCTTTTCACTGAAGCTGGCATCTTATTTTTTGGAACCATGCCAACCACATCTCAGCTGTAAGATGTTTTTCTAGGTATTTGGTGTTACCTCTTAAAGGCAAAAATTGGCTTTCTTCAAATAATAAATCTGAGAGCTTCCCTGCCACTTTCATTCTTCAGTTAAACTATTTTCTACAGAAAGAACCATTAGACAGTATTTAATGAATAAATATTAATGTCCTGTGTATCTCTGTCTTGGTGAGGCTACATCTTGTGTTTGTGTTGTCATTTCCAATTTTGGGATGCAATTTTCATAAAGGAGAAATTCTGCTACCTCATACTCTTCAGTGTCATATGATAGAATACCGACAAATTAAATCAATACTGGGAGATCAAAAAAAAGCCTTGTGAGTCTTTTCTGCTTAATGTGTCCTTAGTATTCAAAGAGCATACTAACGTTATGTCATATTAATTAAAATTATGCAAATGGCTTAGCTGAAGGAGATAGTCTACTGTCATCGAAGATAACCTAACAGCTGACTTGGAGCTGTAATTAGGTGAATGGCATGTAATTTCCAGCAGTGTTAACAATTTCTTGTGATTTGTACTGGAAGCTTTTGGATTCCCTCATGGAGGAGGTCAGTGCTGTTCCTTCATATCTCTGTGATTTAGAAGCACAAAGAATGTGGTCTGTGCCATGTACATGTTGTGTTTGTGGCAGCGTTGGCAGCATGGCTGAGACCCGCTAAATGGGAGAACGTGGTTGTCTCCAACAGGCCATACAGCTAGTTGGAGAGAGGCACCATGGTAAAAGTATTTATACTGGGTTTTTGGGACAGTAGAAAATCTGTTACCAGCCCACAGTCTGGTGGTGGAAGTCCCACTTGTAAACCAGTGTCACCATGGTGTATTTCTCAGCTCAGTGATTCATGCCCTGTTTCTGCCACTTTCCACAAATTTTTTTTGGTAAGATTATTGCTGCCACAAATTCTAGGTTATTCTTTAGTTACTCTTTCTGGCTTTTTTTAAATGCACAAAACAACAAGGCCACACAAGTTAGAAATTAGACTCTTCGCAAAAGGCTTAAAGAGACTGTCCAAAATTACTAAAATGTAAATTGCAATTCCAGAAAATATGAAGAGGTTGTTTTATGGGAGTGTACTAAGGAAAGAAGGTTATCTTTTTCCCATTGCTGATGATTTTTTTCTTCTGTTTGTTGTTCTCGTAGCATCTATCAATGCCTTTAATTCCATCTCGGGTAGGAATAATGAGAGAGATGTGCCAACTTGGTACTAAAATTGTACCTTACAGTTTATAGTACAGAACCATCCAAGTTGCTGAATACTTGGTTTTCATTTCTTGAGGAATGGAGAAAGGAAAGGAAAGTAGAGTTCATTAGATCAGTACATACATTGTGAGTTGTACTGTTTCCTGCATGCATCATCTGGTGCCACTGAAGGTCCTTGTGGAACGTGTCTATTCTCTATCTAATCTCTATGCATGGCCTTTCAGAAGATGTAGCTCCGTGTCCTAGACCCTTTGTGGTTATTCGCCTTGGTTATTTTTGAGGAACTATCCAGGTTGCTCTTACTTGTGTGACAGCATAGCCCACATCCTGCTTAAGTACTCAGTATTCTGTCTTGTAAGTTTTTTGTTGTTTAGTCCTGCTCTCGTGCTCAGTCCCTAAATTTTACTTGTGTGCGTTGTATTGCCCTCGGTGGCAGCGCACGTGACTTTTTAGGTTAGTGGACCCAGAGAAGTAAAATACAAAACAGAGGGACATGGTGGTCCCTGAAACTGAAGTCTGAGGCTGAACTCTGATAGACTGATTTAGGTCTTGAGTATCTTAATGCATCTCTTAAATGTATTTTTTCCAAGACAATGGGAAACAGTTGAAGAGCAACACTTGGCCTTCTGGAAAGAAGCAACTTGTCTTCCTGTGCTATTTTTGTGAACTTCATGTTCTGCACCCGAGATAACTGCTGTAGTTCACCCTGATGAATTTTTGAGGATCTCTTTAGGAGCTTGGAATAGAACTGCTTAACTTAAGGAGTTTACTCTCTTCAAATAAATAGCTTCCCTCAGTGTCAAGCCCTGCAGTCCTTAAATGCTGCATCTCCAAGGAGTTTTGTATTGATGTGTTTATGTTCAGCTCCCTATGGCTTCCTTGTCCAGCTCCCTTCTCCCTGAATATTTCATCCTTCTGGAAGAAGGAGCAAGACTGAGCTGCTTCTCGTCAGAACTTGGGCAGTGACTCCCCATCTTTCCCACTTCTTCCCAGACTATGCATGCCTCTCCTGGGCTTGCTGTCATCCTCCTTACCTCGCTCTATAAACACTTTCCTCTGTTGCTGGGATGGGCATTGAGGCTAACACAACTCTGCTGTGCCTTTTGCCACCAGAGTACGCATACAAAGAGAGAGAACTTCCGTCCTGGCAGGCATGCAGAGTTTGCATAGCTGTTTTTCCCTATGTTAGATTACAGCAGGAAGAAAATAAAAAAAGGAGAAGGGGAAAGCATTATGCTATGATAACCATTTCAAAAACTTCTGGGTTACTTTCACTTCTTCAGTGACCTTGGCTGCCTTCCAGGTTGACATCAAACTGCTCCCTCACTCCCCTTCCTCAGCTGGACAAGGGAAGAAAATAGCGTGAAAAACCTTGTGGGTTGAGATAAAGACAGAGAGATCACTCACCAGTTACCGTAATGGTCAAAACAGACTCTACTTGGGGAAGTTTGGTATAATTTACTTTCAGCTGGTAACAAAGTAGAGCAGTGAAAAACAGAGCCTAAACTAAAACCACCTTTGTCTCAAGTCCCCCCTTTTTCCCAGGTTCAGCTTGATTGTAGACTCTACCTCTCTGCTGCACCCCAAGTGGTGCAAGTGGGTGGGGAAGAGGGGTTGCAGTTGATTCTTAACAGTTCCTCTTTGCTGTTCCTTCTTCACTATGCTATTCCTCTACTACTGCTTGGGTCCCTCCCACAGGGTATGGTTCTTCAGAAAAAGACTGCTCCAGCCTGGGACTCCCTGGGCTGCCGTCCCTGCCACAAAACCTGCTGCTGAGTGGGCTCCTGTCCATAAGCTGCATATTCACAAGGCATCTGCTGCCTCGTGAGGTGTTCTCCACAGGCTGCACTGTGTATATCTGTTCTACCATGGTCTTTCATGGGCTGCAGTGGGATAACCTGCTTTACTGTGGTCTTCACCACAGGCTGCAGGAGAGTGCCTGGAGCACATCCTTCCCCACCTTATTCACTGACCTTGGTGTCTGCAGGGCTGTTCATCTCATGTGTTTCTCACTCCTCACTCACAGCTGCTGTGAAAAAAAAACAAACCCACAACATTTTTTAATCCTTTCCTGAACATTATCACAGAGATGCCACTAGTGTCCCTCATGGGTTCAGCTTTGGCCAGCGGTGAGTCCCTTCTGGAGCTGTCTGGAACTGGCTCTATTTGATGTGGGGCAGCTCCTGGTGTTTTCTCACAGAAGCCATCTCTGCAGCCCCCCTGACTACCAAAACCTTGTCATGTAAACTCAACACAGGGGATAATGCTCTAGTAGTTGCCTTTGAGGGAGGTAGGAAGTGATTGAAACCCTAATTAAGCATGAAGCAAATAGATGGATAATTCTTCCTCCAGATTTGGTTGGTTTGGGGGATTTTTTTAATGTGGTGAGTAAAGATATTCTCCTTGTAGGTGAATACATACAGGACATGACCTCACTTTTTTCTAACTTTTGATGTTCACAGACAGAAAGAGAAGAGCACAAGGGCTTCCTGTGACTTGCTTTGCATATGCGTTTCATATACAGCAGTGTTGTTAAAATGGACTTGGATGTGAAATAAAGTGTTGCTATCTGTGCTGTTTTCACAGAATTATAGAATCACTTAGGTTGGAAAAGACCTCAGAGACCCTTGGCACCACCTTGTCAACTAGACCACGGCACTAAGTGCCACATCCAGTCTTTCCTTAAACACCTCCAGGGACTGGGACTACCACCTCCCTAGGCAGTGCATTCCAATGTCTAATCACCCTTTCTGTAAGAAATTTCTCCTGATGTCCAATCTGAACCTCCCCTGGCACAGCTTGAGGCTGTGTCCTCTCATCCTGTCCCTAGTTGCCTGGGAGAAGAGACTGATGCCCACCTGGCTACAACCTCCTTTCAGGTAGTTGTAGAGAGTGATGAGGTCCCCCCTGAGCCTCCTTTTCTCCAGGCTAAACAATCCCAGCTCCTCAGTCACTCCTCATAGGACTTGTGCTCTAGACCCTTCACCAGCATAGTTGCCCTTCTCTGGACTTGCTCCCCCACCTTAATATCCATCTTGTAGTGAGGGGCCCAGAACTGGATGCAGTACTTGAGGTGTGGCCTCACCAGTGACAAGTACAGGGGTTTTGATGGCAACTGAAATTCGCTTAAGAGGCACCACTGAAACTACTTAATCTGACCTGAGGTATTTTCGTAATCTCTGTAACTCGTCCATCCAAATATGAGAAAATGCAAGAATAGGCAGTGGCATCATCAGTTTGGTTGTTCTTGGATTGCAGCAAAGCATTTAAGGACTTCATCAAAGAGTAGACTTAAGTGAAAACTTTTGCGTAAGCTTGAAATACATTGTACTGAAAAAAAAAGAGGTATAGTGCTGACTTTCCTCTATTTGTAAGTATGGACAATATCAACTCAATCTAAATGCTGTAAAATAAGTACTATATTACTTTCCAGACTCCAAGGACACTATTTACTACATAAACTTTGGAAACAGTGAGTGACAGTTCTTTGCTTCATTCTTGTGCTTTCTGTAGAAGTGCAAACAGTTGTGTTTGCTATGAGATCTCTAGTTGTAGTCTCAAAACATGGAATATAAAGTATGAAAGTATAAAAGATAAAGTATAAAATAGAACAGTTCACTGGCAGCAGCCACTGCTGGCATGGAATTGTTCACCTTGCATATCACTTCTATGTCCTCCTCGTCAATTTTTCTAAGCAGAAGGAAATCCTGAGAGTAGTTGAAGTAGAAGACACAATGGATCTTGCTGAAGAATGAAACTTGGAGGAAAAAAAGTTAGAATGGATAGCTGTGTAGTTTGCTTTTAAACCTGATCATGTGTTCTCTTAGTCACATGAATAGATGCTTGTTGACTTGCTCCCTAGACAGACATTTGAGGTTTGAGTCTCGTCCTGTATCCGAAGGAAAACTGTTATTAAGGAATGCCCCTGTCTGGTTTAGATGCACTAGCTGGCCATTTTCTCCTAATTAATTTTAACGGGTGTTTGATAGAATAGAGCTTCTTGGCAGCTCTCTGATCTTAATAGCTTCTGAGAAAATGCATTGATTGGCCCTTTTGTTTTCAAAAGACTGCTGTAATTTTCAGTCATTATCTACAAGGAAATCAGTGTAATTTATTAAACCAGCATCATGGATTAAGAATTAAAGACCTGATTCTTTTAACACTTAAACTGGTGTTATATTGATGTTACCCATGAGGAGCTTTAGTAAGACAAAGAGTAAGTGGAAGATGTTCATCATGAACTTTTAAAAAGCAAGTTTCTAGATCTCTTTCATAAGCTCAGAACTGATTGTTTTTGTTGCTTGTACCAAGAATAAACTGTATTTCTTGGAGTTTGGGTATGAAAACAGTCCAAAAACTATCATATTAAAAAAAAAACTTATAAGAATGAGCTTATGTCTGAGAAACAACACTTAGCTAGCACTCTGTATACAGTGCTTGAGTTGCAAATTCTGTAGGAAAAACAGCTTGCATTTAATTAGAAGAGAAAATTATTCTGTGTAGTCTCCCTGCTTTTCAGAAAATAAAAATTTGAGTAGTGTCTCTGGCTTCTTGTTCTTTTTGCAAGCAAGCTCGATTAGATGCATTTCAATGGTACTGCTTGAGTAAATTTAGTTTGTCTTACAAACAGGTCTTAGAAACTTTACAGAATTGAAATTTGATGGCTGAGCTGTGAAAGCAAGGAATAAATTGCTTTCTGAGATTCCACTGTGCCTTCACAAAATTGTAAGACAATAACTGTTTTATCAGGGTCATCTCATCTTTGTTTATTTTAATTCCATGAAGTTTTGTTTTAAAGACCCAGCATGAAGTAAATGATTTACATAAATGTAACATTTTAATGCAGTTTGACTGCTATTATATTAAAAAGTTACTAAAAAAAAAAAGAGCTGATGGACTAATTGGTGGACAAAATGACTGGTTTGTCCTCGTTACAAAGTCTGTTGATCGGCTGCTTACTACAGTAGATTTCTGTTGATTATATCACAGTGAGTTTTCAGGTCTCCACTGTAAGTTGATAGCGCTTCAGTCCTGATTTATTTTTGACTGTTGTTTTTATTTTTTATCCAGTGCCTTATTGATCTCTGGGAATTACATTAGAGTGATTTTGTGGGATGGAATTAAGCAGACTGACTAACACAAAGACTTTTGACCAGTTTTAGCCAAGGATGGTGGGATAAACCCAGTCATCAGGGTTTTGGACACTATACAGTCTTTTAAACCATCCACTTGTAAGCGGCTGGTTGTTTTCTTCCATTCTGACTGTTTTAAAGAAGTTTTCTACCTTTTTTTCATTTTTATTTTTTTTGTTTCATTTTTAGCTCAGTCTTCAGAGTGTGCAATGGAAGGGCTGGAGAATGAAACACAACAATGAATTTTACTAGACATTTCTCATTCTGCTTAGCCTTCAACAAAAACAAAGCATTTGGTCAAAGCCTCTGCTAGTAAATTGTCTGCCACCCTAAGAATTGTGTCTTTAATAGAAAGGCTGGTTAAAGCTGGACAAGCTTTTTGCTAGTATCATGGCAGTGGTTACTACAAAGAATAGAGGCCTGTTCTGCCGTTCTGAGCTACAGCTGGTGTCAGCTGTGGTACTGGATAGTACAGCAAGATAAAGGGAACAAAAGGGCACATTTTTTCTGCTAATAATAGGCTTGGAACTGCCATAAACTCTTCACATAAATTATAGAACAGTACCTGTTCTCTTTCTTAAATTTTTCTTTATCTTCCTTGTGGTTGAAGACCTGGCTAAATAACTTCCGAAGGCTTTGCAGTGATTCTTGTGTGTGCTTTTTGCTGTGGTAAGCAGAGTCAGCAAGGGCAGTAAAACAAATGTTTCAGGACACTAGACTCAGTGCCTCACAAAATGGGGTCTCATATAGACTAAAAGGATAAGCATAAAGATTTTTTTTCATCAATTAATTCCCTGGGATGCTGACAGCTGCTGTCTTATTATTGCATGTGACTGGCACATTCAGAAATACTGTCTCAGGACTTCCTCCCTGGGAAAACTTCTACACCTCAGAGGGGGAAACAGCAGAGGAATGGAACAAGATGGCAGCACCTCCTGTTTAACTGTATTCAGAATACTGGGGTGGGGGGTGTTTACTGAGAGATCATGTCTTCATTCTAGTGTTGGTGGTAATGAGGGTGGGGGGAAGTCAGTAAAGTGTTTAGTAGGTCAGAATACGCTGCAGAGGACACTTACTCTGAATGGTTGGACTGGACCTTTCCAAAATTATAAAAACATTTCTCAGGTAACCTAAGGGTTGATTTCTTTCTGAAAACACTGCTGGGTCGTGGGTCATTGCTGTTATTGATGTTTCCTTTCTGAGTTTATGGATTATAACTGACAGAATTGCAGTTTCGAGGAATAATTGAACAAATTCTGTGTACTGTGCATAGCCAAGCTTTTATTCTCTTGCCAAAATCAACTGTTATTTGAATGTGAGACAGAAGTAAGACAATAAGGCTAGAATTAAAGGGCTGCTACCTTTAGGTTGTGGAGCATGGCTGGCATAGCTCGTAGAGAAAGGCACAAATCCTAACAAGGCTCTAAAGCTTGTGTTTACTTTGGAGCTGCTCTTGAAGATAGCAGATGTCACAGTTTATGTCTTATAAAGTACAGACAATTCAAATCACAATGTAAGTGGATTATTTACTCATTTTTTATCAATAAAGACCTGGTAGAGGAGTACTGTAGTCCAAGGAGTGGAGTCATATGCTCATGAGTTTTGTAGAATTAGGATTAAAATGTGAAAATTTGTTTCCAAAGCAAAATGTAAATTGATTTAGAATATGGTATTCTCTTTCCGTACTTACTTTTGCAAATATTGTCATCACGGCTTTTTCTACAATAAGTTTCATTTTAGTGTATTTAAATGTAAAATGTGAAGCCTATATTAAGTCTGTTTATAGAAATAAATGCACTCTGTAACTGCTGATACTATTTGGTTTTGCAGGTCGTCTTCTGAATTTTGTGTCCGAAGGTACCCTCTTGCTTTCTCAACAAATCATGGACATCATTGGCTTTCTGAAGTCTCAATTCATTTGCCACCTTCTGATCTGCTACATATTTATAGTGTCAGGACTGATCATTAACTTCATTCAACTCTTCACACTTATACTTTGGCCAATCAACAAGCAACTGTTCAGGAGGATCAACTGCAGGCTGGCTTACTGCATTTCAAGCCGTAAGGTTTCATTTTGTTTTTTAAAGTATTTCATGTTTTGTCTTGAGGGAATTGGTAGAAAAGTACTGGTTTTCAAAGTAACCTTTATAAAGGTCGTGACTGCTTCCTACAGCACCTGCATTTGTGTGAAGAGATGTGTGCTTTGTTGAAATGTCTTCTTGTGTTGAAATGTTTTTTGCCCTTTTATGCTGGAATACTTGCTGGACTCAGGATGTTGAAGAAAGGATGCCTCTCATTTGGCTATCCATCAAGTTCCATTAAGCCAAATGAAAAATATTGACCAAATAATGCATCTCATCAAGTTCGGCTATTATCTGTGGGCTTACAGTGTTAACAAGTCAGTTCCAATAATGCTTTCAATCTTTTTATCTTCCATGATTTTGTTTATGATCTTGATTTAAGTATTTCACGTGCAAATACTGTTCAGGACTGGGAAATAACAGTAAAAAAAGGGAAAATCTTTCATATGCTTCTTTCTTAAGCTAGTTATGAACTGTTGTTTCTTTGAATAGGCATTTCATACCTTAAGCTGCATCTGTCTGTATTCAGTATATGCATGTAGTTATAATGTAGAATACAGCAGGTAGCCTATAACCATTTCAAAGAAGCAGGGGTTGCAATTATTTTGATTTTATGGGGGAGTTGGGAGCATGAGCTCAGGATATTTATTAGTTGTAGAAAGACTAGACCTTTGAAACTGTTGAGAGATGTGAAAAGTCACTGTCACTTGACTGAACAGGTAATTCCAGTGGAATGAATGAGAGCCGTACCCATTCGTTTGTTCTCTGTTAGTAGGAGTTTGGTAGAATCTCCACCTGACAACAGTGAATTATCGGAGCATGTGTAATTTTCTTGATATAATCAGTCTACTTATATATTTGCTTTTAAAGAGCTATGACTGCAGCTTCAGCACAGTTTTATTGCACTGCCACTCCCTGACTTTCTCATAGTTGCTCTAAATTTACAGCAGAGAGAACTCTTCACAGAAACTGTTAAAAAATGCTAATGTTCAGTATCTGGGAGCATGCTTTTAAATGTGTCCACCTTCCAGAGAGATTTCCTTGGGCCTTTCTGAAACTCAGAAGTACTTTCTAAAAAGGAGACTATTGCAAGATGCATGCCTTTTGATACTCCCTAAAGATTATTCAAGTGTGATGTCACTGTCAATGCTGAGTGAGTTATGGATGGTTTCATACTGGGGAAAACAGTCCTCCAACACAGTGTTTGAGAAATGCAGCAAAAATGGTTTCGTTCAGGTCACCTGTTCTGCTACTAAGAAGCTGAAAAGGGAAAGCATTGTTAGTATTCATAATAAGCTGCTTGAAGTAGAAGTCTGTCACATGCCTCGACTGGGGGACCAGTAGGGATTATTTATCTTTCATCAGTGACTCTGATGAGCAACTATTCAAAGCATTTTTTTAAGACATACTTTTTTACTTAAATTTCAAAACTGCATCAGCGTGTATAGCCCCAAATAAATTGGGGATGCTGTTTTATTATTTCTGTAGTGTAGAAAAAATGTTCTTTCTGAAAAAAGTCATTTTTGCTGTCTGTGTGTGTCCCTGAAGAGAGTATGCAAGTACTATGCATTTGTTTGTACAGTGACATTGAATATGACCAAGTTTCTACTTTTACCTGGCAGCATAGTATATGTTTGAAGCCGTGGAATTTAGAAGATACTGTACATCTGTATACAAGTGTATATTATTATTTCTTCATGCAATGCCTTCTGGCCCATTCTTCCTTTTGGCTGCTTAGTGCAGAGATATCAGCTATGCTAGTCTTCAGGCTGAATCCTTCACTTTGGCTCAATCTAGTCTCATCTAGGGGATGGACAGTGTGTAAGAGGGGGTAATACACTACAGCTTCTCTTCGTAACTATGTAACTTCAGCCAGCAGGCTAAAACCATGGACTTCAAACTTTTCATCAGTGTAAGTTAAAGAAGAGGTGGAAACTTGGCTTCCAGTTTGAATTTACAGTGAAAAAGATTAACTAGAGCAACAACTTGCTTTTAATGGAACAGAGCACGTATAATGGCACACACCAAGTTACCTTCCGTAATTGGTGTTGAGAAGTTGTTGCCTTTCTTGAAACCACTTGTGAGTCAGGGTGTGTTTAGCTTCTTTATTGACCTGCTTAATTATGTATTAGCATTGGGGAGAACTTTTATTGAGAGTGTTGCAAATGAAAAAATACTGGTTTTGATAAACTGCCAGCTTTTTATGAAATTTGAATTGAGTAACTTTAATTGCAGATTGGAAGCCTTGTTTGGTTCAAGTGTCCTGCTCCCTGAAGGTATCTTATCCATTCCCCATATTGCAGTTTGGGTTGCTTTTATATCTCCAAGATATTTTTCATGTTTTACTATAAATAAACTCTTCCTGTTTGATGCTGTTATCCCATTTGACAAATATCTACAAAGTAACAGTTAGTTCTAGTTCTGTTTCCTCTGTGTGTCTTGACCTTTACTGAAGAGTGTTAGTTGCACACTTTGGACATTCTTGAAAAGAACAGACTTTGGGTTGTGTTAGTCTTAAAATGAGCCTTGAAAAGACTAGTAAGGGTTAGGCACCCTCGGTTGTGTTTTAAGTTTAAAGAAACAAAACAAAGAAGCCCCAAAAGAAACAATCAGCAAAAGAAACCACGCACACACACAGGAACCCAACACCACCCCTTCCTCCCCCCAACACAAAACCAAAACACCAAAGCCTTTGGGCTTCTAACTTTCAGAAAATATTTTCTGGCTCCAAATATATATTCCTAGATTGCTTCAACTGCCTGTTAATCCAATCCCCTTTTGTAAAATGACAACCCTGATCAACTCTCCCTAGCACTGAACTCAATTGAATGCACCCTACTAAGGAAATTGAACATTGCAAGCCTCAATAAGGTGATAGCAATAAAAATTTTAAAAGTAAGTGTGCTTGGAAGATGGCATAAGAACAAAGGTTGAGCAAGCAATCAATCTTGGGGTTTATTTTTAAATAATTTAGGGATATATTGTTCTCAGTTTATTTTTCTAAAAGACTGAGAGCCAAGATGTATGCCAAGGAAGGAAGTACTTAGTGTGGAATACGTACAGTTCTCATGGATGCTCTTTGTGCCCGGATTGGAAGAGGTGGGAATACATCTTCTTTCTTCCCCTTATGTGATAGAAAACCACCACAAAGGGTACACACAGCTATTCTGCACTAGCTTGTGAAGTTGACCAAACACATAGAGGGAACAGGTTGTCTTGGGGTTCATGCCATATGTGCTGCGTAGCTTGTTGGGCAGTGGGAAAGTAGTTTGTCCTTTCTAAATCAGTTTGTGCTTGGTTGAGCAATGCACGCTGGGCTCCTGCAGGCTGTTTGGTACATAACTCTGCTGTGTGCCAGGACTACTAGAATGGGACATACACATACAGGATAAATGGCTTCTTTAGAGGTGCTGGGTGGAAGGTATTTGCCCGTAAGTGGAACAGTGGTTGTTAACTTGTCGTCTTGCTGCTACTGTACTGGGGGAAAATGAGCTTCTCCTTGTGCTGAGATGCCCCTTGTGCTCCCAGGGTGAGTGGCAGACTGGCCTCCCGCTGACTCACTGCATGAGGTGAACTTTGCATAAACAAAAGACCTGGCAGCAGTGACACAGTTGTGTGGACAGGTGCAGAAGAGCTTTAAAAGCAATTGACTTAGCTTCTAATCTGCCTTCATAAATAAATTATAGTAGTACTAATAGCTATTCTTGTGCTATGAAAGGGGTGTTATTACACCTCTGGGTAAAGTTACACTATGTAGGCTGCAGTTTTTCAATTCTACAGAGGGAAAGACCCTTCTTTGCATGGAAAGAAGCACCCTGATTCCTCTTCATTGACTACAGCAAAAACAAGATGGAAACTGATTCTTCTTATGACTGAGCTACCTAAAAAACCACAAAACTGGAGGAAATTGAGAACTGCTTCAAGTTGGCTTGGCTGTTATAAACACGGTAAAGCGAATTCCTTCCATCTACAACTATAGGCTTTGCAGTGAGGACTGAACATCTGAATAAGGCTCTGTGGTAGTATCAGGGTCATGTTAATGCTCAAAAATTTGTTTCCCTGCATACAGCCTGCTGCCCACTTGGAGTTTAGAGAAGCCCTTGGCTCATTTTACTTGTTCATATGAAGGTGATGCTGGGGCAGGGAGGAGAATTCTTGCCTCTGGTACAGTTGAGCAGATGGGAAGGGATGAGAGCAAGAAGGCCCCAGAGAGGTTGGGCTTTCTTCGTCCTCCACTTCCCTCTATTGTCATCTTATGCTGCAGGAGAAACAGTCTGCTGTTGTCAAAATATGCCAGTGCCCTTAATACAATCCTATAGTATTTTATTTATAAAGCAAACAGTTATGCTTGTCAACGTATATATAACAAAGAGCTTTCATAAGGCACTTGTGACTGCTTGCTTAGCCTGTTTGCATCATTGTTTTGAGTAATCTCTGTAAAATGTATTTTTCTCAAGAGCTACTTGTCCATATAAGCCTTTGTTATCTTGGTTCCACATACCACATCCATACAAAGCCACTGGTAAAGATTATGAAAAGTTTACAACTAATGGGGGAAAATTGGAGGCCAGATTTGATAGTCACGCAAAGTGAAAATGTTGATTTGAATTTTTGGAAAGCTAGACCATCGCCTTAGCTTTCTTGTTTTCTCTCAAACTAAGCCATGGCAACGACTGTAGAAATCGAGTATACTAAAGAAATGCCCGTGTTAGTTTCAATCTAGATAAATTCTAGAAAAAAATAAACTCCAGTAGAAATTATCTACTTTAAAGTGTCCTCTACTCTAATTCATTGATACCTTCCTCCAACCTGCTTTCTAATACTGTTTTATACGTGTTATGTACTTGTGACATTCCCAAATCTTTGTTCGCGAAGCCTAGCCATGATGACTTGTGACAGTGCTGCTGGTTATCTGTACAGTTCTCTGCTCAGACCAAACCTTGACTTTCTGTAATTTGTAAAGACAGAAGGAGCCAATTAATGGACCAGGTTCTCCATTATTTTAATGGTAGAGTAAAATTATATGTTTGTGTGTGTGTGCATGTGTGTGTGTTTGCTGCACTCATCACAGCTTGAACTCCCTTTTTTCTGGATTGTGCTTGTGGAGTAGAATTACATTAATTGCTATGAACAAGTCCTATGCAGTGCATAACATATGCCTCTGTATTTTCCCTACTACCATTAACTTGCTGTATCAACTAATAACATTTCAATCCTTCTCATTTTATGCCACTTGCAAGTACCGTTATTCAGTTTTCTTAGTGGTTCCAGTATTGACAGTGAACTTGAATGGATCAACCAAGATGACATACTGATTGCAAGCACACTGGTCTATTTGAATGACATCTGTGCATGACCTTTAGCAGAGTTCCTAATTCAACCTAAAAGGGATATGGTCTTCGTTCAGGAGAAAGGAACTAATTTCTGTGAAAATTGATGTGAAAAAAACTTTTGATACTGATGCTTTCTATGCAAGACCAGTGAAGAGCTAGAGAGGCACTTAGTCTGATCTTTAATGAAAAGAGCATCTTCACTGTTGCTGATACTATTCTGTTGTTGCTGGAGCCTTTGTAGAGGTCACTTGTCTTCGTTTTCCTTTTCTTTTATTGCCTCAGATTCCTGATCTGAAGAAGGGTGATGATGATAGCCTGCACACTGGAAAGAGGGATGGCAGGGAAGCAATGGAGGGTGAATAGCATTCTGTTTGGTGTCTAGCATCACACATCACTAAGTTTCTAGCGCCTTTTGTTAAGCATTAGATCTGGCCAGCAAGCTTCTTAGATTCCTGAACTGGGGTAGATGTGGAGAGTTTGTGTGAAAGTACTTCTGTCTGGCGTGGTGTAACTTGGGAACGTGGTATGTGATGGTCCAGGTCACAGCACAGAATATGAAGACATTTTTGTACTAGTTATTTGTTCATTAAGGATGAATGTCACAATCAGAGGATCAAATTCTTGTTAAGAAACATTTCATATTTGTAGAAAACCCATTTTAGCTATAGGCCTGATTTTAATTGCTAAAATAGTACTGAATCTGAAGGGTAGTCTCTTGATCCCCTGTAAACTTCATGCAGAGATGCAGAGAATATCTCATTGATCACCATCACCAGTTACAAGCAAATACAAACCAGCAGTAATCCAACCGTGTCCAGGGAAGAACACTACCTCCATAGGAAGAACTGCTGGGGGAACTCTGAATTCTCCTGGGTTTGGTCAGGTAGATCTACTAATGTAACATCTGAGTGAGGTGCAGTGTGTCTCATTTGCTGTCGATTGGCTACATCTTCTACCCTCCCACTCACTTTGGAGCAATGTGCACCACTGAAAGTGTACACCTAGGTGATTCTTCCTCTTCCAAAATTATGGGAGTCATATAGCAGTGATTGTACAGACTTAATTTCTTGATGTCACTTCTAAAGAAGCTTATCCTTGTTTTTTGGAAAAGTGTGGGAAATCCGCAACTGTGAGGCTTTTGGCTGGGGCTCCCATTAATAGAGCTTTGATGCTGTAAAGGAGCTCCTTTCCTATCTTACTGGATTTTTTTTTTCCTGAAAGCAATCTCAAACCATTCTCTAACATTTTCTGGGTATTTCCCTTTACTCATATAGTGTCTCATCTGAAGATATGCAATGTACTAACCCTCTGCAGTTTGCAGAAGACTCTATTGACAGTATAATCACAGAGAACTAAAGAATCTGTTTCTTCCTCCAAACTCAAACCATTTATCCGTATGGCCTATGAGACAGCCTTTGTTGGTTTGCTACTCTTTGTACAAAGGCAAAAGATATGCAGGAAGATGTTAACCTCGCAGTACTCAGAAAAATGCTTTCATTGTCTGAATTGGGTTATATTTTCAGAAATTGAATGCAAGCTGATCTAAGTTGGATTGTAGTCAATGAGTTGCCCTACCCACCAAAATATATCAATTAAAGCTGTGTTATTTGAACACATAATGCCTTTTGTGCTCATAAAGGTGGAGGGATATACACAAGCAAAATAGCTGACATAACTCTTCAGGTTCCAAATGTTTTTATTTTATCTACAGTTTAAAATTGAGACCATAGTACATTTTCCTTTTGGTATAACACTAAATTTTCAATATTTTTTTATAATACTAAAAGTTCAGAAAACTTCTGCTTGGATTAAAACTTACTATAGAGTTCCTTTCCCTTGCGTCTTCACAGGCTCTTCATTAATTCATGCTTAAAATTCAAGGTTTCCTGAAAGATGATTTAAATTTCCATAGTTGTATGGCTATAGCTTGTACCTTCCTGTAGGTGCATGCAGTTGTCAGGTGGGAATTAGAAAGGCTGGAATGGTAGATCCGTGAGTGTTTGAGATACTGACTTTATTCTGATAAGAAGTGATAGATTTCTTCATGTGGAAAGCAAATGATGGTTGATAAATAGATCATTATGCAAGTGCAGGTGAGCAGAAGGGCAGCGTTCCAGGAGCAGCCCAAGCTGTGTGGGTTACAGTGTTGGACTTAGTGACTTAATGGGAAAGACCAGTTCTGTGCTGTTGCTTGATGTATGTGCCATGTAAATAAGTCCTTTGAAAGTCCTTTTGCTGTCTTGGAAATATAGGAATGGGAATTGGACCTCTTTTAAGAGCAGTGATATGTTAGGTTACTCCTGTGTTGTGTAGGATATTGGAGTGCTGTACTAATCTTCAGGACTGTTTTTCAAAAGTGATTCCTGTGAACAATATGAGAAGTTGAGTACTTTGTCCCAACTGGTGTGGGAATGATAATGCTGTCTTTGATCTTCATATAAAGAGTCAGGATGCTGGAATATCTCCTTTATTTCCAGTTCATGTCATTGATTTCTTGCTGTGGAAAAGTCCCGTAATCATGATTGCATTTTTAAGCAGGGAAGACCAAAAAAGGAGCAGGAAGATTGTTTGCTCTCATATATGAGCAGTACCTGTTGCAGGTGGGTACTTTTGTAGGATGTCTTCTCTTGACATATGAAAAGTAAATGTTAGTAGAAGAAACCTGTGAGACCAACTTATCTGTCTGGAAGGGCAGTTTTGCTGATTTCTGGTATTTCGTTTGGAAGGTCATTCCTGCTGCTCTGTTTACTGCCTCATTATGCCTTCAACAAGGAGCCATGTGCTGACCTTTGAGGGCAGTCCAGGTGGACAGAGGAGCAGGAGGAAATGCTTGTTTGTTATCTGCACTAACTGGTCCCATACGAGGAACTGCTGGTTTGTTGAAACATGGGAGTATTGCCAAATTCCTTGGGGAAGAAGCATAAGAGGAGCCTTCAAATGCGAGACAAATCTCTCTGACACGTGGCTGTTAAATAATTAATTTCCCCAAAGGGTTTGAAAAGAACGTTTCAAAACACTGACTACTGTAGATCTGTATTTGTGTTAAACCCATTGTACTAGTGAGGCTGGCTTTGTTCCACACACTGTAACTTGGAGAGAAGAAGCTGCGTTGTAGACAGATTATGTCAGGATAAAAGACAGAAAAAAGCTGTGAAATTAAATGTTTGAAGTGTACAGCTGTTTTGTTTTTTTCTGAAGGGAGGGTTGCTTTTAACTTGCAGCATGGAGATAGTTTAAAAGGAATAGTGGCTAAAGAAATGAACAAAACTTGTTTCTGAGTTTCTTCACCCTCTAGCTCAGGACTGCACTAGAGAAGGCATCATCAATTGAAATATCTTGTTTCAGGAATACATATGCTGACTTAAAACGTCTTCTTCTCCTTAGGAAAAATCATGTTTTACATTTTGTGGGTGTTATGTTAGAAAGGGAGAATCTATTTGATTAAACTTGAATGATCAGTGTGTGTTTAGAGAGGGAAGACAATACAGGAATAGGAACCAGAGTGAACCTGGAAAGCGAGGTGGTATGCCAGTACACATGCAGTAACTGGAAGGCTTATGCCCAGATCAGACATGCCTTAATGTATATTTTAACCACAAGGTTTTGGTTCCTCTATCATAGCCTCTGTGAGAAAAGCCCATTCTGGCTTTCAGTGTACCTTGAAGGTTTCTGCACTTAAGATCATACATTAAATCTGATTCTGATCTTGGTTCTCAAAGCAATTTCAGCTTGGCTGTTTTACATCCTAGCTTGGCCATATTAAACTGCCTATAGTTTATTTGTCTTGTGTTTTTCACCTGAAAACACTGATGACACTCCATCAAAAAGGATGAATCACCTTTTCATCAATAGTGTTTTGTTGTCTTAATTCTGTAAGAAAATTAAATGAACCATGTTCATGGAGCTGAGGCACAGCAAGCAGCAGAACGTTGTGTAATATCAGCCTTCAAAATTACAGCCATAGAGTTTTAATAAAGCAATGTATTTTTCACTTATTACACTAACCACTTTATGCACATGTACATGCAGGTTTTATTTCTGTGACTAAGTAAGCATTGAGGCTGAATTGCAAATAGATTGACAAGAAGATCAAAGCAAAGATAAACCTTTAGCTTTGTAACAGGCATGATGATTCTAGTCGTTATTTTGTGTAACTCAGCATGGTGTAACAGTGACTACACTGGAGATTATTTTTATTCCAGTAGAGGATCTGGTGTAAGTGTTAGTGTATGTTTGAGGGAAACAAAAAAAAGTGAGGGGAAAAAATCTGTGTAACGTCAATCTTCAGTTTGGTTTTTAAATCTGTGATTTTTATCTTGAAGTTGTGTTGACAAATTAGTAAGTGTTGGGAGGAGGTGGTTGTTACCTCTTTAAAGTGGAAACTTTCTTTGGATACTTTAGTATTCGAAATGGCACATTTATGAAGTGTTCCTCTTAGCATATCATTCCTTGCCAGTCACTCTGTATAGTGCATAACTGCCTTTGAGCAGTTGTCAGTGAGCTTCGCTTTCAGCAATTGGTGTGTGCCCAGTGCTCTATAAAAGAACACTGCCTTGTGTGCTTGTCTGGAGACTGTTTCTGTACACTGCATACCCTGCCTGAGCTCTCTGCATCTAAAAGGTGAGCAGTGGGCTCTGTGGCCAGCGTAGGGCTCCTTCTGTCCCTGCCCATCTAGGGATGGTAGATGAAACCATCTTTCCTGTCCACATTCCTTGTTGTGTGGGCTTTTTTAATAAATGGCCAGCTCTGATTTGAAGAAAAAAAAGAGAAGTGTATTTTAAAACACTTAAACCAGTGTTTGAATCTTGGTTTAGATTTATTTTTTCTTTACTGTTTCTTAGTTAAGAGCAGAGAGACGCTTCCTCTTCAGTTTTGGGGCTGGACCCTCGGTAGAAGAAGCTCTACTGTTTCTCTTCAAGAGTATGTACCTCTTGCACAAAGGTCATAAATCAAAGTTCCTTGCTGAACTTTGAGATCTGTTTGCTTGCCTTACTGCATTACTATGTTAAGGAGCAATCTGATATGCTGCAACACTTGGAAGACTGTGCATTGAGTTCTCCCCTGTGGAAGTCTCCATGCAAGCTTTGTCCCACAGAGCCAGGCTGTTGGAAGAGCCTTTGCGTGCCATCTGGCTGAAGTGTTGTCTCACAAGCTTCTCAGTCACACCCTTGGCAGGCAGAAAGAAATTGTAAGGAAAGATGCTCACAGCAACCTAGGTTGTGAGTGATTTCTGTCCTTCAGCTGACATTTTCTTCCACTGCTGTTGGGTTATGTGGCAGTTCCACTTGGAGAAGAATTTGAACGGGTAAAAAATACACCACTTTCAAGTAAAAAGCCCCTAATGAGACAGGACTGGAGTACCTCAAGCTCTTCGTGTCCCTTCTGGGTTCTACTGTGGTGCAAGCAGTTGCAAAGACAATGAAGCAGCAATATTGATAACAGAGGAGGTTATTGTCTAAACCTTCAAATACGATCAGGAAATTCAAATACTAAGAAGTGTTTATTTACACTGGCGTTCTGCTTTCCAGCTTTTTAGGCAAGATTTTAGAGAAATTCTAAGTGCCTGCACAGAACCTCAAAAACCTCTGGCACAGTGCCAGCAGGCAACCTAACAGCTGTGCAGTCTGCCTTTGATGGGTCTGATATAGCAACCAGAACTGATGCTGCTACTGTGCTTCTCTTAATTCTGAGTGGCTGAAGTCCTGTGAGAAGTCCAGTTGACCATCAAGAAGAGTTGTTTTTAAAAAGCTCTAGGTCTTCCTTAGGCAAAGAGCAAGCATGAGCCTGCATGAGTTAAAAGGAGAGTATTTCAATCCATTGTAAATCAGAAGTGTGTATGGCCTAGAGGGTGAAAAGAGGATAATTTTGCCTCCATTGT
This sequence comes from Manacus vitellinus, assembly GCF_001715985.3. Taxonomy (NCBI): domain Eukaryota; kingdom Metazoa; phylum Chordata; class Aves; order Passeriformes; family Pipridae; genus Manacus; species Manacus vitellinus. Next base: position 207,868 of record NW_021940517.1, on the reverse strand, counting down.
TTTGCAAGCTGATAAATACTGCATCCAAGTCAGTGGGTCACATGGATCTTGTTTTGAGAAAGTTGAGGCAATAAAGGTGGAAAAGATAATTCAGAAAGGAATTTTCTAGCTAAGGTCAAGGAAATCACTGACTCTTGTGATAGGCTGTCTTTTTTGTTCTGTGATTTCTCTACAGTTTTCATCAGTTTGTCATGGAATAAAGTTCTGGTACCTGGTATACTTAATGTAATATTGTAACCCCTGCTTAAATCTTGAAAAATTTCCCGATATTTTTCTTGTGATTCTGTTGTGCTAGAAATACTGTCATAAAGTTGACAGAAATATCAACAGTGTGTAGGCTTCTGATCTTGTGATGCCTGTCTACTCCTGACATCTGCATGCCTTGTTTGTATGATGGATCTTTATTTTGTTACTGCTATGACAAGTCAGATTGTGCCTTTTAAAAGAAGCAATAACTATTTCTCCTGTACCTACTTGAAATGGTGTGTCTGCCTGCTACCCTTCATAATTTGCAAAGCATTGAATAGGAAAGTGTCTTGGGTTATTAGAGAAGCACAGCCTACCTTTTGTAGCTGCCAGAGGTCTTTTTGGAAACTTGAATCGACGAGTGTAAACTTGGAGCCAGTTGATGATGCAAGGTTTCCATGTACCATGTAAGCTAAACCTCTGTTTCATAGGAAAGTTATTCAACACAAATAGTTCTAAGAATACCACACAGTTGCAGCAGACATGAAAAAGGAAGAAGCTGGTTACCTCTTTGCACAGAGTTTCTGCTGTGTGTTTTTTGTGGATATCCTTTCAGTCTGAGCAGTGAGAGGTTGGGCAAGTGAGTGCCTTTACATTCTCACCAGCTGGAGCACACAAGCTGCAGGCTGTCTGAGCAGGTTGGAGTGTTCCACCAGTGGATTAATTTTCTAAAAGCTTCAAGGAAATAGGAATGTAAGCACAACCAAACTAAATGTGAATCAAGAGGCACTGATGTCCTTAGGTGTGGTGTAATATTGTTGTATGTAATATTGTTGGATATGTCTGTCTTAACAGAATGTGCACTTTCTGATGTGTATTCAATTCTTTGATAAGAAAAAGTGGGAATTTTTGTAAATTTATATATTTGGATAACATTATCTTGAGGGGTTACAGACTGAACCCAGTAGAAAAATCACAGCTTGATATTTGATAGGTATATCTGAACTGTAGTAGTTTATTTTTAATTCATGAAAGCCATTTGTTTGATTTGTAGTTTCTGACCTTATTGTCTCTCTAAAGAACATTTTGTGAAAGTCACTGATACGGATTAAGAAGCTAAAATAAGCACTGGGACATAGTTCTTGTCTCTCAAGACCTCATGTGATGAGATACTGTAAGATTACAGACAGAGACAGGGAATTAAGAGAATGCAAGTGAAAAATGAGTAATGGTTTTGTTCTGAACAGTGTTCTCAGTGATAAAGGTTCCGTGGTTATTCACCATTAACTCTGAAGATATAATACAGGTACTCAGTCAGCTTTTTGTTTCCATTTTTGAAATTCAGATAGAATATCTTGTGCATAAGAAGACTAAGTAGAAGCTATCTACCATGGCTTAAGTCTAAAAATAGTTTGTAGTATATCATCTCTAGTAATATGTAGATGTTTCTTTTGAGTGCAGTAGTTATCTGAAATCAAAAGTAAATATTACTGGAAAAGTACAGAAATGTTAGAAGCCATTATCCCCAGTTTTCTTGTTCTGCTGTTCTGCAGAGATTAGTTTCTTCTTTTTTATTTATTTACACCTCTGTGAAATGTAACTCTTGTTAACTAGAGGCTTTATTTAAAAACACTGCAGATTTTGTTAGGATTTAAATTATCTTTTTTCAGTTTCATAATTAAATACACTTTTCTAACAGTTTGTGCTGGAGATTGCTTTCTCTAGGAACTGTTAGTTTTTTTATCATTAGTCATTCTTCTCAAAGATAAATTTGCATCTCTTCTTGTCAGGAGCTGAAAATACAGGTTAAAGATATCAATGGAATGGATTTAGAGCAGCAAAAATAACGGGATTTTCTCTCTTGTTCTGAAATGCTTTCTTTCTAAAGCCCAAATTCTTGATTTTTGATTTGCAGCTAAGGAGGATAAACTTGCTATATATAGAAATTAAGGCTATTGAAAAACTACATGCTCGAAGGAGAGAAATTATGTGAAAATAGGGCTTCTTCCTAAATATGTGGATTAAACATGATTCACTTGTGTCAGATAATTTTCCTAATGTTAAGATGATCTAATTAGTACATGTAAGTAATGCACATGGCAAAAGAACCCCAGTCACACCTGTACACGTGCTGTAGTCCTAAGAAAGTATGAGTCCTGAGCGTGAACAATGTTGATTGTCCTATAATTACAGAAACATTAATGACATCTTATGTCAAAGAGGCCAATTGTGATTGAATAAATACAACTTAAGACTGACATCCATTGACTTAGTTTATATTTGCTTCTTTGGATACTCAATTTTTCAGATCCTGGCCCCCTGGAAGGTGATTTTTCAACTGATAACTCCTTTGGGAAGGGTTTCTGGCTGGTGCTGCCCTGCTTAAAGAGAAGCCTTTGCTTATTACTGTCTTCCTCCTTGTCCACTGAATGCTCGTAGTAGTGTTTCTTGGTCTGCAGTGTGTTTCTCAAGCAGTGATGGAAGAGAGGAGAGAGATCTGTTTGGAAAATCTCACTTTTTTCTAATTAGAGGAAATAGGACTAGAAAGGAGCTCCTGTATCATTGAAGTAAATTCATAGTGTTTCTAGCAGCGGAATAATGTGCTCTTTTTAAGATAATTTATAAAACTGTTAAATATTTTTAATCTGTGAAAGTGATTAGAAAAAGCTTCAGAATATCAGATACCTGTGTTTTCAGTCACTTTAGACACGAATGTTCTTGTGTTAGTAGTATTGAGCTTAAATTGTTCTTTTTCTGTACCATTAACTTTCCGCATCCATAAGCCATATTCACAAGGAGAAACCCAACCCTCTTCCAGCATTTGCTTGATAGCTTGAGTGAGCCAAACTTTTCTACTTTCAGGTCATCCCGATAGCCCTGTTCTGCCTTTGCTTTGTTTCAGTGTTTCCTTCCTGAGCGTGGATGTTGGGTACTGATGTGCTGGCCCAGAGATTCTCTCAGTGGTGCAAAGCGCCATTCCCTTGTCTCCAGGAACAAGTATCCTGATGCCATCTTTTTCCTTCTTAGAGCTGCGTAATATGAATGGAGCAGAAACTTTCAGTGGGAAGCGAATATTCCCAGATATCTCTCTTATCTGTCATTTCCGAATTATGAGGCTCTATTTTTATTAGTTCTGTAAGATATGCGATGATCTGTCCTATCAAAATTAATTCCATTTCTGTTACCCTCCCTCTCAAGGTCATTTGATTTTTAACTTTGTTCTGACTTTGTATCTTCCACAAAGTTTATTAATAGCAATTTCTTTTATTGTACTATGTGAATGGCTTGGTATTGTCTGGGTGTATTAGATTTGAAGCCTCTTTTTTTCCCTGCCCTTCTGGTATCAGCAAATTCCTTAAAAAGAAACTGTAGAAATTCAAATACCTGATGGCAAGTACGTGTTCATACATTTGGTGTTTTATAAGAGCAGATTTGTAACCACTACATAATTATTGGATTTGATTTTTTTTGAGTATCAATTTAAGATGGCCCTTGCTTGTGCTTAATATAGGTCACCCTGTCCTCATTTAAGCTTCTGTTTTGGGATTTCAACAGCAGTATGCCACCCTAACCATCAAAATGAGAACTGGAATAACATCATATGCGCTGTTCATTTAAGCTGTCATTGCTTCAACAACTTCATCAGCGGGATACAGAAGTTAATCCTTGCACACTCCCCTGGGTAAGGCATGTTGCAGGGTCATACTTGATGAAGGCATGGCAGGAGAGAGTTGTACGATGGATCAGGTGGTGTTTTGCTTTGTCCCAGAGTGAGTCTGTATGCCAGAATATGAAAGTTGTTTGATTGTCTCTTTAGAAAGTGGCTGCTGTGCAAGCCCAAACTAACTGATAAGGGCTATCAATTGCCGCATTAGTGAACACTGCAGAACACTTAATACCTTATTTTGTTTCTCACTTGCTCTTTTCATGTTTGTTCTCCCAGCACTCATCTCTTCTGCCTTTCTGTGCTTGTACAGATGAATCTACTAGACTTCCTGACTTGTGTATATCAAATATGGAATAATTTAATAAAAAACATAATCCAATATTCACGGAAACCTGACACCAGCTACTGCTTACTAAGATGCTTCCTTCTACTAAGGACAGAGCAAAAGTTTTCATGATACTTCTTAGGTACATTTCTTATTCAGAAAGTCTGCTTCACAGTGCAGACCTTGCATAGCAGTAGTGACAGAACCACTTGAGGCATACTTCTCCAGAATGCCTTCTGCATCCTCACAGGCCACCTCAGCAGAACGTATGACTGATGTGCATGCCAGAAACCTATGTTAAACTTCAAGAAGGTGGTGTAAATCCTTCATTACTTTAGGAATAGTTGAGTGCAAATAACAGTCAAGATAGTGGATGGTTCTTGTTGCTTAAGAGAGACAAGTTTATGCAAGCTAGAAGAGTTGTTTAGTGCTGTTAAATTAGTACTGACATCTGGAGCCCCACTGCCTTTTGTGAGGGCGGTGGAGATGACTTTTGTGAAGTGCTATTTATTTCTTGAACAGTATGAAGTATTATGACAGAAACTGCCTGTCCTCATGGTTAACAGGAGGCTGTAGCATATCTGATGTTCACTGTTAGGGATGATGATGTCTGATTGGCTGAACACAGTTGGGACAGGGTTAAGGAAAATGGATAATATAAATAGTTTACAGTCAAAAGTATTGTTTTTATTAGACCAGTTGACATACAGGGAAAACAGTAAAGGATTTGCATACAGAAATCCTTTTTCAGGCTTAAAACACAAATTGCAATATTCAGTTTAAATTCAGGTTGAGAACAGCTAATTGAAGGTTGATTTATCTATTTGTCCATTTAGCCTGTCAGAGGAAGGAGAGTTGGTACATATGTGTTTAGGGAGAGTAGGGATACAGAACAGAGAATGACAAAATTGTCTATGGAACACTAATGTATGTTGGAGGTACACAGGCATTATGGAGGTGACAGATCCAATACTTCATAATCATCCTTTCCAACTATCTTCTGACTGGTTTTAGTATACTATAGTGTAGAATTTCCTTGAGAGGAAGCAGAAGTTACTCATATGAATCTACCAACATGGAAAACATGCATGTATGCTCAGGACAGATATATGGTGTTTATTCTTCTCAATTAACTTTCTACTGCAAGACTATCAGTAACTTCTTCCCAAAAGCTTCTTGGGGATCCCTTGCTAGCTGGAGCTAGTTGGTAGCTTCTGTGCTTTGTTTTCAGCTGAAATGAATGGTTTTGTCAAGTGACTAGGTAGGGACAGTATTTCTTAAAGGTATGCAGGCTTAAAATTAATAAAACCTACAAGTAGACCAAGGATGCATGAAGAAAAAATAATTTTTGGGATGTATGTGTGTAGGAAAAAGCGTAAAAGAAAGTATTGAAACAAGACTAGTATTCCTTTTGCACAGTGACTTGCAGTGAACGAACTGTAACCATTTTTTTTTGCTAAGCAGTTCCTCTGTGGTGCTGCTCCTGCACACTGTAGAAAAAGCTTTATTGTTTTGTGTTCTGAACAACAAGAAACCGCATCTAGAAGAGACGCGATTGCCTGATTTCACGCCCATACAAAACAAATGTTGGTGTCATAGGAACTTGCCAGCTGTTTGTCGGTACTAACTCCTTTGATCAGCACATGATATACTGTCCTCAGTCATTTGTGGCAAAGGCAGCACATTGCCTGTGTTGGAATATATGATTTTTGAAGAAAGGTACATAAAATAATTTCCTGCAAGCTAATGCTGAAATGAATGGGACTTGGAACCTGACTGTATGAAAGGGCTGTACTGTGCTTATCTTCTTTCTTGCAAGCACACCCAGTAACTTACTGTGATGGATAAGGAATTAAAAGTCATCATTTCTGCTTTCTTCACTTTTAATGACTTCTGTCCCTAACAGCACAGCCATGTAGTTAACTGAAGTGTTATTCAGGGGAATTGCTTACAGGATCTTCCATGGAGACTTGTGCAAAAATCTTCAAAACCAGACCTGTAGCCAACAGAGAAGGGGTTTCTTTGTTTTTCTTTTGAAATTTATGTGCACAATTCCCCATATACCCTGCCATCAGCCACCTACTTTTTGCTGCAAGACAACTTTAAGGGAGGGAAAAAGAGGTCCAAAGATATCAGTGACTGTACCACCAGCTCTGGTAAATGTTGGGGTAGGGAATGGGTGGTGGCAGCACAAAGGAAAGAGGGGGCTGGGTTTTGGGTTTTTTCTTCTGTTTAAACCGGTCAACTTCAGCATTTTCCTACAGCTTGATGACCGGGACCTCTGTCTTGGATTGAACCAGATTACTCCATTACACCTCATTGGTGGTCACACGCACCCCTGGATGTGTTGCTCACGTAGAGTAAAGAATGGAAGGGAATCTGCTTGATGCTGAAGAACTGATGCCTTGTCTGATTGGGCTCCCTGAATGACCTCCCCTTCATCTTGGGAAAGTGGGAAAGGCATTGCTTGATTTAAGAGCTGCAGTTGTTTTTTTTTCCTAAGAACTACTTTTTGTTCACCCTCACAGGAAATACCTATATGCTTTTTTATAATAATCAGTTAAGTTTAAATTTTTTTCCTGTAGTCATTTAGTAATGTTCCAGCTCTGAGCTCCAGTTTCATGTATCTAATCAGTGCAATCTTATAGCAGAATTCCTGCCTTCAAGTTTTCCTGCAGCTCCTGTAGAGGAAAAGAAAGTGGAGACCAGAAATAAATGCCTGGTCAGTTTAGTGAAACACTAGAATAGCCTGTGTGAGGAGACTGTGGAATTGTCAGTACTTGGAAGTATTTTGAAAACCTCTTATGGAGCTTCATGATTAGTAAGTATAGTAGGTACCACTCAGGGGTTTAACCCTGTCTGTGGTACACAGAGGGCTTTTGAGTAGTCCAAGGAAGATACAGACTTGCTTTTTTTAGTTACCTGTAGACTTAATTAATTCTGTGAAAAATGTTTAGGAAGTACACCTGTAGTCTGAAAATCTGGAAAGGTAGTGAGTTATTATTGTATGTCATTCTTACATAGACAGACATGAACTAGACTATGCTGTCTGTCACTCTATGTTTAGCCTTATTTTTGCATTTTTTAAAATGCTTTCCCCAGTCTTCCATGCAATGTACTCATTCATCACGCAGCCATTCACCCTATCTGGTCTTTGAAATGGTGACAACTTGCCCACTTGTCTTGCTTATATTTGTATTGGAGAGCTTACTATGCTTTTACCATATATTCCCATAAGGATTTTCTAAATTCTTTTTCTTGGTGTTGCCTTGATACATAGGTTAAAGAAAATTATGTCATGCGGGTACGTGACGTACAAAGAGTTACAGTTCTGTAGCTCCTTAAAACAGGTTACGCACTTGAGATCTTCAAATGATTGTACTTATTGTGTCAATAAATAAGTATGTTTTAATTACATTTTAAAACAGGAAATTTATAGTTAGTCTTGTAAGCAAGTGTTTTCATGGCTTATCACATAATCACAGAATGGATAAGGTTGGAAGGAACCACAGTAGGTGATCTGCTCCTTATCAAGAATAGTTAGGTAAAGGAATTAGTAACAACTTCTACAGAAGAACAGTGATAACTGTTTTAATGACTCATTCTTGAAAACTTTGAGGTGGAAGATAACAAGTCTCAATAAACTCTGTGTTTCCCTTCTTCCCTTAAATGTTTTTTTTTCATATAACCACTTATAGTTCACGTCTGCCTTGGAGATGTTTTCTTTCTAGTTATTTCTTTAGAAGTGCAAGCATTGAAGCAGTTCAGATTTGTGCAGTGAAGGGCTAGGAAACTACTCTTGCAGGAGGTAGAGGCTGTTTCGTGTAGCAGGATGAGAGCCTTTTTTTATTTCAGAAAGGTAGAACAACTCAAAATTCCTAATCAGACAGAGTATTCATATTAGACGTTTGAAGTCGTTTTCTCCCTGCCGTTTTCTCTCTTCTTCTAAGCTAGTTGTAATGTGCTGCAAGGACTCTGCCTTCAAAGCAGGGAGTAGAGATTTCAAGTTCCTTTGATTTTTCTCCTTCCTTTGCATTAATTGTTTGAAAGTGTCACTGAAGGAATTACTTTGAAAGGTAGGAACCCTCATGATGTCGTTGAATATGAATTTACCAGCTCTATTGTGATGCTGAAACTCCAAACCCTCATCAAAGGGAGGGTCTTAGACCAGTCCTGGATGGGAGCAAGAGAATCTTTTTTCCCCCCATACAGTTGATTTCTACTTGCAATGTTATGACTGCTGTACAAAGAGGAGGAAACTTCCTCTAATCATCTGTACTGTGAAGGAGGGAAGAAGCATGTTAAGAGCTTAGAAGCTTGCAGATGGTATTTTAAATACAGAGGTGTTCAATGCCTTCTTTCTGTTTCTGCAGCAACTGCCTGAGCATATCAGTGATAAATGGCATGTGAGGTGAGGAATAGGGACCTATTTCTGCAGTATGTATTCAAACAAAAATCCTGCTTATGTGAAGCCTGAAGAATCAAACCGCTTCTAGAAATATTTTTACCTATGCTTTTTTGGAATATAGTTGAGACTGAAAATATGTAATGTGTGCATGTGGCACACCTATAGTGAGATTCATGATATATTACTGGGTTTGTTCAAGTTCCTTGGAAAAAGACAAAATAAATAAAAAATCCACACTTGAAGTGGAATGGCTTTTCTCAGGACAAAAAAGTTGGCTTTTTTGTCAACACAGTGGAGGAGCGGAGGGCTTTTATTTCCAATATAAATGCAGTAGAAAGCTATACCCTTGGAAAGATGTAAAATTGTGAGTGTGTTTCATAAGGCAGCTCTTAGCAGGGGAAATCTGGAAGGTACATGTTTCTATATCTTCACAGCTGTCTTGGTTTGAGACAATTTGGAGGGGCAGAGACCTCAGATGGAGGTCTCCTTCCTCCAGTACCCCTGGTTCTCTCCAATACGGAGAGAGAGAGAAAGAGACCAAACATGCCCAGATGTAAGTGAAAAAATAACTCTTTATCAAGAAGAATGCTAAATAATACTGATAAATAATACTGATAAACCCAGAAAAATTCCCAAGCTCCCACCCACTGGAGCAAAACAAGATTGTGGCCAGCCTCCCCCCACCCGTTAAAACCTGGCAGGAATAGTTTGGAGGGTCAGTGCTGGAATGAGGCTGCGGTGCTGGTACAGCCAGTTGGAGCGGGGCTGGGACTGGAAGGACTCACAAGACACCCGCTGGATCCAGCGATGAGACTTGGTCACTGCAGCTCTGATGGTGGTTGAAATCCTGATCTGTTGAGGTGATGGTAGAGGCCTGGGTGGTAAAAGTCCCATGGAGTGAGGGAAGGAAACCCTCGACCTCCCCAGTGAAGTCCCTGTGGTCTTCTATTGGGCTCAGGGTAGGTGGGAATGCCTCTGGTGAGTTCTTCATTGGATGATTAATACTGGATCACGGGACATTTTAAGAGTCTTTGACACCTTCTAAGCACAGGTGGATCCATTATGGCCATCATGGTGAATATCTTCAGGCCATTTGAGTGAACTGTCCTGATGTCTCCACAGGGGGAGTTATCATAGATGAGTCAGTTGTGTAAGGACACGAATAGCCTGAGGTGGCAGGTGTGCACACCCTCTCAGTCATCAGCCTTCCAGTCTTTTCACAGTGGTTGATACATTCTTCTCCCAGGAGAGTACCACTTAAGTCCTTCCCACAGTCTAAATTAGTAGGCATATTTGGAGAAAAGAGAAAAGGTGGATATCAGAGTCTTTGTGTAACCCAGGACAAGCTGTCTTTGGCTTTATTGGGAAATTAGTTTCCAACCAGTGAAATCTGCCATTGCTCAGTTAGCATATGGCAGTTTAGGTCTCACTCTGCATCTGTGATGATTGTTTTGATGCATAATAGCATGCATTGAGTAATCTGTACTCCTGCTGTGGTAGTAGTTACCTGCCCTGATTAGAAACAAACAGATGGACTGACAAGTCAGTCATTAATCTGTACCATAAACATGCTTTCATCATATTAAGGTAATGTTACTTGAATAGAGATTGTTTGTTAGCCTGGCTGTAACGCTTAGGTAGAATTCATTCGTGTCATTTATGTTCTCTACTGTACAGCACAATGTTGTCCAAGAGCTTCAGACAATCAATTTTGCTCATGATGACTGAAAATGTAGATGACTTGTTCCTTGCTATTTTCTGGGTTTGGTCACCAATAAGGGACCTAAATTGAAAGAAATTCAGAAGTGTTTCCAAGACTGGCCTGATTTTGATCTTTCCTGAAGTGAATGAGGATTTGTGGTGCTTTCAGCTTGTTTTGAGCCAGGGGAGCATCCTTCCAGCCTCATCCTTCCAGCAGAGGCATTCGTAAGGCACAACTCTGCTCTGAGAAGGAGATACATTTCATTTACCAAAGAATAACCCCTTGCATTAGACCTCTGATTTGGTTCAGAACTTCTGTGATAACTGTGAGAGGAAACAAATGTGTCCCTTAACTCCTCTGCAGTCTTGACAGACAACTCTCATTTAGTACCATGGTACCCTCATGGTACCCCCAGCTCAAGACATGGGTTGCTTGAAGAGAGCCATTGCTTTCAGTTTTCCTTTTTCTGTCTCCATGGAGATAGAGCTCTCCGAGCTTCTTGGCTTTACTGACTCAATTCAACTTCCTGTGCCCCAGACTAGAAAGATTTCTCTAAATATAAAGGTTTGATTCACAAATCTTGTGGTTAGACTTACAGTTCCAAGCAAAACAAATACAAAGCCTACAATACAAGCCTGTGCTTGATAATGGGATAAGCAAATTAAATGTATATGATTGTAACTAGGTTACTGCTGAGAAACCACTCTTAGCTGTGTTTTAAGCAGTCCTGATTACGTGTTCTTCATTACAGCCGTTTCATTGCTATGTGCTGTTGAGGTGACTGATGTTTTCAACATGATACTAATTTTTGGCTTTGTATATACTATGTACATTCATATATTTCTTGGTTTTTATTTCAGAGATGGTGATGTTGCTGGAATGGTGGTCAGGCACCGATTGCACCCTATACACTGATCCAGAGAATTACCACAAGTATGGGAAGGAGAATGCCATTGTAATCCTTAATCACAACTTCGAAATTGACTTTCTCTGTGGATGGAACTTTTGTGAGAGATTTGGGGTCTTGGGGGTGAGTTTGTTTAGCATTTAAAATAAATTACTTCTTCTTGGATGTGGAAAAAACACCCAAACCAAATTATGTGTGTTTTTGAATGCTAACAGATCTGCACTCGAATTTCACCCACCACTGTCCAGAATTAGAGGTGAATCTAAAGCACTACAGTTCAAGTATGTGGAGTACTGAAACAGGATTGCTTGGGCACAGAAATTTTAAAAACATTGCACTTAAAGCTGATGAAGGAGATATTTTTTTTAACCTGTGGAGGTCCTTACAGTTACTTCTCTCTATGTGTTTGCTAGGTTCATTGTGCTGCAGAAAGATGAGCTGTTCCATGATTCTTTCCCAGTAAATTGTAGAATTTGTTTGCTTTTTCCAGTGTAGTCTTACAAATCCACAGGTAGAGTTTGAGTGATGTAGCCTGCCTCTCTCAGAATGAAAGAGCAGCCATCTCAAGTGAAAGCAGTAACCAGCTTATAGCTAGTAAGAGATGGAAGAGGAATGAGTTACCCATGGTTGAATACACTGTCACATTAGGCTAAGAGTTAAGTGTGCATTTGTTTTTAGGGTTGCCTTTTTGTTTCCCCTGCCAGATCATGGGGATGATACAAGGCCCCCATCTAAATTAGCCTAACTTAATTTTTAGGTGGTGACTATTCTCTGTCTACAAAGGATTTATCTAATAGTTCCTCCCTCCTAAAAAGAAAAACTAGTACCTCATTTTGGCAGTCTTCTGCGGCATCCTTCTAGCTTTGATGCTGGCCACTGTCAAAAGTCCTGACCTTGGATTCTGCAAACCTATGATTTTTTTATGGCCTTTCCTTTGAACTCTTTGCATTTTCTGGAAATTTATGCATCACTTCAGTCACTTTCAAATTGCAATAATGGCAGTTCTGTTAAAAAAAACCCCCAACAATCTAAAAGGGGACCTTAAAAGTAGAGGATAATGAACCTAAGCATTACAGGCCCTGCATGTCACCAAAATGGCTGTTAGATCCTAATTACTGAAGAACAATTCTGCTGTAGTGTCTAGGACTTGAACAGAGAGTTGGAGGATGGCATGGTACAGCAGGAGATATAGGGAAACTTGTTCCTGGCAAGCAGATGTACCTGCAAAAATCCGGCCCCTGTCTACGTGTTCATTTTACAGTGGTGTTTTAGTATAGTCTGTCTAATTTTGTAAGCCTCATGGCCTCAGTTCTCTAAATAAAGCTGTGTTTTAAAGGGTCAGGTGCATCTTCAGAAAGTACCAATGTAGAAAATGAAAGAATTGTTTCTGTACAAAGTAGTAGGGGCCTACAAGGTCAAAAATACCTTGTTTTTTCATTGGTGCTCTGTAGTTGGATTGAATCTCACTAGCTGTAATTTTTTTTCATAGTTTTCCAAGTTAATCAGGATTCTGTTTTAGTCTGTGTTGTTCCCTATGCATAAGAATACCACAACATAGAAGGATAACTGCATTGCACTAACTGAAAGTATTTTTTCCTTTTTTTGGATGCTTACAGTTATTACTTGGTTTGTATTTATGCTAATCTTAGGATTTTCTAAGGAACTGATATATGTTGGTTTTTTTCTTTTTTTTTTTTTGTTTAAAAATCTATTTCAGTCTTGAGTAATATACTATGGTTTTACTTCCCAGAAACCGTTCCAGGAAGAAGTAGTTCCTATGTGCTCTCATTTGCATACATGTCTTTACTCAACAAAGCAGTTCATTTCCCTGTTGGGGCAACCAGCTGAGGTTCATCTTAAGCCAGGTTAAGAAAAAAATAAAAGGAAAATGCTACACAATCAGTTTTCCTCATTGTATTGTCTGTATTGTTATACTGGAACTTGGTTTGGGGCAGTGCAGGGGTAGACAAATATGCAGGGATGGGGAATATAGGTTGGTTTGACTTTGTGCTGCCTTACATCGATTTCCAGAGCATGATGTGGCACCACAATTAGAAACCACGATGTTGAGGGCTGATGTTTAGAAAAAGGAGTTAGAGGAAAAAGGCAAGTGTCAGGCAAGATGTCTAAGGTGTTCCAGCCTCCAGTGTTTTGTGGCTCAGCAGCTTTGTGAGCCGATGGGTGTTTATATTTAATGATGTTTAATTGTAGACTCCATTAAGTTTCTGTGCAAAGTTTAGGTATCTGCCAACACCTTACTCAGCTGATCTCATTGCTGCTGCTGCTGAAAAGGAAATCTTGCACATGTTGTCTCCTGCATCTGTTCTGTTGCTTCTCTGTTCTGTTTTGGCATGTTTCAGATACCCTTTCTCTCTCTTTTCTGCCTTAACTAATCCAATGAAGAAAGGAGAGATGCCTGGGGAGGGGGGAGAGGGAGACGACTAAGATGACTTCAACTTTGAGCTGAAGGAGTTGGAACTAGTTCTGTCTGTCTGCCTGCTGCAACCAAGCACAATGGCTTTGTTGTGACCTTCAGCTGTACCCTGTAACCCTGGCAGATAATGGCAATGCTCTTAACAGTGTCACATGCATGTGTTCAAACTTTCAGCGTTTTACAGCTTGAACTTTTATTAAATCAAGCCATTAAATGTTGTAATTTTTTGCTTAGTTCTTGTGGTTTAATCATCCAGGCAGCTGAACACCACGGATTCACTTGCTCACTCCCTGCTCCTTGTGGGATGGGGAACAGAATTGGGAGATAAAATTTGTGGGTTGAGATAGAGTTTAATTGGACAGGAAAAGAAGGGACAAAAATAATGATGATGGTAAAAGAGTCAGAATATACAAAACAAATGATGCACCACACTCCAGTTGCCAAGCAGCAGCCCCCAGCCAACTTTCCCCCTAGTTTATATTTCACATTATATAGTGTGAAATATCCCTTTGACTAGTATGGATCAGTTGTCCTACCTGTGTCTCTTTCCAGCTTCTTTTGTCCTCCAACCCACTCTCTGACAGAGTGGTATGAGAAGCTGAAGAGTCCTTGATGTAATGTAAACACCGCTTAGTAACAACTAAAACATCCACATGTTATCAACATTATTCTCATTCTAAATCCAAAACACAGCTACTGGGAAGAAAATTAACTCTATTCCAGCCACAACCAGGACATTGTTTTTGTTTATCTGAAAACAGTATTAAGCTTCCTTAAATGTCTCTTGCCCCTTCTGTCCCCAAAAGAAAAAAAAAAAGTCCCTTTTCCTTTTAGGTTTTAACTATGATATGAAAACTGCCCCTCCTGGTCTTAGTTGCAACATTCAGTCTGTTTGTTTTTCTGCTCCATCTGTTGTATCTCTTCTCTGGTACTGGCTTTCTCCTTATAGCAAAATTACCTTAATCTTAACAGGTTTATAAAGCTCTATCAATGTGGCTTTGTTTTTATCAGTGTTGGTTTAGGGAATTTTTTTGCTGGTTTTGGGGGGTGGAGTAGGAGTGGCATAGTCTGTTACCTGTTGTTTTTAGGTTTGTGAACCTGAGTGTTCTTCTAAGGACTCAGATCTCTACTTTTATGACATGAGGTTCTCAGCTTTCATGAAGGTTTTTTTTAATTGACTCTGGAAGAAAATTTAGCAAAAAAAACCAAATAAGGTGCTAAGAATTTGAGGAGTGTGCATGGAGATGAGGAAGGGGAAAGAATGACAATTCTAATATTTGGTTTACTTTTAATTTTTTTTCCTTTAATTTTTTTGGAACACCCATTGAAAATTCTAGGAGGTACCGGGTTGACAGTACTGAGTGAGAACCAGAGACCTGTTCATTTGTAGTGGAGAAGGAGAAACCCACATGAAGAAGCAGTTTTATGCTTGCTTTTACTCTTACAAGTTATTATCTTGCTAGTTTATGGATGTATAACTGTGCAATATCAAACATTACATGATTTTTTTCGTTGTTGTTGGAAAATAGAAGAAGGAAGCAGACACGAAAACTAAGAGCAACTGGGGTTTCAGGAAAACCTGCATTGGGCCCAAACAATCAATCACTTACATCTATATTCCACTTGTGGGTTTTTTTGTGAAGGGTTCTTTGGGTTTTGTTTTCATTCCTTGGCACTCATCAGCCACATTTCCACCTCTTTGTGCTGCCAGACCTCAGTTTTGTGTGCAGGAGGAGGGGTATATAAGGGTCCTTGATGCCAAGTCAGCATCATGCTGCCATAGGCAACATAGATGTCCGTGGGGATGGCTGAATCCTTCCTCTGTGTGACACACAGGTGGCTGCAACAGGCTGTGAGGGAAGGAGGAACTGGGCTACCAACTTGGTTTTCTGTAGAGTTGGAAACAGCATAGCCCCAACAGGACACAGCTTTGTCCACACCAGTGTTTCCTAATAAGAGACAGGGCTGTTACTGTGATCCTGAGCCAGGGTGACTATGATGGTTGTATTGTGGATGCTCTGCTTTTCCACCCCATGCTGGTGCGATGGCTGGGGGGATGCTAACTCTGATGTCTGTGTTTTGCTCTGTTGTGTAATAGAAGCATGGACTTGGTGACAGGTCCCTGCACTCTGCTCTGCCCTTCCCATTTCCTACCTGTGACATTCCAGTCCTTGGATTTATCTTCTTAGTGGTGGACAACCTAGCTACTGTATCACTATTTAAATATATTAGTAGCATTTAGTTTCTTCAAAGGATATTCCTAACCATCCCACTGAAAACAGACCTACTGTGCATCAGAAATGAAACTCGGGATAGAGGCATATTCTGAGGAGAGAGGTGTTATTCAGGATTTTTACCAAAAGCACTTTAATATGCTCCCTGCCTGGATTGACTGCTTCACTGCTTGATCTAATTAAGCAGTGATAAAATAGCTTTTCTAGTCATTTAATAACCGTTTTTCTGAGATGAAGACATTAATAATGGCAAAAACCGCCCATGCTTTAAGGCTAAACGTGCTGGTTTTTCTGTTTATCTTCTGGTGTCTTTAGTGTTTCAAGTTAATAATGCTGATGTTTCAGTGAAACATAAACATTATTCTGAGGGGCTCATGTTGCATCAAAATATTTGCATTTCCAAAAGAGGCCATATTTCTCATAAAAAATCACTAAGCACATATAATAAATTTCAACCTTAAGTATCTATTCCTTGTGTCAGGAAACCCAAATTTTATTTGAGTTGTTTATTTTGAAGTGTGCTGTTGGAAAAACTAATCATGACCTTAAATATAGGTGTGAGAAGAGACTTTTGTAGGTTATTGTATGGGACTGATAGGTGTGTGAGCACAGTAGTTTATGCATTTTAAAATATTAATAGATTTTAAACTAGATTTGAAGGGGGAAGGGGACAAAATCGGGCTTGCTAGAGATAAGGCCGGGGGTCGCATGCTGGTGTTTGAGAGGTGGTGTGCTAGCGAGGTTCTTTGGTCTGATAGGTCCGTGGAGGTAGAGCATGAAGATCCATGCAGCAGCAAAAGCCAAAGTTATTGATGTGTAAGAAACCATAAAGTACCTGAGAATGATCACATTAGAATTCCCCCAGAAAAGGTGCCAGGATCAATAGTCCAACTGAAGTGCATCTACACCAACGCACATGGCATGGGCAATAAACAAGGAATTGGAAGGCATTGTGTGGCTTGAAAGCAGTGATATTGTTGCAGTCACAGAAACACAGTGGGATGACTCGCACAACTGGAATGCTGCAGTGGATGGGTATAAGGTCTTCAGAAGGAATAGGCAAGGAAGGAGAGGTGGTAAGGATAACCCTGTATGTTAGGGAGTGTTTTGATTGTCTAGAACTGGACAATGGTGATGAAAGGGTCAAGTGTTTCTGGGTAAGGAGCAGAGGAAAGCCAACTAGGTAGATATCCTGTCCGGAGTCTGTTACAGACCACCCAACCCATGATGAGGAGGCAGAAGAAATGTTCTATAAGCAGCTGGGAGAAGTCTTACAATTACTAGCCCTTGTTCTTCTGGGAGACTTCAACTTACCAGGTGTCTGCTGGAAATACAACACAGCAGAGAGGAAGCAGTCTAAGAGGTTCCTGGAGTATGTGGAAGACAACTTCCTGATGCAGCTGGTGAAAGAGTCAACTAGGGAAGAGGCCCTGCTGGACTGACTGCTCGTGGTGTGGTGCAGTCTTTGCTGGGTAAAAAATTGGCTGGATGACTGGGCTCAGAGAGTGGTAGTGAATGGAATTAAATCCAGCTGGCAGCAGATCACTAGTGGTGTTCCCCAGGGCACGGTTTTGGCACCAGTCTTGCTTAATATCTTTATCAATGATCTGGATGAGGGGATCGAGTAAACCCTCAGTCAGACTGCAGACAGTGCCAAGATGGCTGGGAATGTTGATCTGCTGGAGGGTAGGAAGGCTCTGCAGAGGGATCTAGACAGGCTAGATCACTGGGCCAAGGCCAATTGTCATAAGGTTCAACAAGACCAAGTGACAGGTTCTGCCCTTGGGTCACAACAACCCCAGGCGGCACTACAGGCAGCGGGGAGAGTGGCTGGAAAGCTGCCCTTCAGAAAAGGACCTGAGGGTGCTAGTTGCCAGTGGCAGAACATGAGCCAGCAGTATGCCTGGGTGGCCAAGAAGGCCAATGGCATCCTGGCTTGTATAAAAAGTAGTGTGACCAGCAGGACCGGGTAAGTGATTGTTACCCTGTACTCAGCACTGGTGAGGCTGCACCTCAGTGCTGTATCCAGGTCTTGGTCCCTCGATACGGGAAGGACATTGAGGTGGTGGAGTGTGTCCAGAGAAAAGCAACAGAACTGGCAAAGGGTCTGGAGCACAAGTCCTATGAGTAGCAGCTAAGGAAGCTGGGATTGTTTAGCCTGGGGAAACGGAGGCTCAAGGGAAGACTTTGTTGCTCTCTACAACTACCTGAAAGGAGGATGTAGCAAGGTGAGGGTTGGTCCCTTTTCCCAGGTATAAAGTGGGACAAGAGGAAACAGCCTCAAGTTGTATCAGGGAAAATTTAGGTAGGATATCAGGAAAAATTTCTTCACTCAGAGTTCCATCAAGCATTGGAACAGGCTGTCCAAGAAAAGTAGTTGAGTACCCATCTCTGGAGGTATTTGAAAGATTTTCAGACGTGGCAGTTCGGGATGTGGGTTAGTGGTGGACTTGGCAGAGCCGGGGTAGTGGTTGGAGTTGATAATTATAAGGATCTTTTCCAACCTAAACAATTCTATTATTCTAAAATATGTACTTGTTCTTGTAGGCAGCCGAAAGTGCATTATTACTTGTATTTAACAAAACACATTAGCATGTGCTAGGAAATATATCTTCTAAAATATTGCTGTGTTACCTTTCCAACATGGAGAAATTTTATTCAATATGAAGCATTAGAAATTAGGAGCCTGACTAAATTTCTGGAATGATGGCTTTGAGAGACTAAAGAAACATATCTTTCCATCTTGATGCCCTAGGAGTATAATATGAAGGAGTGCTAAATTTCAAAAATAGAGCAGTGGGAATCATTGAAAGTATGTCAATGCTGAGGACAGCCTGAAGAGCAAATAACTTATGAGGCAAATTACTGCTGCTAATGGTTTGCAGCTACAATAAACTTGTTTTGAAACTGTGGAATAAATTTTTTGGACACTCACAGCTTGCACAGTTATTTCTTGCTGTTTGTTATGCTCTTGATCAAGAGGTGTTGAATAACTGAGGCTGGACATACAGAATTAAGATTTTCTTTCTTTGACAACAAGCTGGACAAATGCTTTTAAAATAAGCTTGTAAGAACACTCTTTTTTTGTGATATTGGTGCAGTCATTCACAAAGGGGAAGGAACTTCATGCGTATTTCCATCTGAACAAACTTGGCCAAAATAAATTAACCTGGTTTAAAATTTTATTACTGTATATAAGTTGTCCCTGTCCAACATTAATTTCATTAAATATCTGTTGAAATTATGCAGTTCTGAGCACTGAAAATGCTTAACTTCCTTCAAGAAGGCAGCTTACATGGAATAAATCAGCACTTTTTAATGAATTTTATTCTGTTGAACAAGCTGAATTTGAAGGTTAGAGGTAACTGTCATGTATTTTACCAAAACACGTTGGTAAAGAACAAGTTAGTAGCTGAAGTCAACCAGAGTTGCGTTTTTTCCCTCATGTATTTACACAGGAGCTGTGCACAGGTAGATGTCTGAAACAGAGCAGACTGTAGCTCTAGTTATTGTGAAAGAGATGGTAACTCCTGAGGGGAGGCCAATGTATTCCTCCCACTTGAGAGCAGTCTTGCTAGTATAATGCAGTGAGAAGTTTCCTTTCTCTAATTAGTTGTCATTAGTCTTCCTTCTAATCCTAGGACAGATGGGTGCACAAAACAGTGTGAGGTGACTTAGCTTCTTTTTATGTGCATCTAAGGAATCATACTCACACATGTCTAGAAGAGCGCTTCTGAATTTTAAAAATGCATTGGCACAGTAAATGAATAAGAACATACCCTGGGGAAGAATTCAGACATCTGTTCTGCTTTTGTGGTTATACCTCTGCCCATAACACCTTACCTTACAGTATTGTTTCTTGGATCCACTGGGGGAGGGGAAAAAAAAAACCAGTAGCAACTTCTCGTGTGCTTCTTGTGTAATTTGTACTCTTCTTAAAATATGCAAAACATTAGAAAATAGGTACAGTGAAATACTTATTTTAGTTAGTTTTTTGGACTAGAATTCTTGCATTTTAAAATCTGGGAGGAAGGACTACTGGATTCTTTTCTGACTCTGTGCTATGGAGGCCTTGCACATTCTATATAAAGCACACCTAGGTTAGTTTATGGTAGTTCTTATGATACTGAATACTTACTGTACATGAACTTGAAGAGCACGTTGGGGTTTTTTCTTGCTGTTGGCCTCATTGTGCAGTGGCTTGGCTATGGCTGAGGTGGACAGTAGTTCCCAAAGGTTTTAGCCCTCCCTGCTCAGCTAGAAACACTTAGCATGTCTTTGGTTTCTTGAGCAAAACCTTGGCTTGACTGTCTTCCTCTGACACGTACAGTGGAGAGGAGCAGAAGAGCATGTGAACTGGTTTTTGTCCTTGTGAATGGAAGCTATACTGTACATGGTCTACAACAAAAATGCTCTTTGGAGAGTAGTAGTAGCCTGTTTCTCTGTGCCCAGTTTGGGGAGCTGGAAGAGGAGGCTGTTGCTGCTGCCCTGTAGTAGGGACTAAGGTAAAACATGACTAAAACTGTGCTGAATACTACAACTGCTCCTCGTGGAAGAGCTGGGTTTGGAGTCCTGATCCGAGCCCGTCACTAAAATACAGAAAGTCTCAAATGCTCAAGAGGGAGCACTTTATTATAGAGCATTGAATGATTTGACAGAGATGGTTCCTGCATGCTTAGAAATGGAATTGTCTGCAGTTTTATATTCTGCTTCTATGTAACAGTTGCTTGTGAAGCAATGTGATGTGCACTTGCCTTCCAGTCTTACGAGCTTTTAGATAGCTTAATTATTTAAGGTATTTTCCTTGTGAAGGAAGGAGAACAGATGAAAGAAATGAGCTGAGATAAAGAATTAGGTCAAGTCTCTTTCCCTAGCAACCAAATGAACAACAGTGACCAAAAAAAAAAAGAAAAATAAATATTTTCTCTTGATGGTAACTTCTACCAATAAATAGTTTCTTCTAGTCAAATGCCATGTCCTGGAATCCATCTGCAGAGCATTTTGATGGGCTAGCTCATAATGATATCGTGGCTAGAAACTGGGCTGTAATTGCTCCATTTGCCCTCTAAGAAAATGTCACTGTTTGTCAGGAAAAACTGAAGCAACAATTTCTATATACACACAACACACATGTGTGCCATTTTGTTAATTAAATAACCAAGAGAAACATGGGACAGCTCACCAAGGCTGTTTGGCTTGGAAGACAGGAAAGGAGCAAGTGGAATCAGTTTTCCTGCCCAAAGGGATGTCAGTCTGAGATGATCACAGAGTTAAATTCTGATTTGACTTTCGGAACTTGTTGAATGCTTGATAAATCATAGACTTCTTGTGGAGAGTCTGGACCAATCACTTCAGTGGCTGTCACACTTGTGAGACAGGAAGAATGCTTTTTTCCCCCCCTACTTCAGAAGCATACTTTGAAGAGAAATTCACTGCTGTATGTATTTCTGCCCTTTCATGAACAAACTTGAACATGAATCTTATTTTTCCATTGGTAAATCATGTGTGCAAATATCAGTATGTTGTACAGCAATGGCTCTGTGACTCTGCTTCTTTTTTTTTTTCTTTTTTTTTTGTCATGGTGAGAAGTCCCAGCACTGAGGAGAAGTATAGCTGCTCTTAAAGGAACTTGAGTTGCCACTGTCCAGGATCAGCTTGAATTAAGAATTTCTGTTGATATGGTTTGGGTCTTTTGCATGGATCTCAGTGTTTGAAGGAATTTGGCTTCTGTTTTGTTTCAGCATTTGGGTAGGAAAGACAAACACACACATATATATGTTTAATTCTGGAAGTCTTCCATGCAGATACCTGATATTAGATTTGACTGTTCTGTCATATGAGAAAAACTTATTTTTCTTTGTTTTTGTTTTTACACTTGTGTTAAAACTGGGACTGGTCAATAGGAACCAATATCTGAGTGTCTAACTGTGCATGTATCATACCCACAGTGAATTCTTAAGTGGTTTAACTCTGTTTTACTTGCTTTGATTCTGTCTTGCAGAGTTCCAAAGTGCTTGCAAAAAAGGAGCTCTCCTACATGCCTATCATTGGCTGGATGTGGTATTTCCTAGAGATCGTCTTCTGCAAGCGCAAGTGGGAAGAAGATCGGAAAACAGTCGTACAGAAGTTGCTGAATCTCCGGGACTACCCTGAAAACTTTTGGGTGGGTGATGACTAACAGGTGGGGTGTGAGGTACTGTAATGCTTGGCAGGAATGAAGGGCACAGATGATATGTGATATTCACCAGCTTGCTCCTGAGAACTTCGATTCATGAACTTCCTGGTGCTATCAGGAGAGTATTCTCTAAGAATTGAATTTTCTCTGGAATTTCCCATGTAATAGTCTGTCTTGTCTGTTTTCTTCCTCTGTAGTATGGAGCCCTAAGATGTCACTGCAAAAATACCTGCACTGTGATCCATTCAGTAAATCTTGTGGTCCTCTAAATACAGGAGCCTGGATAGGGGTAGATGTGGGGGTTCATGGCAGTGTAACAGATACATGTGACGATGTTGTATTGAAACACATCAACCGTATTCTTTACCTAAGATCCCCTCTTGCCTTAGATTGCAGAGTTCCTACTAGTGTTTTCCCCTTCCATGTGATTTTGCCTTTCCTGTGAACGTGCTTGGTCAGACATGGCCCAGTAGAAGTGGAAGCCACCTGGTCAGAGATATGGCCCACTGGGGCCATTGACTGTTTTTCAGGGAGAGGATTGGTGTCACTTTTCAGCAACAGGAAAGTGTTCCTTTTTTCACTGCTATCATTTTTTAGTATTGAGCCTGCCTGGTGTTTCCTGGTTTGAGAATGAAAAGCCTTTGAATTTTTTCTCTTAGTAATCAGGAAAATCATAGTTCTCACGAGCTAGTGATGGCAAGAGGGCAATTTGGTTAAAGAAATGGTATATTAAGCAGCCTTACCAGAACCTACAGAACCTATTGCTTAGGAAGCAGTTTCTTCATGAACATGTATGTGTTGGATCTCTCATTCTCTGAAACAGACTTTTTTTTTTAATTGTCATTGATTTAAACAAGTGCTAAGCTGTGCTTTGACAATGTTTAGATGACTTCCAGGCAGAAGACTGTGTAGTAGAGGGGCCATTCTTGGTTTTCAGTTTCAGTTTATCTCACCGAGATTTGCCTGTTCTCTGTGACTTGTAAAAGACATTGAATGCCTTTCTATGCACCTAGGTAGTTCAACTCTAATCAATGAGCACAAACCACCACTATCCTATAGATACTAATTACTAAGAAGGAGCTATACCTACATACAGGAGATAGTTGTTGATGTACACGTGGGGTTATTGCATGTGGAGTTTTAATTTGCCTTTGTATGATGACATATGTCAAAAGGCACAAAAATAGCACCTTGGAAGGTAGACAGGCAAAGCATGGGAAGTAGACTAGAGAGATTTTCTCATCGGTTTCGGTATGTTTCATCTAACTACTTAACATTATGCTTGTGATACATGAGTAGAAGTGGTCTTGGATGAGCTAGGGCTGAAGGCCGTCTGCTTGGCTAGTTTTCTTCAATCTCTGTCTTTGTTGGCTATATTTTTGCTGTGGGTTCTGAGGACTTAGCTTGTGTGATATGGCAGTGCTCTCTGATGTGTTAGTTTGTGTTCAGGCTTGGCAGAAAGCAGATGAGCAAGTGGTAAATCTCCGAAGATCTGTGTGCTGTCCCCTGCCTGCCAGTGGCAAGATTGTAATTGTTCACGTCTGAGCACTTCCACTGTATAGTTCATAAGTGCATGAGGCTTTCAGTTGTCCTGCATCTGCTGCCTTACATCTGTTACCAGCTCTGTCCCTGGCATCAGAGTTGCTGTGTGTAGTTGTCAGTGTCCTCGTGCCATAAGTGAAAGCCAGAGGGTTGGAGTCAGGGGGTGCAAGCTGGGTGCTGAAGCATTTCCTAGAAATGTCTTTAGTTTAGACACTTACCAAGATTTAGATACCATGATACCTGTACACTTCGCCATCAGTGAAACATTTGCAACAGGGGTATATTTTGAGTGTAGAGATTGAGTGACTCATTTAGAGAAATCAAGTCATTCTGATAGCAAGTAGCAGAGCAGATGATTAAGTCTAAAAGCTGAAGTTCAAACCAGAGGATGGCAAGTTGGATGAGTGTTTGGTTTTGACTTTTTTGTTGTTTGTTTGTGTGGTTGTTTCTTTCAAATTTTTTACTTCAGTCAAATAAATTACCTAAATGTGTATGTGGCTACAACTGTTCCTGCTAGCAGTCTTAACTTGGGCTGTGCTGGTGGGAATTAGAGACACCTCTGCTCAGTCAGATGTAGAAGACCTGAGCTTCTGTCTAACTGTAGTTCTCTCTTGGTTTTAGTTCCTGATTCATTGCGAGGGCACAAGGTTCACAGAACAGAAGCACCAAATTAGCATGCAGGTAGCCGAAGCCAAAGGTCTGCCCAAGCTCAAGTATCACCTACTGCCACGAACAAAAGGATTTGCTGTCACCGTGCAGTGTTTGAGAAATGTAGGTAAGGAAAGTCACAGGGAAAAATGCTAAATGGTTATTTCATCCAGCTACTGTCAGTTTGCCGTGCTTTTCTTTTTCCTGTAGCGTGAGTCCTAGCAGAAAAGCCCTGGGATCCTCTCTGACCTTTTTTCCACTATCCTGTGATTTTACTAATAAAGTCCTGGAGCAACTTGGGGTTTTTTTTTATTATTATTATTTTTGTTTCGTTTTCTGTTACTGTGACTGTGTATTGGGAAATCTCAAATTGCATATTTTGTACCAATTGCCAAAGGATAGTATTTCTTAGTATTTACTAAGCTATTCTGTTCTAAATGAAGCAAATGCATCAGTAGAGAATCTGAGGCAGTGTGTCTTAAAATGTTTCCTTGTAGTAAATACCTGCCTCAAGTGACATAATTTTTAAATTTAAAAAAAAAAATTCTGCTTTAAATTCCTGTATAGATTTGCTCTTTAGAGTTTCTTTGTGGAGCTGAGGAAGGGGAGTAGACCTTGACTGACGATACATGTAGCCAAAATTTTTAAACAAATTATTTCTGAATTACAGAACATGAAGTAAGTTTTTCTTTGTTAATGTTTTTCTTAGCTCCCTATCCCCCAGTTATCTCTGGTTACTTACATTTGCCACCTTTAAGATGACATCAGTAAGAATATTGCACACATTGCCTTTGAAGTGATTTTTTTTTGGCTAATACTATCTATCGAAGTCGTCTGCTGTGGACTTCATGGGTAAAGGAAAGACAGTGCTAAGTAGCCATAGTGTTACGGTATTTTTGGGGGTTGTTAGAGTTATGTATTGTTAAAAGGCTGTTGCATAAGAAAGACAAAGTGGTTATGGGTTTAGAAGAAAATGTTCTAGCTTGACTGAAGCTAATATCAAAACTTCTTTTGTCTTTGAAGACACATTTTCATGTGGCATATCTGGGATAGTTGCTGTAAAAAAAGCTTTGCAGTCAGCTGTCTTGCTATCTGTCATATTTCTTCTACATATCCTCTTGTGAGTCAGGTAGATCATATCACTGTTGTAGCTTACCAGGCACCTACAACTTTCCACCCCCAAAATGGATAGCATAGCTTGGATCTTTTCTGATACATGAAGAAGAGGTAAGTTATGTGAAGCCTCCAGTAACCCCCTTAAGGGCACAGTTTAACCTTGCCTTTTGAATAAGGGTGGCTGTTTGACTGAGGGCAGGGAGGTGGTAGACTTGAGGCACTGAAGAAGAGATGAGTCAAAACTCTGTGACCTCTAATGCCCTGAGCTGGGAATCAAGGACAGGGTATTTTGGTGGTGATTTTGTTCTTCTCACTGCTCTGTGTAGTACAAGCCAAATAAGGCATGATTGTGGACAAATAGCTGATTTCTGGGAATATGTTTCAAAAGGAAACAATTGTAGGGAACCCAAGTGACATTTATAAAAACTTTTTGGTGTTCATGTGATACACTACAGTAACATTTACTAGGATCCTAAATATTTGAAATACCTTCAGAAAAATAAGGCCGAGATTGCTAGATTACTCATATACTTAGGGGAGTGTGTGTCATTGCCTCACTCCAGAAGCTGTAACTCTCTAGATGAGGCAATGTAAGGCCACTAAGAAGGTAGTACTTCCTGTGAGGTTCAAGGAGAAGCACAGAGCCGTAGCTTCTCATATACAGTTTCAACAAAAGCTGTTGAGCTTGAAAACCCAACCAACAGACCTCTGAGGGTTTGATGACCCCATATCAGTGTTGCACGTTTTTCTGGATGTGTTGATTTACTTGCCTTGCCACTTTTTGCAATGAAATGGAGATACGAGGGTTATTGTCTGGGTTATTATATGTTTCTCTCCTATAGAGACAAGGGGTACATGTGACAAGCATTTGAAAAGCCTTTGTAATCAATGTCTTATTTTTAGAACTCCTTGTAACATTATTATATGCAGATAACAAGGAAGTCCGTGCATGTTTTTTGAAAAGAGAATGTGATGGGAGTCTGTTTTGACAGTCCATAGTCTAGAAATGTAAGCTCTATCTAGAAGTTAGGTCAAATCTGCAGTGGGGTATCCCTGTGCATCTCTAAAAATGAGAGACTGGTGCTGAGCTCCCTGAATCCATTTTGGGTCCTGCTATTTAGGCTAATGCACTTTCAGATCTCCCACAAGGGGTGGTGGCCCTGGCTGGAGCTGGAGCACCATGTAGCAATGAAATCAAGCCACAGGTTTTGGACCAGTTCACAGCTGGGTGTGACAGAGCTTCTGTCTGGTTTTTTTCCACTTCTTTCTGACAAAGGTGTGATTCCACTTGTTTGAGGCTGTAGCACTATATCATGGATAGATGGTGTTCTTTCCGTCTGTAGAGGTAATTCACCCATAGTACCAGTGATCATAGGTTGGTCCTCTTCAAAACTTTGTATCAGCTCTTAATGCTCTGTGATGCAGTCATTCTGGAAGTAGTTCTGAAGTATTTCTCCAGTAGTCAGAAATAGACGTTGGTGACATGAGCCTGGCAAGTCCATCTGTTCTGAAAAACTTACCTTCAGAAGGAGTTTATTCAATGTACATACATGAGAAGCTGCCTCCATACCAGTGATGCCATTTCTGTCAGCATAAGCAGATATGTTTGGATAAAAATATCTTTCACGTGAGAGAACAAGTAAAGGACCTTCCCTCCTAACTCATTTCTTTCATAAGTGATAATGGAATTCTTTTCTTCTCAGAGATTTACTTTCACAAGTTCAGACCTCTGCACACAATTTGATTCTTAAATAAGTGCTTTTAATATTTTTTGAACTTTTCTGATAATTTTGTCAGTGACCGTCTCTCCCAGTATGGTAGTAGAGACACAGTCACCAGGAGCTTCATTTCTAGAAGCTATTTGCTGTCTTAATAAATTGCTGTTTGCTACCTGTACTGTTCATGGAAACAAATGGAAATGCAGATCCGTTTCTAAAACACTCGTACATGATTTACTATAAAAATAAATGTCATAATTACTGCAAAAGATATATTTAACTGTTACTTTTATTGCCTGGGTGTATATCAGGCAATTCCTTTCAGCTGTTTTTATTTAGTGAAGACTTGTATTTAAAAATGTGCCTCAAGATGGATTGTAGATAAGCCCAAGTTGTGTTGTGCACCTTTTCCTCCAGTTGTGCACACTGGGAACTACTGTCCTAGAGAAAACGCACGAGAATAAATTCCAGAGTGATGTTCTCATGGAGTTCAGTATGACAGTGTTTGAGAGTCTTGCAATGACTTTTTTCTTCCCTTGAGTTGCACTTTAGTCCTGGGTTATTATTTGTTTTCAAGTGGACTTCTAGTCATCGTCCAGAGAAAGTTACCAAGTTTGAGAGGATGAGTGATTTTTGACCAAGCTGACCAGAGCAATGAAATGGCAAATCAGAGGATTGTGTCAAGGTGATAACATACCAAAAGTACAGTGAATTCCACTGTACCCTCCCCTCCATTTTGCAATCTTCAGATCATTGTGTGCTAGTATGAAGGTGCACGTAGGTCTACTCATTCCCTGTAGGTTGATTTGTCAGATGATCCACCATAATTTTGGCATGATCCTTCATGGCCACAAAATAATGCGTGAAATTCAAGAGGACAGTCAAGTAAGAAGGATCCTCTCTAGATGCGTAATCTGAAGATTTATTTTTCTTTTAGGTTGAAGTTAAGAAATTAAATCTTTTTTATTTACTTTTTAAGTACATAGCTCTCTGTCAGAATGCTGTACAGAGAACAAAGTTAAAGATGTGGAAAAAAAACTGTGCAGAGATTAGAAAGCAAACAAAAAAAACCCTAGACTTTTTTGACAGGAAATAGCAATTCGGCTGGAAAAATTTTCGATTTAGTTATGATCTATATCTATTCTGAGCCTTTGAAACGACTTTCAAAGACTTGTGTTTGATTTTTAATGAAAAAGAGGTTTTAAGATATAATTTCTTCATAGAAAATATTTCACAAATGAAGCAAAACTTCATTTGATGCTGCCTATATTAGCCCAAGAGTGAGACAGTTGTTGCAATGTTTTCAAGGTAGTATGGAGTTATTTTTTTACTTGTTTTAGAAAGTGAAATTTCTGGACTCCTCAGCTTTTGGATGAGAAAGTCATGAGAGGTCCAGTTCTAATTATATAATTGCAAAATCCACTTTTAATGATAACCAGTTCACACAGCATGCTAGTGCTGCTTTGGCTTTGGAAGCTTTCTGGCAAATTTTAAATTCATGCAGTTGTTTTCTTTGACACTTCTATTGTTGTTCTTTTCCTACACTTTCAGAATGAAAAAGCTGAAGTCTTTAGTTATCTTCTGTTATATCTGGATATAACAGAGGTCTCTTTACTCCTGCACATGCTGTCATTGTCTTGGGTTTGGCACTGCTTTGCACCAAAAGATTTCAATGTGTTATTAAAAGGGACTGGACTAAATATGAAACTATATACCAGTTGCAAACTGGAATAGGATTTCTTTTTTTTCCCTGGAGAAAAGGAAGATTCTGTAAGGCTGTCAGCATATAAAGATGTTCCTAGCCAACTCTGCAGAAGCTTTTTTCAGAACAGGAGAACCATCTTCCAATTTGTCTGAACAAAAGCCAATTCATATAAAAACTCAAATGGAGATATCTTGTAAAAAAAATGAAAGAACAAGTGTTCTGTATATCATACTTTGCTTTATTGCATCCCTATTGTCGTTAGAATAATGCTATTAAAGAATAAACTAAGAAGCTTACCCTGAATAAACCAAACTGAGCTCTTGTTTTCATTCAATTACATTGGATTAGTAAATTAGAGTGATTAGTAAAATCCTTCTATGCTAAGAAGCTTAAAAATGGAGGCAGATACTTATAAAAAAAAGTAATTTCTTACTTGTACAGGGAGAGTAGTCTGCTAGAAGTAGATTTTAGCTTATGTGTTGCAGTTTTGAGTTTGGGCTAAGAATCTAACTGTAGTAGGAGAATAATGGAGTTATTAGTGCAATGGACAGTCTGTATGCAGTGACAGGGGTTTGGCCTTTGTGTTCAGGATTTCCTTTCAGTGCTGAAGCTGTTCTGTGCTTTGCATTCTGTTTTGGAGTGACAAATGATGTGATGAGTTTCTGGGAGCTGAATGCTGTGACCAAGCCATATTTATCTCTCTAGAGAGGTTTCAAAACCAAGAGCAAATCTGTGCTATGTAAAAAAAGTCTTTCTTAGGCGGGTCAAGAGCTCTCACAATAAAGGTTCATGACATGCATTTTCATTCATTATTGCAAAACTCTGGAGCAGGAAACTTAAAATACAGCAAGCTACAGGTGAAATGCTTGTTAGTCACGTGACAAAAAAAAGAGAAGTTTTTTTGCTGTCATTGATCTTAGAACTCATACCATGACGCACAACATATTTCAGTGTCAGGAAAATAAATTGTTCTCTGGTAATTTTGTGACATCAAGAAAATAAGCATATGTTCAGAAAAACTTTTTTGAAACACTGTATGTGGTTTAACAGTGAATGTTTTCTCTTTGGAAACTGCTTGTTAATGCTGTCTGGTTTAACTGCAATTGGCCTTTGCAAATGCATTTGCTGTAACTGCTCAGTCCTGAACTGCAGAAACAGTTTTCTCAACACTGAAAGTTTGGCTGCAGTTTTGTTCAGTGGAACTTGTATGTTATATGTGTCACATTTGCATGTCTTCATAGCAGCAGCCCAGCTCACACAAGATGTGGTCTGTCATTCTGTGTCTGCCTTTGCCCTATAGCAACTGCCTGAGTTATCAAATAAGGGACATAAAAGGGGGGTTGGTTTTGACCCCAGCAATTTATAGTTACATTAAGCCCTTCTGCTGTAGGATGTCTCACACACACACAAACTTTACCTGTTCTTAGTCAAAGGGTATATATTGTTCATTGTTTATAAAGTGTGTATCTGCCTGGTTGTTTCCCCCCTTATTTAGGGGGGTAGTTGCATCATTCACAGTGAGTCAAGGCAGACAACAGTTTTTCAACCATGGACTCCTAGGAAGTCCTAGGTACAGTCTGTCAGAAACTATAATTGTATGCCCGTCATTCTGCACCTGATGGGGAAGAAGGCAAGGGTGTAGAGCAGACCTTTTCATTCTGCTGGTGCAGTTTCTGAAAGGGTCACTGAAAGGCCTTCTTAAATCCTGCATGTTGAGTGTTCCATTGTCATTTTTACCTTGGTGACAGCTCAAACTGTGGTGCTATTTAAATATTCTCCTTGTCTGAGAGATAATGGCTTATTTCCATTGTATTACTACTGTAATCACATAACCTGTTTCTCTTTTTGTAGTTTCTGCAGTCTACGATTCTACCCTCAATTTTAGAAATAATGAAAATCCAACATTGCTGGGAGTTCTAAATGGAAAAAAATATCATGCAGATTTGTATGTAAGGCAAGTAACCATAGTTTAATTCCTTTTTAGCATACAGGAGTGTGTACTTGCAGTCAGAATTGGACAAATAAGGGAATGTTTTCAAGTAGGTGATGAAAAGCAAATCTCTACCAACCCGGCTTCACAGAGCTTCAGATAAAAACTCCTATTGGATGGGAAAGGTTTCTTGTAAAGTTCTGTGACTGCAAATATGTGGGGAACCCATAAGTGTCTACACTACTTTTTGTTTGTTATTTTTTTATTCATTTGTCTGTCTCTTGGCTCAGGAGCAGCAGAAGGGCCTCTTTTCACTCCCTTGGCCAGAATATCAAACATCATCTAAGTGTTCAGATGGAGTTGCTTTATACCTGTCTCTGGCACAGGAGTTCCAACTCTGGTGGAGGCCAGGCTGAGGACTGTTCCTATCTCTGTTTGTTGGTATAGTTGATGTATTTGCCTGCTGCTCCCTCCCTACCAGGGGGTTGTTTAATGAAAAAAACATTACTTGGATTCCTTTTCATTAATGTTTCTATAAGTGATGAATACCCCAATGGATTCCCATAATCTTAATGGGAATGAGCCGATTCCCAAGTGAGGTTTTACCAGCAGCACCCATACTACAGGCACTCAGGACATGAGATAGTTTAGGGTTGGAGCATAGGAGCCTAAAAGTGACACCACAAGTGATCAGGAGTTCATCATAACCCCTTTAGAGCTATAGTGGGCTGGTCCAATTGGTTTATCTTGGATACCAACATCAAATGGAATAGGGTGACCTTTTCTTTTTACCTCCCCTTTTCTGCCTGTTTGAAAAAATATTTCTTCAGAACTGTTTTTGCTCAAGGGTAAAAAGAAACTTTCTCTTGATTCCTCCTCCCACTTGATAGCTTAGCCTGGTTGTCCTTGTGTTTGGTGTACTCAGCTTGGCTGGCTAGTTCATGGAGGAGCAGCTGGCCCTACCTGTGTGGGCCATTTCTCCAGTGGAGCACAGGGGCGTCTCCTCTTCCTGTATCTCCATTTACACCATTCCAGCCTGCTGCGAGTCAGTCTGGCAGGCTATGGAAATTGCTTTTCACAACTCAGGGTAGCTATTTATTCTTCTGTCCTTTTGAGCTTCTTGAAAAGCTCTTACAGGCAGGGTAAGCCTCATGGCTAAATTTGTTTTGGCAATTAGCTGGGGACTATCACAGATGTTCTTTAAAATCCTCCATATTTGCTTATCAAAGTGCCGTAGGTGTTGCACTAAATGGAATTTTGCAAAATTTGGATGGCCATGTTAAATTGTGTTGGTTTGCAATGTTTGTAACCTTAAGACTTTTTTAACTAAAGGAACAAATCAGTAGTGTCACACCTGTTAATTTATTAACTGCAAACAGGAGTGTCCCAACACTGAGAAGTTATTCTCTTGTGCTGAAGGAAGTTAATTTGATGCTGCTCTTAATGGATATTAATTAAAATATATCCTACATTGAAAATGTAAAATTATTAAATATTGCCATTAGTGTACTTAAATGAGGTTGGTAAGAGATTTTTTCTGTCACAGGGTTATTGACCAAAACTCATATGATGAGATGAAAACTTTGGTTTGTCAAGAGAGAATTTTTCAGTAATAGGAGCCATTTTGCTGGACATTATCCAACCAAGCTTCACATAACAAAAATTACAATAATTGGAAATGTTGATGGAGAAACACTAGAGAACTTTACCATAAGTTATAAGAAGAATAGTTTGTTTTTTCTCTCTATTGCCTAGCTGATTAAGTACAGCCTTTAACTTCATAGGTGGGTTAAAAAATTCATTAATTCAGAACCTTTGTTTGGAAACAGATAATTGTAAACCTTTATCTAGAAAGTTGCTCTAGTGAACTCAAACACAATGCATTACTATTTCAGAAATCTCAATTTCTAAATTCCACATATATCTAAGAACCGAAGGTAGCTCTAGAAGCAAACTATACTTTGCTGATCTTGGAGTTGTTACCACAAGTTAAAAAAAGGAGAAAAATGTAGCAAGTCTCCTGTCAGATGGATAATCTGTCTGTATAATGCAAGTGCTGTTCATGGGAGCCAAAGTATTTAATATTCTTGAATTTTTCTTGTTTACCTTTGGCAGGCGGATTCCACTAGAGGAAGTCCCAGAAGATGAGCAGGAATGTTCTGCCTGGCTCCACAAACTGTATCAAGAAAAGGTTAGTTTTTTTGTCTAGGCAGCAATTGTGAGCCCTAGTGCTCCATTATTTATACTGCTAGTAGACCTTTACAGTGTCCGTGTGTAGTGGTCCTACTTTGGAGGCTTAGAGTGGGTGTTTCTGTGCATACAAACTGATCGTGTGCTACCAGTCATGATTGCCTTTATAAAGAGCAACAGGAAGAAAGCTTAAAGAAGCCTTTATAGAGGAGTTTTAAAACTCTTCTCTAGAAAGTTGCGTAAGAATACAAAAATCAAAATTATCTTCTGTCTTGTCTTCTTTCCCCTTAAAGGCACCTTGTTAATCAAGAAGTAATTTGTGCGCTAAATGAGATATTTTTAGTGTATTAGAATTTTTGTCCCTTGTTTTACCCTGTCTTTTTAACCAAGGCAAACATCCAATATTAATAGGACAGGCTGATAAATTGCTTTCACATTGTGTGTATAGAAGGCATGTGTTTAAGATTCTTAATTACATAGGATGAGGAGAGAATAATAATGACTGTGTGTTTGTAGATGCCTGGTGGAGTTTTTTTCTTATTTCCAAATGCTTTCATATGCATCCTTCAGTCTTTCAGAATCTGTTTCTTCTGGTCTTTGTTTTTATGAATATAGGAGATAAGGGTTGGGGGATGTGCTTTTTGAATACACTCAGCACTCCCATTTCAATCAGTGGGAGTCATAGGTATGTATGGCATGAGGGCCTGGCAGCTCAGTTTCCTTCAATACGTTGATCAAAGTTATCTATTCAGACTGAAATGCAGCAGTGCTTTGGATTTAGAAGTGATAGAATATAGCTCTGGTTTCCTCTCACTGGGACAGCAAAATTCTGCTGTGCCATTGGTCATGCTCTACCCAGGACACCACGTTAGCATTTCTGTATTGATTATGTCCTCGTCTTTCTCAGTTTCATGCCATGACTGTTTCTGTTTTAATTCATAGCCCCTCTAAGCAGCTTGCTTACAGGAATGAGAAAAGTAAATATATCTTGAGACCTCACTTGTAGATCTACCACCTTTGCCTCTGATCCCCCTTCTTGTAATTTGTGCCAATAACACCTGATTCAGACACAACCCCCAGCACCTTTGCAGAAAGGCAGGATGTTACCCACAGGCTCGTACTCATTCTAGAGGCATATATGTGCAAATGGTCCTTTTGCTTAAAATTGCAAAAGTCCACTTTCTGCTGCTATGAATTTGTAGCCATTTTTCATGTTCCTGAGAACCATTTAGACATTTGTAAGACAAGAACATAAATGAGAATATGGTAATTGTTTTTCTGAATCCCTTATTACTTAGTTTGCAGTAATTCACTTCAGGTTTGTTCTGTTATTCAGCCTTTGGTGAACACTCAGTTACTTCTAATGCAAACAGAATGTACATCTCTCCTATATACTATTATATGATACGGTATAACATAATATCCTTCATATCTGTTCTTCATGGCAACTTTGCTGGTTGGTTAAATCTATAGTTTCCTGTTAAGAATAAGGAGGGAAGGAGGGAAGGAATGTGTGTTTAGTTTTCCTTTCCACTAAAACCTTTTTGGTTACGTAGCATTTTTTTTGATTCATTAGAGGTGGGTTTTTGTTTGGGGATGGTTTTAATTTTTTTCTGAGGGTGACGTCTCTATTTCTCCAGCTGTTTTACATTAGTGAAACTGTTATTTCATTGCAGTCATTCCTGGTTTACTGAAGCCTATGTCTTCGTAAAATCAGTCTGGCAGAATGTAGAGCAGGGACAACTTCTTGAAGAGTTTTGAGATGATGAAAGCCCCCCTGCAGGGTAAAAATGCAGTTTCGTTTCATCTTTCTGCCCTGCATTTAAAAAATTATAATTGGCTTTTAGGTCAGATAACAAGCAGCCGCCCAGGTGCTGTTCCTAAAAATGAATTCTGTTTCAGATTGTCTTCAGAGTCAGTAAATGTTTATGATAAAATGTAACAAATCTGTATTCAAAGGGCAGTAATTCATTGTAAGATACACACTCATCCCCTTCTTTGTCTATTTTGGTTGCATCACTTCATTTCCTGTTTCAAAGCAAGACAAGGTGTGCACGCAACTGGAAAGCAGAGCCCCCATTTTATCATGCATTATGGTTACGTGTGCCTTTGCTTATTCTCAGTGAGTTTAATAAGTTTGCAGTACTTTCTCAAGGCTTACATACAGTGTGCTGAATTATGCTGTAGTAGCATGATTTAGTGACTGGGGAGTGCCACAGGTACTGAGGTCAAGGCCTGTGCACTCATGGTGATCAGAGTGCAGAGCGGTTGGAATGGGTAATAAATCAGTAATTAGTGGACGTGGAGTGTTATGACTTTTTTTTCTTTTAAATTAAATCCACATTAGTAAAGGAGTGAAGATCTTTGAGAAAAGCTTGTTTTGTTGTTTTTTATGTCATTGCCTGATCTCACTTACATGTACCTCTATCAGAGATACTTTTCTCTGGGAATCTGGCATGTTTATGTTCTTGCTACTTAGTACTTCATTTTTTGGTTTAGCAACTGCTGCAAATGCCGTGAGCAGAGTCTTGCCAGATAAACAATGATACTGTGCTCTTCTAAACGAACCACTGTTCTCCTTCCTTTTCCATGCTTACAGTAAGCACCGTGTCCATGGGCTTCTTCCTCACCTGAGGTAGAGTTTGTCCTTCCACGTATGTCTAACACTGCATCAGTTAATGCCAAATTATGACAGAGGTGCAATTTCTGTTGCACATTGCCTTTTTCTTTTATTTCTTTTATTTTTTTTTAAACTCCCATTGCTAGAGAGGCTGCCTTTGACTTTAACAAGGACTGGGTTGAGGATCTTATTGCCTGGTCTGAAGAGGTACTGTGTAATAGTCACAACTCAGCTAGCCCTTGCACGTTTGTTTTCTTTTTTTACCTCCTTACAGCCTCAGTGCCTGAAATAGAAGTTCTGCTTGAGAATCTTAATTTCCATTAAAAAGAAAGCAAGCTTCTAACTTTTCTCACTTGTAGGAGAAGCATGGAAAACAGAGTATGAAAATATATGCTGGAATGCCCTAGGGAATTAGCAAAGCATAACTGAAGAGGGCATGTGTACAGAACTCCAGTGTTTGGGAACAAAGACTATATTTTTGGATACTCATTCTTTGTGGGCTTCTTCATGAAAAGGCAGCGGCATACCTCTGTCGTCAGACCTCCTGGGAGAAAGAATCCAGTTAGCCTCTGATGGATGTTCCCTGACGGATGTTGCCTGCATTACCCCCACATTGTCTGAAGTAACTTAAATTTGGTGGGGCCAATAGAGGGAGCATGTTTCCATGTCTGAAAATAATACTTGAGTGGATGGGATTGATTACAAACTGGAAACAAAGTCTGTATGCAGGGAAATGAAAGGAGCTTAATGTAGGTGAAGTGATTTCAGGAAATTTTGAGCTACGTTATGTGTTTAAAGGCTGACTTGAGATGATGGGTACTATAGGCACTCTTGCAAAGCTTAGAAGACAGATTAACCCACAGATGTCTTTTGCAAGGAAAGTGAATATATTTGAGCGTAAGGAATCTTAACTGAAGAGCTGTTCCCTCACAAAGGTGTGAAATGCATAGTGGAGGTGTTGGCTTTCACATTGTTTTGCCTGTTGTATATGTTTTCCATCTGTCTCAAACCTTTCTGTGATGTGGTCAGTGATTTTGCTGCCCCTAATGCTGTGCAGAGCCAAGAAGGGAAACACTGCTGCATTTGTTTTAAGCAAGCCTGTCCTGCTCTCTGTAGAAACAGGCCCTCTAATGGCAATACCAATAATAGGAATTCTTCAGTTTCCTGGGTAATGCTGGTATTTGGGAACCTAATTGTATATAGTAGAATTCAATTTACTGATGATTAGTAGCTCTGTGTTGTTAAAGCAGTTATAAACCAAAGTCCTCAAGGCACTGTAAAGAAAACTTCATACACTGTGTGATCTGGTGAAGATGACTGGCTATAGTGAACCCAGTACAATCTAGCTTGCATGAGGAAAACAGTCATAATTTTTCTAACCTCAGTAAAGAGAGTGCAGTATTTAATTACTGTGTAATCTCTTAAAGCTGAATGTTCCCTTTGAAATAGATAAAATGGTAGCAACTTCTAATTACTAAAGTTGCTCTTAAATAAATAAAAAATCATTTATGTCAGCTGGAGTGTAAGTAAGTGTAAAGTCGTAGCACAGTAGAAATAAACTTCTTGTGTTGATTAGGACAATCTTGGCTTTGCTGGAATTTTTGGAAACCAAAAATCCTTTCTTTGAAGAAGTATAGGACTTCACTCTGACTAAACTAGGGTTCCTTTTTATGTCAGTCTAATGCTGACTTCATTAATTAACCAGTTTGATGTGATAACACCGATTAATAATCTTTGCTTTTGAACAAGTAGGCAGGGTTTTTTTACCCCACCCCCTTTTGATATCTTTGGTTGATCAGATCACTAACGGCAATGCTGTTCACCCCTGTGGGCTCTAGAGGAAGGTACTGAATTCTAAGTCTTCTGTGCTTTAAAAAACACACACTACAGAACAGAAGAAAAACAGCCCCCACCCCATTATCTTCCTGATATTATACAAAAAGGGAGAGTCCTTTGGTCAAAACCAGTGAGAGATTGTAAATCGTTTAGAGAGGATCAGCACCCAAACTTCCTTCCACAAGCTTCATGGGAATGAGGTGAACAAGACTGGGGGACAAAGCAGGCAGAAGAGGGTGGTGTTCTTCAGAGTATGGGACAAGATGATGTCTGGTCACCTTTTCTGACTGGTTTGTGGGTACTGTTTTAGAGCAGTGCAGTGGTTGGAGAAAACATTAGGGATCAGAGGATCTGCTGCTGAGCATGTAGCCCAGACACTTCTCTGGCTTACCAGCAGTATTTGGGCAGTGGCTGTGGCTCTTGCAGGAGATTCAACATTGCTGCAGGAGTGTACATCCCATCACCCATCTTGTTTTACTGGGCTTGTTATACTCTTCAGGTATGCCATTTTTCAGGCTGCTATGTGCAGGAGAAAGAAAGTATGCTGTTTCCTTTTTTTTCCCCCGTTTCTTTTTCTTTTTTTTTTTGACTCTGTGTTCATTGACTTCAAAGTACAAGCTTTCCAACCATCCCTTGGTCTTTGATCTTCCCCTGTGGTTACAAGCCCACAGCAGGTGGAACATCAGAGTCAGAAATGGCTAGTTTTGTTGGCAGATGGGGAATTAATTGTTGCTCTCCTTTGTTCTACTAGGATGCATTCCAGGAAGAATATTACAGAACAGGAACCTACCCAGGAGTCCCTATAGTACCACCCCATCGACCATGGACACTTTTGAACTGGCTTTTCTGGGCCTTATTGCTGCTATATCCTTTGTTCAAACTGCTCATCAACATGATCAACAGTGGATCATCACTGACACTGGCTAGTTTTGCATTTGTCATTATAATAGGTAAGTTTTCTGAACAAAAAGATTACTTACTGGGTGGCTTTCAGATATGATTTATTGAGGCTTGCTAAATATAAAGATGGTTTGTGAAGTTAACAGCCCATCTGTGGGTGGATATTTATATCCACTTTAGCTTGGAATAGGTTAAAAAGATTCTTTGTTTATTTTTGTATAGTTGTATTATTTTTTTTAAGAGCTGCCTACAAAATTTTCTGTTTCTGTAGAAATCAAAACAGTGACTTCTCAGTGGGTTGCCTACAAAAGGCTTTCTTTTCTTGTGTTGTGCTTTGCTGGGTTGTACTTTAAATGCCTAGAAGAAAGGCTTAAGGATAATTTATTCTATTGAGAATTCTTTTGTCTAATCATAGTCTGTGTCATGCACTGGTAATCCATGAACTCATGATTTAAGCACAGCCTATTATGGCCATCTTCTCTGACTTATGTAGCACAGGGCGTAGACTATCACAGGTAATTCCTGCAGTTCCTGTGGTAGTTCTGAATTGCCTGGGTTTGTATTTGAACTAGTATGTTATCTAAGGGGAGGAAGGAAAACAAAACAAGGAGCTGGCCCATAGAAAGGGAGGGAGATGTCATTTGGTGTCCTTCATGGAAGCAAGCACCAGATCAGTTTGGAAAAACATTGTCTATGATTGGGTGCTTGTTTGAAGAATAAGTTCCCTTCTATGATAAGCCATACATTTATAAAGCAAATACTTTTTATGATTGCACTGACCATCACATGTATTTATCTTAACTTCATCACCTTAACTTCTGTATAAAATGGCCTTTGAAAAAGAAACAGAACTTCACAGTCCTCCTGGCTCTGAGTGAAGTGAATGCAGAGATATTAGAGTTGGATTAAAAAACCATGTCCAAAATAGCAACACAGAGGAAATAGAAAAATGTGGAGCATTTGCTTGTTTCAGAAGTGCATCTTTCCTCTCTACCTAGGAAACTGTTCCTAATGTTCAATATTTCTTTGCATTCTTAGAAGTCTGAATCTTGAGCAGGTCTCATTCTAGTTTGATTATGATTAACCAACTAATGTCCTTTTGCCCATTGTGAAGAGTTTGATATGGTAGGCACACAATATTGTTTTTCAGAAAGTGCCCACAGAAGCAAACACTGTGTTCAGCTACTATTAAGGCTTCTTATAAAGATAAGTGGAGAAGGAAGAATTTGTATGTGCATGCAGACAGGAGATGTACTTCGTGATGCTTTGAGCCAGAGGAAGGAAAACAAGAGCAAGGATAATGTCCAACATAATGGTTGGTACATGAGCAGGGTAGAGGAAAAAAGAGGGGAATCCTGTGCTCTTGTCCTCACCTGGAGAGATTGCTGGTGCTTGTTACCCTGAGAATGCTTTGTGTAAAATGTGTGAGAATTTCTCGGAGCAGTGCCTACAACTTAGAAGCATCTTTTTTCACCCACCTTACTTGTTGGAAGTCACAAGTAGTGCTGCCCTCTCCCTTTCTCTGACTGGTGAATAGGATGGGAGTGTGTAGAGTGAGCACCGTGGTTAGGGTGTGCTCTCAGGAATGGGAGGTGTCAGGTTCAAATCCCTGTCAGTTGCACAGAAAGGTTGATCAGCCTCCCCTGGGCTCTTGTTCAAAATGGATATTCAACAGTGGGTAGGATGAGGTGTGACACCATTGCAAATGCTTCATCCCTGGCAATAGAACTCAGGAGGGCATTTGTCCTGCCTTTGAAGAAATGCTGGCATAGTCTGTTTCGTACTGCATTGTGGAACAGTGGCTTAATGGTGCACTGAAGCATAGCCATTGCAAAATTTTTTTAATTTGTCATCTTTTCTTCAGCGTTTTCCTCTTAATTCAGTTCTTCCACTCAGCAGGGTGGGTGGTTGGGAGCATATCCAGTTTGTAGCAAAGCAGGGAGGACTGTATTTGCCATTTTTTCCAGTGTGAATGGTAATTGGGACCTGGTGGCTTAACAATGTAAAAGGAAGGTTTTTCTGTAGATTGGAGAGCTTTATCAGATGATAAAACTGGCTTTTCACGTTGCTTCTAGTAGACCTTTTCTCACTATTCGGTAATGGAAGCAGCAAAGGTAGTGTTTATTCTTTTTCTGTGGCAAGTTGACAGCTCACCTGATATTCCAGGGAAGCTTATTGGAATCCCTAATAGCCCATTGTCATAGATTGCTGGTTTTAAGGGCAGTATCTGATATAGGTGTAGACAGCACAAGATAAACCTTTCTATAGGTTTTGATAGGAAAGAGCAGAGTTACTAAGAGGTGCTTTACTTGGTATCCTCTGCATTGTTTCTAGATTGTCATTTGTCCTTTGCATATCTTATTATGGCCTCCAGTAAAACACTTACTGGCTTGTAAGTAATTGGCTGTTCAGGTGGAAAGAGCCTTAAGAGAAGTGCTCCACTTCAGCTGGAGTGGAAGGACTGTAATACCTCAGACCCTAACTTTCAGATCCAAGGAATGAATAACCACCAGCTCTGCTGGTTCAGCTCAAACTCTTTCAGCCCTAAATAAATGACGTCTCCTCTTTATACTGCAAATACCATCCCCTCTTGCTTTGCTGTGCAGCAGTTTGGCTATTTATTTTCCCAATTATCATCTCCTTGTCCTCGTATCTAACTACTGGTCTGGGACCAGGAGCCCTTTGTGATACTACTTGAACCAACACAAGGCAGTCCCTGCTTCAGAAGATAAATGCTCAAAGAGTTTGAGAGACAAAAGTCTCTTTTGAAAACCAGGTTTAGTTTCACAGGACATATAGCAAGAGATTTATGTACTTAGCTCACAACTGCCATTTAAAACTTAGTGCTGATATTTTGGTGTTAAAGCAGTGAGCATGCCTGTCAAATGTCAGCATTTGTATTTGACAGCAGCTTCTTTTTTCCCCCTCCTCCCTTCTTCCCTAGTCTCATTTGGCTTCAAAGAATCCAGTAGGGGTTGCCTTTCATGTTTTGGTAACTTGAGGAGGACACCCTTCATGCTTTAGAAGTAATTTATTATAGAGCTGTCGACAGCAGTTAAAAGGGGAAAAGATGAGTGGGCTTTTCTGGGCTTTTAAAGGGAGAAGCAGCTCTTACATGTTTAATGCTAAAAGCACAATGGCATCTGGGCAGATGGCACAGGGCCAGCAATTACATATCAGTTATAGGCAAGAGAAGTGTTTCATCTGAACTAAGTGTAAGGAGTAATTAGCCAGCTTGGATCCTGTGGGAGCTGTTGTATGTGTGCTGTATAGTACAAATTGTGAGTCCTTGAGGACTCGACAGTGTCCAAGTGCAGAGTGTGAACCAGAGGGCTGGAGCATGATGTGACCTGGGCAGTGAGGCTCTTGGTGTCCCTAGGCTGAGATGGATGGAAGGTGAGGACAGCACAAGCCAGCAGTGTTATAGTAAATTTTCCAAAAGGATATAAATCATGTGCAGGATTCTGCCTGTATTGATTCTGCTTGTTGGTGGGAGACAGTCTGGCCTTTCAGCCTGGTGCCAAAAATTTGGGGGTTTATTGTTGCTTGTGTCTTCTCTTCATAGAATGTAAGATAGGCCCTCAGTGGGAATTCAGTGGGAATTTCTACCATTCATGTAATCTTTAGTTGTACATATCTTAATTTCAATGTATTACCTATATAACTCAAGTGTACAGCAAACAATATATGGGAAATTTTTATGCCCCTACCTGCTGTGTTGCTTATAGCATTTGTTGTGTGGTACAAAGGCAAAGTAACAGACGAGATGAAATTCTGAGGTGTGAGAGAAAGGTGGAAATCCTTTGCTCTGAGCTAGGGTTTTGCTGAAGGATGTGATACTTACTATGTGTGGGTGGAGGTCGTGGTTTTCTTGGAGCTAAAATATATTCCAAGA
This sequence comes from Manacus vitellinus, assembly GCF_001715985.3. NCBI lineage: Eukaryota > Metazoa > Chordata > Aves > Passeriformes > Pipridae > Manacus > Manacus vitellinus. The sequence continues at coordinate 165,730 of NW_021940517.1, read as the reverse complement.
AAGAGATTACAGTATTGGCTCTGTTGATTTGTGTTAGCTCAGCCCTCCCTCAGCTTCCAGTGCTCCAGCAGGCAGAGAAGGTACTCAGCAACCTCCTGCATCTTTTGGATGCTGAGTAATGATGGGCAAAAAGATGGCAGGAGCTCTGTTACCTTCTGCCATTTGCTGTGGAGCAGTGCGGGGATGCCTGAGCTGATAGCTTCCCTCGTGCTTTTCTCAGGGTGGATTTAAACTCTCACTGCTAATAATTTAGGCACAATTCCTGCTTGATCTCCCTTTTACCTCTTTCTTGAAGTAAAACATGCAAAGTTACCCTACTGTAGTTGTATTTAAAACAACTGAATAAATCCTTAAATGTGATAGTATCACTAGGGTATGCACTGAGGCTCGAGGAGAGTTGTGAGATAAGGCAGGCAGTGCAGGGAGAAACCAGGGATGCACCCCAGCACTGCCCCCCACTTTGCTTCCACAGGCTTGGCAAACATGAGCAGTCCCTTCCTGTTGCACCCCACCTTCCCCAGGGTGCTGAGGGCTACAGGGTGAAATGAGGACAGAAGGCAGTGGCAGCTTCTAACAGGGACAAAGGAGTGGGTCAAAAAAAGACATCCAAACTGCTGAACTAGGTATTTTTTTGTATCCAGGCAGTGGCATTCTTGGAACTGGATGAAATCTCCAGTGTGCTGTGTGGTTGCTATAACAGCTGCTCTTATTTATGCTCTGTGTCCATCTCCAGATGCTGTTTCTATCCCTTGTGGTTAAAATCCTAATGATTTCATACTTACTATTATGTTATGATCCCAGACTGCAGGCTACATGCTGGATCTTTCTCTTCTATTCTCTTCCCCAGCTCATGGCCAGTTAAATGTCAGAGATGGTTTTCTTTTTGTCTTGTCTATTTGTGAGAGTGAAACTCTTTGCTTGTTTCAGTTGTGTTTCTATTCGTAGATTGACAGTGGAGTGTGAGCGACAGTGAACTCCCTTGGAACCAGCTCCCTTTCTGGGCTGTTCACTGCATAGCTTTCTGCCTGTGAGAGGGCCTTGCTTTCCTGGCATCCAAAAGACCTGAGGACAGCCCTAGGGACAGACCAGCTTCCCACTGTCCACCCATTGTGGTGTCACATCATGTGTGACTCATCTCTGGTGTCCAGTTACCACTTGCACTCTAAAAACTGTCAATTTACTGTCATACTACAACACACAAGTCTCTAGTGAAGTCTTTGGGGCTGATATTGTAATGCCAAGTTGCAACTGGTAAAGCACAGGGCAGCAATGGCTGCCAGCTGCCAGCCCTCTCCCATTCAAATGCTGAAGAGCAGCAAATGCCAGGACACAAGGTGTTGTATCAGCCCTGCTGTTCACAAGTGGTGCCTGGTAGTGGTATGAAGCCTTGGGATTCTCTTAGTGCTCTCTGGCTCTGACTTAACCATTATGAGTCCCTTGGCTGGTAAGAATTTGTCCATGGTCATCTTAGAGAAGTAAAGACCAATGGGGATGAGACAGAGCATCTCACAGTACTGGGCCTTTTCACCATCAGTCAGAAAGAAAGAGAGATATGGAGGCTTTAGGGCAGGATTGTGGCTTTCTTGGGTTTTTTTTGTTTGGTTTGGGTGGTTTTTGTTTTTTGGTTTTTTTTGAAAAAGCATTCTGAGCAGAGGGAAGGTGTTTGTGACTTCAAAGTAGGTTTAGGCCTGAAAAAAGTATGGCAGTTCTGGATATGTACAGCAGCTGAGCAGAAGCTTAGGGAATAATATTTTGGGCAGCTGAGCCCCTTGACAAAAAAAAACAAACTGTCAGGCAAGGAGTTAAGGCTAAGTTGCATTTAACTTAGTCACTTTAGGTGCTACAAATAAATAAAATAATCCTTGCATATGGTGAATTATTACCACTAAATCAGCTATAAGTCTTTTAATTTAACCCAGCCTCTTGTGACATATCCATTACAATTTACATTTTTTTTATCAAAATCTGAAGTGCCCTTGTGCTTGCTTGTGCTCTTCCAGGCACGGGGGCTGTTAAAAGCCAGCAGAATTCCCTTCCCCTGCCACAACTTGCATGCAGACATGTCCATTAGTTCACTTCATCACTTGACTCACTAAAGCCAGGAAACACTGGCAGCCCCAAAGCATCCTATTACACAGCTGGCCTTGTCCAGGTTTCACAGGGGTGAGCATATCATGCCTGTGCCTCACACCCATGTTGATTCCTTGTAGCCTCTTCCCTGCTGGTGGGAGAGGACATGTCTGGCCTTCCTTCATGAGGTGCCATCAGCAAATATCTTGATGTGGAGGTATGGGAGCATCAAATGCACCTCCCATTGAAGGTCACCCAGGGTAGTGTGGGCAGTTACCTTTAATGCTGTGCTGCTGTAAGGCTGAGAACACTGTTGGTCTCTTTCACCTGTGCAGATCTTGCAGTCCTTGCCTGCAGTGCAGCTTTTAACTTTATTTATTTTGCAGCTTCTGTTGGTGTCAGATGGATGATCGGGGTTACAGAAATTAACAAGGGCTCCACCTATGGCAACAATGAAAACAAGCAGAAATGAAAGTAGTATCTTCAGAGACTGCTTCAATCCAAAGGGAACAAATGCAACTGCTGAAAACTCTTAAGTGCATATCACAGTCCTTCAAGTGAGATCAGAGGAGAGGTAGGATGGGCAATTGCCATGCATATCCGAATTTGTGCTCCTGTTGTTTTTCTCTGGGAGTTTGGGCTGATGACACGCTTGAAAGATGCACTCCTTCATATCCTCTCCGCAACAGGTTTGCATTTGTGTGGTTGGTTTGTTTTCCTATGAAGTGTCTTAAGTTTTGAAGAAAAAAAAATAAATTCCGGCGTGCTTATATGAAGAGACTTTACCTGGAAACTAACCAGAGGTGCAGGCTTTAATGTCAGGAGATTGTTACAAGATGATTAAAATTGATAGTTGTGTAGATCACACAGTTTAACAACCATAATCTGTCAGTGTTTAAATACAGTACAGTAAGATGCTGTGCTTGGTTATACCAGTATTGGACTGAAGCAGCTCAGCTGAACTGGTAGAACTGCAGTATAGAGTTTTTGTACATCTAGAACTTACTGCCACAGTGTGACTATGGGGCCCTTTAAAACTTCAGCCAGACCCTGGACATCCAGACATCAGAGCCTTGCAGTAGCATAACCTGGAGCAAAATTTGGCCTTGTGGCCTGAGCAGAGCTAAGTTAGCCACTGCCATCTCTTTCCTGAGGCCATACATCTGAGGGATAGCTGAAACCTGTAATTCTTCTGAGAGTAAATTCCATTTATGGTTTGGAAAAACTGACATAATAAAATTCCCTTGGGCTTTAAACACTACTTAAAATTCTAGGCCTTCCTAGCAATGGTGGGAAGAAAATAACTGGGCATGGTGTAGTGAAATAATGCGAAGTGTGCATTAAAATGTATGCACCACACCCATAATGTAGTGATCCTAATTAATCTGCGTGTCTGTCTTTTCTTATAAATTAGTTTACTTGGTGCCTCATAGCAGCCTGTGGTAATAGTTAAATTATCTTTTCTTTTGGGGAGAAGAGGGGAACTAGGACAAAGACCTAGGGCAGCAATATGGTTCAGTTTTTTTATATCTGTCTGGACTTGATTAGACCCCTTTCTGAATTAAATAAAACTAGAATCAAGCTTCTCAGGAAAATGGTGTTGCTCTGACCTTCCTGGTACTGATTTCAGGGCAGAGGCCTCCTGTTTTTAAACTTTCAGAGTTAAAGGATCTGCAGATTACTAAGAAGAACTTCATAGAATCACAGAAAACAAGAAAAAAACCACAAAACACAAAAAAAACCCCAAGGAAAAGTAAGAGAGGGGACTTCTAAATACCAGCAGTTATGATTGGAAAAAACCACTATCTTTTAAAGTCTACAGATCCTGATACTTAACAGCGGAGATTATGATTGGCACTTTCAAAGACAGTCCATTTCCACTGCACGTAGAATTAAACAGGGATAGTCTCTAGTGAAAAAAATGGGCAGTCTTAGTTCTAGCAGCTGGTGTGAAAACATTTCTCTTTTCCTATAATAAAACTGAGGCCAGAAGAAACAGGGGCTAATACACCAGAATATGAATCATTCCATGAAATATGTATGAGCTATTCAGTGTATCAGATAATAGAGAAACTCACCTTTTTAATATGCAGCACCTAGAGAGCAGGTGGAGTAGTGCTTGTAGCATGGGGCAGTAAGTGAAGTTTACTGGTAGAGGAGGCAGGAAAATTTACAAGGTGAAGGAAGGAATAGATTATGGGAAGTGTGAGAGACTAGTTTTGGGGGCTTTTTTCTTCACATGTCTTGTGTACATGCATTTCCTGTGCTCTGAAGCTTTCTGGAATAGGTTGTGTGATGCGATGAACACAAACATGGGCTCTACTGTAGTTTTTCCAAGACATGAGAAAGAACCCAAGAGCAGAAAATACTGCCATGCTTACACTGCTATTCATTTAATAAAGCACATGCCCTCTGTTTGCTCTAACAATCTTAACAGTGAAAAACTGAGTATTACAAGCTGTAGTCTGAAGCTATCTTGTAGTAATGAGCAGGCACATTAGTGAGCCAGACCTGAAGACACTGTACACAAGAGTTTGCAAATGGGTGGAAGGGGGAGAGAGAATTTTACTGTACATATTACCTGGCAGATACCGTGGGCCTTTCTCAGGGTGGTAGGTGAGAGCAGCAAATACATATTCATGTAGTGACAGACCAGCTGTTTTGCCTTTTTTAAAGGGTCACAAATTTAACATGTAGTGGGGAAGACATTTAATATTCCTTAGGAATCTCAGCCCTTTCCTCTCCAACTGCATCCAATGCCACTTCTCCCAGAGGAAAATACCAAACATGTAAATACTTCTGAAAGAGTACTCAGATTATTTCATACCCCTTTCCCTAGGACCAACCCTTAGAACAGGCTGAGGGCCAAACATGCCACTCCTGATCAGTCCTAAGTACTTCTACAAGTCCCAGCGCACAAGAACTGCACCACTGGGCCCTTCCAGCACTCACTGACAAACAGGGAAAGCTTAATGGTACTTGCCAAAGTTAAACTATTCCAGTTCACTGTATTAAAAGAATGACATAGGTCATTAGGAAGCAGTGTTTGTCCCTCATCCCCACAAGCGACTGTATGTTCTACAACTGCCTTAACAAAAGTAGTCTTAATGTTTGTTTATACAAAAATAAAAGTATGAAAAGCCATTGTGCAATGAATGAGTTTTCTTTTGCTTGGCAACAACAAACCAGTAACAGTTTGTCACCCCTATCCTGACTCCTAAAAGCTGTCCACAGTTCCTGTTTGTGTACAAGGGCATGTGGAACAAGGCAAGTGAGGACACAGATCACTCACATACTTTTGTTACACTGCAAACTGAAGAACACAGCAAGCCTGGGGGCACTTCTACCTCAACTACTTTCAGAGTCCTTTGCTGAGGATGACAACATACTTCCCCTCCTATCATATAACTGAAAATAGAGAGCTGAAAAGAAGGGGCAGTCTTTGTTTAAATTCAGCATTGTATTTTTTGACAGCCTAAATACACTGCACACGTGACGTGCACAGCAAGGCTCATACTTTTCTAGAAATGTCATTTTGTGATACGTCCTCAACAGCTCACCCCCCACCTGGGACTAACCAAGGACCTGTGGATTAGGAGAAGAGACAAGACACTAGAATTAAACCAAATACTAAAAGGAAGTTCCTATTTTAAGTCTAAAGCTGTAACAGGAATATATAAACTTGCACTAATGTTTACAAGTAAAGTTTTAAGTTACCAGTTTGTGATAAGCAAGTCAAACAATCAACTATTTTACGTGTTGCAGGCTGTTTCTTCCACTTGCTCACCACTTCTAACCTTTCCTTTATCTGAGACTGATGACAGCTGGGGTGAGGTACAGAAATCAAAGCCGAGGATCAGAAATCAGTTTTATAAAGCTAACAGTGAGTTCTTGGTTTTGCCAAACAGAACACAAGAATAATTTTAAACAGTTCTCTAGATGACAGAAATGCTGTGCAGAGCACTCCCTGTTCCCATGGCACACATTCAAGAAGGAAGTTATCCTTGAGATAATAAGTAGTGTCAGGAATTGCCCATCCCCACCTTTCCTCAGAAGAACATAAAAGGGGGGGAACCTTAAATCTGCTATCACCTGTGTAAGAAGCATCTTGCACTGCACATCTTGAAACCTGACAAAACACTGACTATTGCAATAAGAGCAGCTTATTTCAGTTAGATTAGATTAGCAGTCTTACACAAGTGTTGCAAAAAACTTTAGAATGTGACATGACCACCTTTTTTGAAGAAAAACCCTTTACCAACATCTCCTAAAATAAACCATTTATTGAGAAAAAACTTTTTTAAAATTTCATTAATTAGCCTTGTGCATAACAAATCTGAAGCTTGCCAAAAACAAATAAACAAAAAAACCAGTAAAAGTTCACAGTCAGTGCACTCAAACAGATTAAAAAACAAGGTCCATAACGCCTGGTAACACTACAGCATTTTTCTGAACCTAAAGAGTTCAAAAATACTACATATTAACATTACAGTTCTCAATCAAATGAGAAACAGGAGAAAGAACAAAAGGTATGGTCCATATACAGTAGTAATGGCACTTTCACTGAAACATGCAGCTTCTTCCAACTTGCGGACACCGTCACGTGAGCAACATGTGCCATGTAAAATGTACAGGAGCAGCAGAGAAAGTGACGCCCGTCACTTGTGCAGTCTTCGTTAAGGTCAACTTTTATACTGTTTCTCAGCACAGTCTTTATGTAAATATTACATACAGTAGTGATTAAAATCTTGTCAGAACAAAAAAGGCCAGAGACTGAGTAACTTCATTCTTCGTCTGTGCAAACCTGTGAAGGAAGCAGAAGGCAGTTACTTCAGTGGTACTGCAACGAGAAGATGACAACAAATCAATATCTTAAGCACCTTCAAACATCTTTGAAGCTTCTTCCTTCTCCCTTGTTACACAGATAATGCATAACAAGCATTTATACGTGAGTGTACTGCCATTCCCACTGTCACCATGCAACCCTTAGGTACCTAAAGCCCTGTTTTGCCTCTGTGATGGAGGGGATCTGGCTACAGTTGCCCTGATGAGGACTGGGTATGATGATCTCAAACACACTATTACTGAACCAGAGCACCAAAGTGAACAACTTTGTGCTGGAAAATGGGACAGAATTCAATAACATTTGTACTTCTTCAAAGAAGTTACTAATCTACCTCAATTTGTAGCTGTGAATATTTGCCTGTTCTTAAGGAAATACTCACACCATAGTTCATGCAAGAACTGCAGACTGTTACACCAACTGCCAGATGAACATTCAATATGAACTTAAGTTCAAGTAAAAACTTAAAGCAGACCCTTACACAGAAGGATGGTGGAGTTCTCTATCATGTGCTGGTTTCACTTTTTATGGAGGAGGCCTTTATCTCTAGAAACCTGTACATATGTACTTGCTAAAGTTTTCAGCACAGAGCCCTTCAGATCCAATGAGCTACCACCGAGTTGAAGCCTGACTAGTCTTTTCAACATAAAGATAATGCATATCAAAACAGCTGTGAAAGTTCATTGCATGGTGCACAACCAGGTCCTATAGTCAAATGTTTGCTAAAAACATTACATGTGCTTCTGGAAAGTTTCCACACCACATTTTCTGGACAGCGTCAACTTGATACCAAGCCCTGTGGCATCGCTGCAAACAATGAAGCCAACTAAAAGCTGCTTCCGATTCCCGTCTGCAGTTTTTGTAGCTGAAGTCATCAGACAAACCTTGACAAAAGGATGATCGAGGAGCTGGCTGGCCGTCCACCTCATCTTTGGGTCACTTTCCAAGCAGTGGCAAAGGAAGTCTTTCCCTTCTGGGCTCACTTTGTCAGGAATAGGAGGTTTATGACCCATCCCCACTTTATACATGATCTGGAAGTTGTGCTCATATTCATGCCAAGGCCTCTGCAACAGGTAACAGCATTGCTAAGTGCAAGCTTTAGTGAGTAACTTGCTATCCACTAGAGCATGTATTTCTGTACTCCAGGAAATTAAAAACCACCTCATTACTTGCAGACTTACGTGTGACAAATTGCTGAGAGTGGGACCGGAATTTGCAGAGAAACTGCTAAGAACAGTTTGCATTTTGTCAGCACATGAAACATCCCTACCTTGCCAGTGACCATCTCTATAACAACACAGCCCAGGCTCCAGATGTCTGCTGCACGTCCATGTCCCTCTCCTTTAGCTCTGGTAATCACTTCTGGAGCCATGTATGCTTTGAAACAACATATATGATGCCATCAGTTCATACAGCAGAAGGAACAGCATATATCAAGTGACTAACTCAGTGAACCAAATGCTTTTTAATACATCTGTAATGAACTACTACTCAGCTTTTCTTGCCAAGTTTTGCCATTTGCTAGCTTCTTGTTCTTTGACACATTTGCAGCATAAATGTTTTTCAGTTTGAAAAGTGATAGTGAAAATGCTGCTACACTACATGCTTTCAGTTATTGCCCTTTTTTGAAAATAGATTAAGCAGCTCTTCAGTAAGCAGAGTACTGTTTCAGTAAGACTGCAGAGAAAGATACAACCCCAGAAAACACAAGCTCCAGCATCTTTATGATTACCAGATAAATACAGTGTTATCTGTCCTGTTATACCATTCACTGATTGTCTGGCTTCTGGATATAAAGCAGAACTAGCTGAGGTAAAATCAAGTTTCCCTGAAGCACAAGGTTTTACTCCAGTCCAGACTTTTGGCAAAGATATCTTCTTTTATGGGTAAGTAGACAAGTACCTGCATAGCACAAGCTTCCTTACCTGCAGTCCCCAAGGTACTGTTCACTTCTCCAGGCATTGTCTGGGTATTGTTCTTCAGCTTCACTGAGCAGCCAAAGTCTCCTAGTTTAATCAGTCCAGATGAGGTAAGAAAGATGTTGGCTCCTAGGAAACACAAGGAAACACAGTAACACTTGTTTAAACCAGAGCTGAATTGAGGAATGAGGGCTTCTCAATATATATACCCTTGGAAATTACACAGTGGATGATAGCTGAATTCACACTTAGATCTTTAGCTGTGGATTAAGTGTAGAACATGATAGCATTAAAGATGTTTTGGTGGGTTTGTGTTATCACAAAACGTACTGGAAGTTGACAACAAGTGTTCAAAACACAAAGCAGTACGGCAGGCAAATTCAACAGCTTTCCATACAAGGTTGTTACAAGAAATTACTCCTCCAGGAATACAGGAATTCCAGCACTTCTCCTTGTGAGTTTTAAATCTCCCACTGCCATCTTTTCAGTTCTGCTGAGTCAAGACAGAGATACCATACTTGTCATCAAAAACAGCGTGGCCAGTGGGACCAGGAAGTGATTGTCCCTCTGTACTCAGCACCTAGCGTGGCTGAACTGTATCCAGTTCTGGGTGCCTCACTTCCAAGGACACGGAGATGCTGGAGAAACTTCAGAGAAGGGCAACAGAGCTGGTGAGCAGTCTAGAGCTCAAGTCCTATGCAGAGCAGCTGAGGGAGCTGGGGTTGTTTAGCCTGGAGAAAAGGAGGCTCAGGGGAGACCTCATCACTCTCTACAACCACCTGAAAGGAGGTTAGCCAGGTGGGGATTGGTCTCTTCCCCGAGGCAACCAGTGACAGGATGAGAGGACATAATCTCAAGCTGCACCAGGGGACATTCAAGTTGGACATCAGGAAGAATTTCTTCTGAAATTTTGAAAGGGTGGTCAGGCTGCCCAAGGAGGTGGTGGAGTCATCATCCCTGGAGGTGTTCAAGGGATAACTGCATGTGGACTTACTGCCATGTTCTAGTTGGTGTGGTGGTGGTCAGTCAAAGGTTGGACTCTGTGACCTTAGAGGTCTTTTCCAACCTTGATGATTATATGGTCACAGCTTGCAAAATGGAGCTTAGAGCACTTTATTACATACACTACGAAATGCCTACTCCTATTGCACTCTACTTCCTGAGTAATTTTTGGAGGAAGGCTACTGTTAAAATAGCTGGCTATACTGCCTGCTTACCCTAGAATGAAGTTTCTAGGATAGTTAAAAATCTCCAAGGGGAATCTGCAGTTGGCTTCAAGTCACTTGCTCAACACAACACTGCAAAATAAGCCAAGTGGTTTTGACAACCTGTGGTTCTCTTTCACTCAACATCCTACCAAAATGCATGTTGACAGCCAACAGAAAACAGAGCAGAAGTTCACTATATATGTCAGGCCAAAGCCTGGATTCTGCAAGTATCACAATGAAGCCACAAGTAGGTTGCAAGTATCACCTGGCAGAAACAGCTTCAGCTGTGATCTCTCTTAAGATGGATGGTATGCACAGAAGAAAAGTGTAGAATTTATTCCTATTCTAGGAAAATATTCCTAGAGTAGAATTCCTACTCCAGGAATAGGTAGATGCTGGGGATTTCATTACACCTAGCCTCTTCCCAAGTCACACAAAAGATTAATTCAAAAATGGTTCAGGTGAATAAACCTTCCAAAGTTTCTCACTTCTGTTCCACCTTGAACATAGGTCAGTGCAGAAATTCTTGGCTGCTCCTCCTTTGTGTTGTCTTAGTTAATGACTTTTTCCAGTTAGCTTGGCTGGGTATCCCCAAGATATTCAAAAAAGATCCTCGAAAAGCTCAAGTTAAAAAAGGCAGTGCAGGGTCAATGATGCCAAAATCCTGCCTATTTCTCAAACGGCTCTCTAACTATTGTGAGAATGGTTGATAACTATTTAGTCCAAGAGAAATTACACAGAACTGCAATTAAAGGAGGAGCAAAATGATTAACAAAAATAAATTCCAACCTTTTAAGTATTATAGGCTTTTACAAGTTCTGAAAGAAGAACTAAGGTTCAGGGAATACAACTCTTCTGCACATTGTGTCCATAGGTTTTCCACTTCCAGCATTCAGATGCCTACACACACACCAGAATTCTTTGGCTGGATTCTGCATTTTGCTATCAGAGGGACATACATGTCCAGAGTCACCCTGCAATCACAGGCATGTGTAATGGAGCTGGGTAGACCATCCCTCAGTTTCCTGAATGAATGAGAATCCAGAAACACACCAAAGGAGTATAAGAAGGCAGCTTCGTGAGACATTAAGACTCCTGGCATTAGAAGAGTGACACTTGCTTTTTCCTTTGAACTACTGCCAACAGCTTTTCTAATGATTTTCAAGCAGTTGCTTGTCAGAGAGAAAGTAGGCGCACTTAGCCCAAAGAGCTTACAAAAAATAGCCATCACTAACAAACATTTTTTCAAGGATGTTTTGGAAACCTATGTTTCCATTCCTCAAGAAAGCCACGTGAAAATTTCAGAGAAGGCTACAAAAGCAGTTTTCAACGACCTACAGTGGGTGGAGCCTGGTAGTGCTACAGTGCAACAATCTCTCTTCTAAGTCTAATGCTATTGGCATAAGTTTGTTTTATACAGTTCAGAACCTACTTCTAAGGCCTTTCAAACCAAAGTTTGTCCCTTTTTATTAAAAGTCCTTACAATTCAGCATAAGTGTTACCATGAAAGCTCCTGTGAGTCCTCTTCCTGAAAGCACCTGGAACTGTTGAATGGAACAAAGCAGTAAACTAAAGTTTCCCCAAGAAGAAAGAGACAGCACTAGAAGATTCATGTTGCTGACACTTTATGTCAGCTGAATAAGGCTTCCACTGGATGTGCTGTCTGCTGAAGCCTCTGTTTTGTAAGATGTTTGTTCAGAAACCAAGACCAGACTCTGGAAGGAGTCTTTAAAAGGGTCTCCTTCTTAAAGAAACCTGCACAGAATCCAGCAGGACCTCAGTAGGAGGAGAGTAGACAAAAGAGCAGTACTTTGAGGATGGCCAATGCTTTTTAGTTTTGACAGTTAATGCTACTGGGAATGTAACAAAATTCCTACCATATCTGCACAGTTAATGGGCAAAATTAAGCCAGAGACCACAACTGATACAGCAGAAAGGCACTGCATGTCCTTCTCTCCCCCTACACCTACACTATCAAAAGCATCTTCATTGGATGTACTTGGCAGAGGCAAGAGGTCGCCCAGCCCAGAGTTCTGCACAGCCCTCCTGCTGTGATACCACAGCAGGACAACCTTCTGGGCAAACTGCAAACAAAGAGCTAATGTCAGAAGCCATACTCCTGCTAGAGAAAACAAAAGTCATGACCTGAACCATTTAAACTCAAGTTTCACGCCCTGTACCTCTGCCAAATCAGCCCCATAGTAAGCACAGTGAAAACTGCACTAGCATTATAGTCCAAAGGGTTTGGGGGAAATCCTGTGAGTCCAAAAAGCAGTACCAAAAGCCCCACCAAAGGCTGTGGCATAATTCCAGAAAAAGAGGAGCTCATAGACATTTCTCAGCCAGTGCTTAAGCAGTGCAGCAGCCAAACTGATTCAGGAAACAAGCAGGCCAAATGCTACTCCTGGATGAGAAAATCAGCTTTGGCATACTCTTTTACTTAGTCTCTTTGAAAGCATGACACATGCCCATAGCCTCCTCTTGAACAGTTTTTTGTCTCTTGCTGAATGACCTTCCTTGCCTTGTGCTCATCAGGAAGACAGGAATGGCAGGAGTTCTGAGCTAACAACAAAGTTAACAAGAAGACAGTAACACAGTAGCAGTCTGATGAAGACTTTTTGGTCTCGACTATCTCATTCACAGGTTTCTGATTTACTAAAGCTTCAGATACAATCCCTTTGCTGTATTCATGCTGAAAGCACAATCCAAGCACTCTTCAGGCATATGCCCTTCTCTCCTGAAGAGAATGCACGAGGCATGGTCTCATTAATTCTTCTCAGTTCAGCACTTGAGACCACACCTTGAGTGCTGCAACTTGCTTTTAGGCTCCCCAGTAAAAGATAGACAATGACATACTGGAGCAAACCCAGGAGAAGTGGCATCAAGATGGTCAGAGGGCTGGGGCACACAACGTACAAGGAGAGGCTGCAAGATGGGTTTGTTTAGCTTGAAGGAGAGGGAGTGTCTGCACGGAGGAATTTATTGCTGTTTTCAGCTGGGTAATGGGAGGACAGCAAGACTATGCAAACAGACTTATTCCTCAAGGGCACACTGTAAAATGATAATACAACAGCAACCTTTGCAAATTCCAGGGAGGTATCAAAATAAGTTTCTAACAACAGGGATAGGTCAATCATTGGAAGAGAGCATCTCCATCCCTGCAGATACACATATCTCAACAATGACCAATCTGATCAAATTTGGCATTGAATCTGATACTGAGGCTGGACCTGTTTAGAACAGAGAGCTTGACTAGATGTCCACAGGTTCCCTTCAGCATTAAATATTCCACCCTTCTCGATCACTGCGCAGAACAGCTTCCTGACAAAAATTGAAGTAATTCCAACTGATGAAACTGGGTTTAGCCACAGGGGTTAAAATTTAATACCCAGATAAAGATTAAAAGAGTATCCTAAAATACTATCTTCTGCTACATACTAGCACCACCTACTTTTCACATGGATGCAGATTAAGCAAAAATAGGGCAGCCAAACATAACAACAAGCCAACATGACCCTCAGTTTGCCCTCACAGCCGCAGGTTGTGGCAAACCAAGGTTTTTGGCAGCTGAATCTTGCTGCATTTTTCACCCTCATAGAGCTGGATGCCACAATAGCATCTGAAAGACAATGGTGGCACAAAGGGACACTGCTAACCAAAAGACTATTTTTGAGCACACAGTGCTTGCAGACACCAACTGTGGGATACAGATAAACAATTACTATAAGAATTGTTTATCTGCTGCTAGAAGAAACAGATCCACAGTAATGTTTAGCAAACATGCCATGAGAGATGTAGTGTAATCTGACAGCAAGATTTTCATAGGAAAGCAGTTTTAACAGTCTGATACATCATTCTTCCTTATCAGAAAAATAAGAGTACCTATCTACACAAGAACTAAAATTAAAAACAAAGTGTTCTTTACTGCTGTTAGCCTGAAAATTTGGGGATGCAATGTTAGCATAAAAGGAGACAGAGCAAAAGCCTTCCAATGCAACATCAGGTATCCTTTGTAAAAATACCCGCTGTGGTCTGTCTTCATGTTCTGTCACAAAGTTTCAGGAAGGTCTGTACACAGATGTGTCTGCAGTGACCCTCTGTTTAAAACTGCTGTTACTCTTAAGAAACTCCCCAACATTTGACAGGAGGAACCCGTTGCAACAGAAATGCCCTCAGATAACACCCCATTACAGTTCTGTTAAACAGCTCTTCTCACTTCATGCATTTCCCCAAAGAGAAGACCTATTTGGAAATATATCCAGATATCAGCAATGACACTGAGCAGCACAAAAGAAATCCCTGTCAGCCAGCCTTGGACTGTGCTCACAACGAGCTTCCAGGAGAGAGTAATCCAGCTAAGCATAACCTGGACATGGAATGATCAAGAAAAGGGCAAAGGAGGGCACTGGGGCACTGTGAAAAGCACAAAGGGAAATCCACAACTGGAGAGAAACCTTTGGTGAGGAAGGAGAACCAGAAAGGGTAAGATTGCTGGGGAATGGGAGTGAGGGAAAGTGTTTTCTAGGAAAAAAAAAAGCCAAACTGACTCAAGAGTGGCCTACCTGGGTGGAAGGCCTCTGGATCGTAGATAGTTCTTTAGTTCTTTTCCCAAATGAGAAGCACGAGGCCAAAGGACCAAGAGCAACTGGGAACCTCCTACACTGCTGCGGTGATTCAAAACCCTGTGAGCAAGAGGGACATAGAAACCCAGCATCGTTGGGTTGCACTGCCTTGCCATAAAATGAGCATTCACAGGGCACATTGTGTGCATTGTTTCCTCTGCCTTTGGTTAACTTTCTGCCACTGGTGAGCAAAGTATGCCAGACTAACAAAACCAAGATAACTAGACATGGAGGATGTTGTTGGAAGGCGCAGACAAAGAAAAATGAACTTGGAATGAGGACTGACACTGAGTGCCTTAAACACATGCCAAAACCAACCCCCCTTTAGTTACTGTAGTCCACATCTGCTCATTTTGTAAGCAAATACTGACAGCCAGGCATGAGAAGATAAATATATGGAAAAAACCACTAGGTAAGTAATTTTAAGAGATCCCTTTAACTTCTTTTAACAAGGCTTTTATTACTACTTTTAATTACTACGTTTAAACTCTTTGGGAAAATGGAATCACAAGGAAAAGTTCTGATGCTCAATTCTAGCACTGTATACTGCTTGTCAGCTCTAGAAAACACCACTTATTTTGCACAGACAAGAAGAAAAACAGCATAACTCAGTACATTATTACTAAAAATGCGGTGACTAATAATTAAGATTGTTTTAACAACTGTCCAAACTCAACAACCTCCAGAGAAAATATATAAATCATGGGCACAATTTATGAGTTTGAAATGACAACTGTGAATATTTTTTATGATCTACACTTAAAAAAAAAGAGCATGTAACTAGCCAGTAATTTGTAAACTGAAAAGTCAGTGGAAGGCTTCATACATTTAATGGCTGTATAAATAATGCACACTAAAATCTGCAAATATATTCCCCCATTCTTTCCCCTGCTCTCATCTACCACACTGAAACAACAACATTACCTTTTTTGGTTAACATTACCTTTAATGTCTCGATGAACAATACCATGTTCATGTAGTACATTGATAGCAATCGTGATTTGCTTTGAGTAGAGCCTAATGACATGCTCCTGAAGGCCCAGTTTTGATACTTCCTCCAGAGTGCCCTCATCACAGTACTCCATGAAGATGTACATTTCTTCCTGTTGTGGGAACCAAACCGGATTTGATTGGATATGATTTTTATTTTTTTTTAAACACTGAATTAGGACCAAGTTTTCCTTACATCCTTTGTTGATCATGAAAAGACCAAAGAAAATATCATGTAATGTTTTAATGGAAGTATCTCTTACCATGGAATATCTAATAAATCATCTCTTCAGAACTCTATTCTCTCTGGCATGCTGCAACCTAATATATTCTATTGCACAGCTATGGAAAATTTCTGCTACATATCTATCTGCATCATTTGTACATAACTGCTAGTATTTGGGTGTATAAAAATATTACTTTGGCATCAACCAAAATACACTTTGGAAATCTTGCAGGTATATTACAGAGAAATCCAAAAAGATCCTTGGTTTATTTAGAAAAAAGAAAAAACAAGCTAAATGATATTTTGGGCTTGGTTTTTATCCCCTCTTTCTCCCCGTTCCTGCAACATCATGTGTTGATTGCTTAATTGCTTGGGATGGGCAAGTTTTTGTTGTTTTCTGTGGCTTGAACAAGTACACCAACTCTAACTCACTTTAAGGAAAAGTCAGGTTACTGTTCCCATTCTCTGCCTCCAAGCCCAGCTGACTTCAGCCAGACTCAATTAAAATAAAAAGATGGAAAAGACACTAAGCTCTTAGAAACTATTCTGAGAAACCAATGACCCAGTGGCACAGACATCCAAATTTGTGGCCCCAAGTAGAGAAATGCAGACAGAAAGCAGCCTTTGTCCCCTTTTAAACCAGCAGTGGGTCAGCAAATCTACTAATTCATATTGAGCAAATCAGTCAGATCCACTCAGCACTTCCCAGCCAGACACCAGGACTCAAGACCCCCAGCGTAAGTGGGAAGAGCATGTGGGAAGCAGAGAATAATAAAAAGCTGGGTATCTCAGCACACAACTCTGGAATCCAGCTCCATAAGAAAAACACATTTCATTAGTTCTGCTGCTCAAGCAAGAATACTTGTTTTTTCATTCTAAAGACATGCTAGCTGAATTCCAGTACTTGTCTGGCATCAAGATTTAAATGCCAGCATAAAATTTTTCCAAGATTTAACATTATATGATACTGGTACAACCTTTGCTACTAACAGTGACAGGTTTAGGCTATCTACACAAAGAAGTTACCATTCCATATATGATATAGCTTGCTTTTAGAGAAGTTCAACAGAGTAACAGCATAGAATAGCTACAGCATTACTCACTCTATTCACTTATTGTGAGCCTTCTCTGTTTATGTACCAGTTCCAAAAACTTTCTCCAAACTATGTTTCAGAGGTCTCGATATTCAGAGAAAAAAAGACACACTGCTATTCACAGAAACAATCAGACAATTAGGATGAACTAGAATGTTCTCCTGTAAAACCTCCAATAACACAAAGCTCTTAATATTTCCTCTGCTATATAAAAAAGCCCAAATTTATGTTTTCTTACCCTGTGGAGCTCCACACCAAAATAACGAACCAGATTAGGGTGTTTGATGCCTTCAAAAATCTTCAGTTCATCAGCTGTTTCTTTGATGGTTTTGTGATCATTAGGTTGAAATCTTATCTGCAAGAAGATTTGTCATCATTTTGTTATTATTTGACATTAATAAGGAACAAAAAAAAAAAGAAGCAAACAACCCATCTTAAACTCAACACAAACCAAAAAACACTGGGGGGGGGAAGCTTTCTTCTCTTTCTTTTTTTTTTTAAAGAACAAAGTGCTGTTACTTAAATGTATAAATACACATATGTGCAGATATACATCCCTTCCAAGCTTGCCTTCTAGCTTAAATGTGGTAGACAGACACAGTACAAGAGAATCTGAAAGCAACATCAGTGAGAGCTATCATTCAAGAAGGACTAATTGCCAGGTACTTCATCACTGGAGATTCTAAGGGATTTCTTTGGGTCTTCTTCAGTGAGAATGAGGGAGCTGAAAGGAAAAGGTGTGGCAGGGAACAAATAAAATCAAAGCTTTTCATGAAAGAAACAGGTTTTCATTACTTCTCCTACCATATGCTGTGATGGATTGTTCATGGAGAAAAAAAGTTACCAAGTCTTCTGAAAAACTGATTTAAAGTTTCTGATCACACAAAGAAAAGCAAAATGAATAGCAAGTTACCATACTGTCAAAAGCAGAAGCTTCATTAATTGAGTGCAGGACAACTGCTAAAGAAATAAATGCACATATTTTGCCTTCAGTTGCTAGGATGTTATGATTGTTGGGTTCTGTGTAACAATTCCAGGATACAGTTTTTACTCAAACAGTGGTAAAATTAAATATATGAAGATTATAAAAAGGTGACAAATGACATTCAAGTATTTTATGTATTTCCTAATACATACTTGCAATACTGTGCATTTGCAGTAGAGCTTGTTCACCATAATTTGAAGCAATTTTAATGACACTATGATTAAGACAGTAAAGTCTGAAGAAATCCTGGGGCAAGGGCAGGGGAACACAGTGTTTTTAACCAGTTTAAAAATAAATCAATCTTCTCTCAAGTTATTCTTTAAGAAATTCAGAAAAGCCTTTTATTTGGGAAGTTGCAAACAGTTTGCATGCAAGCCTATATTTAGCCTACTAGTGAAATGTCTGTCAAACAAGGTGTATTTATAAACTTACTTGAGCTTCTGCTCAAGAGCACACACATGCTAATCTGTAAAAAGCATCTGCATCTAGAAAGCAATTTTGAATTACAGAAACAGAGTGCTACTGATGGGGGGGAATGTTATTTCATCAGGAGAAAAAAAATGTAACAACAACAAAATTCCAAGTGTTGGTATTAGTCAGTGAGTGAAACCACCACAGTATGGTACAAGAAGTTAAGCACAAGCCCACTCCTGCTTTTTCACACACTGGAAATCACGTAAGTATTGCGTGTGTGGAAGAAGAACTGGTTCATAAAATGTAACTGCTGTAGCATCCAATGCTGGCACGGTAACTGTTATGAATAGCTGACACTCACAGTTGTCTGAAGATGTAGAAATGCATTAAAACCATATTTTTTTTCAAAAAGAAAGGTGTTGTAGGGGAAACAAATCTCTACACCTACGCAGCTTTACTTCTATCCTGAAAATCAGATTTTCTGTACCCACCAGGTTAGTCAACAGTTTTGTGACTCAACCTAGCTCACTTAAACTACAGGAGAAGCTGAAAAACATATAATGTCACACTTCCTACCTTTTGCTCTAAGGAACGAAGAAAAATGTAATAAAACATGAGAGGAAACACTGCAAAGTAAACTACAAGTTTGTGTACAGTCTTCACTAATATTTAAAAATTATTGAAGATCTCTTAATGGGAGTTCACATATATTAAGCAAGCATTCATTAAGTTCACAACATCCCTATGAGATTAGTAAGAAACACATTATCCATTTTACATAAATTTAAATTGACAGCTATAGGGTGAAAGAAGAAAGCTTTAAGCAACTGCAACTTATGGAAGAAAAAGTGGTAAGAGCAGCTGTGGTTACATGAAGAAAATATGTCTTCCCATCCTTTCCCAGTTAGCTCACAACAGTGTCCAGAAACCCTCAATGTGTGCTAAGTCATACACATGTAGTTTAGGAAAAAAAAGCATGGGCAGCAGCGATTCTTGTATACACAGTACTCACTTCCTTCATAGCCATCAGTTCTCCAGTGTCAACACTGATACAGGTATAGACCTTCCCATACTGGCCTTCACCTGCAAAATTAAAATAAGAAAAATTAATTACACTACATTCAGTAAGCAACAGGTACATCAACTGCAATAAGAAAACATCACTGAAAACAGCTTGTCAACATTCTTTACCTGTATTTTAATTTAAAACTTTAAGTAGCTTTTAACTAACAACTAATAGCACATTCATCAACTTGAATTCAAGCTGATTAAAAGTAAAAACACATTAACAGGCTGACGTGAAAGAAAACTTTTCATGAGCATAAGGATTTCCCCCCAAAATCCCAAGCCAGAGAGTAAAAAATGATCATATGGGGGAAACAAGATTGGTGAATTAAATCCCAAAGTTGGAGCTCATTTCCATTAATAATTCTGGTTCTTCCAAATGCAGAACTCAAGCATTTTAGAAGGTTAAACATATGCAGATATCACAGGATCATATCTAAATAACTGTCCTAACCAACTCCTTCTCCTTTTTTGTTTCTTATTTGAGCAATGAAAACTTCAGTGAAGTGCTACATTAAGAAAATCCTAGCTGCAACAGTATTTTGTATTTTAACATTCTAATTTCAGTAAAGTTGAAATGACCTATGCGGAGACCCATGATTTTAAAAGATAATCTAAGATTTCCTTCAAAAATACTAAGTTTGGTATTTTAGCCTGATAAATGAAAGTATAATGGACATACCAATTTTGTTTCCTCTCTGCCACTTGAAAGTCACTTTTCTCAAACCTACATGCATGACATTGTCATAAGATTTCGGTGTATCACAAACTTGGCCAATGATATTCTTCCTTCTCATCTCTCTGTATCTCCTCTCTTCAAACAACTGAACAGACTTTTGAACAGCTTCCATCGGTGCTTGCTTGGAGGCAGTGTCTAAAAAGAGTAATGAACAATTGAGAAACATTCATAGTTACATTTTGTTACCTTTTGATATCAAATGAAGTGACCAGCGTTAAATTAGACTCACAAAATAGTTTTTAGATGTAGGAAAAGAATAAGACATTTTAACAATCACATATGAAACTATCACTTATGAATCACATATGAAACTAAGGTAAAACAAGAATATGGGTACTTTCCTAATCATCTCTTATTGATTCAAGGGAATTAAATGTGTGAAATGCAACACACTTGTTTGCATTTGACATGTAACTAACCTCTGATAGTGGAAATATGTTAGGGTCATTAAAAGCACTAAGGAAAGGACAGGTAACGTTTTGCTCTACAGAGAAAAACTGACAGCATCTGTTATTTCAAAGATTTAGAGGTATTAGAAACTCAAGCTCTCAAGCCTTATCTTGAAATAGAATTCTAGTGAGTGAGGCCAGAAGAGATGTCAGAGCAACATTACTTCATCCCCTCCTTGTAAATCGCAGAAGTTAAACACCTGTCACTGCTGACACCAATAGTCTAACCTGTTCCTAACAGTCTCCAAAAGATGGAGATACTGATACTCTCAAATAATATATTCTACTCCCCACCTATAATTAATACCACTTCCTCTACACTAAATATGCCTTGCTGTAGTTTTAAGCCAAAATCTTTGCTTATTCACAGTGGACAGTAAAACCAGTTCCCATTACAGCAGTCTTCTAGAAATTTTCAAGTTTTCCCTCATTCTTCTTTTCTTGTTCAAACAAACTCTAATTCCATCAGTATTTATGTTCTGAACAAAAAGTAAGACTTCTAGATTTCAGAACAAGAATTTGTAATTCTTCCTCATTATGTCTAAGCCACATAATGAGACCAGTTTTTAATGTGACAAATTTTTTTCTAATGTTTCACAAGGTTCTGCTCTGCCACAATATAGGCAAGCAAGCTTCATGTATCTGTACAGTACAGGAGTGTCTGAAGTAATCAAGTTACTCTAAGTTTCATGAAAATCAGCAGCAGGACAAAGAGGAAAGGGCCCTATAATAGCCTTGAATTTAGGACACAGTGGGGGATCACACACTGTTAGACATCCGAAAGAAGAAAATCCCACACCAGGGAGAGATCTTGGGAAGTGAGGAAGTGCCTCCTACTGTCATGCAATTCATAATTGGGCACTGAATAGCTACAGCAAACTTCTGCAATTCCTGTGTAATAACAAATTAACTAGTAACTTTGTAGAACACTGCTAGTATCTTTCAGAAACTGAAAAGAATTAACTTTTACGAAGTTTACTTACTCCTACCTACACCAAGAGAATACACCTTGTGACTTGTTAGCAGTATCTTATACCTGCCATCAGGATTTTATTTTTTCCCCTTCCTACACATAAAGCTGTGAAAACCTCTTCACAATCAACAATAAAATTCAACCTTTTAGTACAGACATTACATTACTGCGTAATGCAGTTTAACAGACATTCCATTATAGTGACTCCTAAACACCTACCTTTGGTCTGGTTGATTAACGTTCTGAGCTCCCAACTCCGCCGGGATGAACCACTTGAATCTCCTTTTGGATACAATGGCTCTAGAGAAATAACAGTGTGAGCACAAAAGTAGCTTTATCTCATATTAAGTATGCCACTATATTCAGCAGAAGCTGAGATCCTACACATATAGCAATATATGCTCTTGGAATCAAAAATTAACTTCTCTTTAGAAAACAAGTTATGAAATAAAATTTAATTTATATATAAGCAGAGATCTCCCTTCACAACTGAGGGAAGCACTTCAAAACAGGTTACTCAGAATCAAATATGCAAGACACCTACAGGAAAACAATTTTCTAGGGGTTCTTTAGAATAAGGTCTGTATTCATTCCAACCTAAGCCAGCTTCCAATTCACACAGATACATAAAAACTGGAATAAGCACAAGGCAGATAATATTTTCCACATTTGCTTAAAAACAAAGAAAAAAACCCCTATACCTCTTAATATAAATTTTTAAGGCATTTCTCTCTTTGAAATCCAGTGTGGATGACCACAGTATGAACTCTGATGCAGATTTTGTACTTCCTTTTATTTTGCACAATCTTTCAAGGTATTTGTTGCAATAAATACCATATATACAGGGGCTGGGAAAACCTGAAGGAGGAGCCCTAATCAGGACATTAATCACACACCCGGGTCCCTCCCTCCAGGATTCAATTAACAGCAAGTTAATTTCTAATATGAATATTGCAGTGATAAAGAACTGGACAGAAAACACTTCACTGTCCTTAACAGTGCCCTTACTTCATTAAGAGTGTTTCGGAATTTACTATTAAATGGGTTATATAATTCAGAAATCATGTTACTAATTTCATTTTGAACACTGGGACTTAGTAAGACATCAGGCAATCTCTTCAGATACAATTTAGAAACAATATGAAAGGCAAGAGAATAGCAGATATGTCTGAAAGGAGAAAAACTTACTCAACAATATAAGCTGTAAAGTTAAAAATCTTATGATTTTTAAATGCGAAGAGGTGAAAAAATTTTTGAAAAGGGTAAGAACGAGGAACAGAGAGAAACAGGTTAATGACATAGACCATCTGCACATCCAGATCACAATTTGTTACTGTGACAATCACCTTCTCGCTCTTCAGTGGGACTGGAGTGACGACTAAGGGATCTGAACTGCAACTCAGCTGCTATTGAAGCAAGTCGATCATTTTCAGGGACACTGGAACCCCTGTTAAAAAGAGCCATCATACCAATTAATTTGTCATTGGTATTTATTCAGAGCAATGCTAATTTAGCTGCAGTTTCAAAGGGACAGAACCTCTGCAGCCTAGGATATGAACTATGAAAGCAATACAAAACAAAAACTGATGCTGAAAGGTAAACTGAAACCCTTTTCTTTCTATGCTACTTTTCCCTCAAATGAAGATATTTTATAGGACTTTAGTTATGCTACTCTATGAAAAAGCCCTAAGTTTCCAAAGCATAAACTACTTCAAGCTGTCCTTGCCCATAGCAACAGAATCCATTTTCATGCCTTGTAATCTACTACTAAGACAGCTGTTGCAGGATGCAGCTTGTGCCAAGTTTGGCAATACAATCAGAAGTGATTCAGCAGAGTGCTAATGTGAGGCACATTATCAGATGAATTCATATGTGCCTACTGCACTGCAAATACAGTCATACTCCATAGTGACTAAGGCAAAACTAATGGGAAGAGACAAGCTGGTTGGCAGGAAGGACACTTAAAATGACAGCAGCTTCACTGCTTGGAGGCCCTTGTTCTTCCAGACAGCACAGAGCAGAATCAGATGCCTCAGAATAAGAACCAGATGAATAAGCATGAACAGAAAAGAAAACAATAGTGAGAGAAATGAGACTTAGATCCTCAGATCTTCAGGCACCTTTCTCCAGCCCCAGACATTGATCAATACACTCAGGTTTTAGAGATATAAATTCCTTGTGAAAGTCTTTCTACCATAACTCCCTTTTGGACAAGGCTTCTTTTCAATTTTTAAAGTATGATGGGGAAGAATTGTGACTGATGCCTCCTTAAATATAATGCTTTAGAGGTATGAGCTAAATGTTACCATAAAGTGGGCAACATTGTTAAATCCTTCAATGAAAGCTAACAACTATAAAAAGATTAAAAATATCTGGCATCACCAAGTGCACACACCTATGAGAGGACTTCCCTACAGTCCTATAAGCTGCTTCTGAATTGTATCTGAGTATCGCATAAGAACAATTTAAAAAAAAAAAAAAAAAAAAGAGAGAAGACAATCTTGAGAACAGAAGCCAAAACTGAAGACACTATTCCTATGCAAATGTTCTCCATATGATGTTTGCTTTGCACTCCCTACTACTGCCCAACTAGATTTTATAAGTTTGAGCAGGAACTGAAACTGAACTAGTGAAAAATCCTCATTCTTCAGGAAGTTGAGGGTTTAATCAGCAAGAAGGATAAGGTGGTTTTCAGCACATACAGAGCAACAATTTCTGATGACAAAATGCTTAAAAACAAGTAAAGCTAAACCACCTCTAAAATGAGTCAGCAGCTGAACAGAGGACCTTAAGTATCATAGCTTTGAATGCAGCTGTCTAAAACCCATTTCAAGCCTATCTTAATCACCCAGATCTTTTATTGTTTGTGTCCAGTTATGGACATTAATAGGCAAAAAGTATAGTAAAAGAGAAGAACACTTGATAAATTTTGTTTTCAGGCCTGGATAAATAATAAAATTATGAATAATAACCCCAGCTAGTTCAGAAATTAAATAGGTTATTAGCATGAACATAGTGTAAATGTATAAACACCAGAAAGCTCAATGTAAACAATGTATTGCTGCCCTGGATTTTGATTTCTACTTATCTTAAATCGATTTTTTTTTCTTAAGTAAAACTTCACCAGAACTATGGTGGCATTTGTGCACTATGCACTGCCTAGTACAATTCATCTACAAAGTTCCTAGATTCCAGTTTTTATAGATATTTATTGCTAATAATCATGTCCTAAATGTCTGAAGAGTTTCTGGAAAGTGTACAAAGTTTGTCTTTGTGCTATTCCAGCAGCTGGACTCCACACCTTGCATACAAAACCACAAAACCCTTTCTTGATCCGAAAGATTCCATTTCTCTTTTGGAGCACAAATAAATGAAATCCATAATTAACACTGCAATGTGTTAAAGTCTGCAACTTTCTTTTAACCATACTAAAATAAAAAATGCTAGAAATGTATTATGTTGTAGTATTTTGCCTTCCTCAATAAACAAAACCCCTGAAAGTCCCCAACAGCCTCCAAAACCCTGTCTCTGCTTTAGTAGTTTCTTTCTTCAAATTCTTCCTAGCACATACAGGGTACTAAACATTATTTAAAAATCCAGACAGTGCATAAAAAAAAAACAAAACCAAAAACATAAAACCATGGGATATTTTATGAACAACCATCAGAAAAGTAAAATCTGAGAGCTCCAAGAAAAATACAAGTCTTTAAAAAACAGGCCTAGACAATTTGACTAAAATGCTGCATTCACAGCAACTTTCATGTTACAGCCCATGAAAGCAATATTCATTTGACTGGAACTAAGAGGCAGAATTCTCATTTCTTTCCTTCTTAATCACTATTTTCTAGAACTACAAGAAAATGTCAAAATGCCAACCTTTACATTTTTATCAATATTTGTGTAGGACAAACGCAGAAAACATTAAAAAAATATACCATCATATTCAAGTGTGTCAAATTATAAACCTGACAGTTGCATTGAGTGGTATAAAATCACAACAAGGCCTACAACTATTAAAAACTAGCTTCCTACCTCCCTTTTGAAAAATTAACTAACTTTAAAAATATGCCTTGGATCAAAGTGCTGTACACAGCCTAGAAAAAATATCCCTTTTATATGTTGTGTAAAGACTAGCTTAACTATCAAGTGAACAAGTTCTGCAACGTCAAAATCATAAACACCAATTAACCATCACACTGTCAGCTTATTAAGCTGCCAGAACCCCTCAGTGAAAATTCTCTAGAATGTTACTTACTTGAAAGGGGTATTCAAATGCTGCAGACTACTGCCTACTCTGTCTTTTTCAACAGGGAGCTTAAAGCAGAAGCATGAAAGATAGGTAATAAAAGTATGTAGTTTGAATGACAAAAATTCAGGATATATATTCAAAAAAAAAAAAAGCTTGGACACACAAGCTGTACATCTAGAGGCTACTGTAGGGGGCAAGTCATATCTTAGAATAAAAATAAACTTGAAGGAAAGATTGTATATAAAAAGTGATGACTTCCTTCCTTCTTCACAGCTTAATGCATGCTTCTGCTGTGCATCTGGTAACAAAGCAAACTATGACGTTTTCCTGACAGTCACCATCAATCTGTTGTTCCTGCACTACTTGTTTTCTTTTCTCTACAGCTGTGTGATACAGTCAGATATGTGTCTTTATTCATATGAATCTCTGTCCAAAGGAACTTTTGGTACTCTGCAGCAGAAATAAGAATCTAAAAAGCTATTTATAAATCCTAAGACAATATCACTGTGTGAAGAGCAGGATTTTCAGAGTCAGGGGGAGGGGGAGCGTGCGGGGGAAAAAAAGAGTAAAATTGGGAGGCATGTCAATGGTCTGACTGTGGTATAGGAAGAAGAAATACCAACTCTAACAGCCAAACTGAAGGTCAAAACTCAAGAAAGATAGGTCTGTCAAAAAAAAAAAGTCACTTGTGACAATATAGGAGTGGGCATATCCTGATACAGGAATGGTTTCTTTCATATTTATTCTGTACCACCCTAAGAAGCCAGAGGTGTAGCAAGAAATTATTTTAAAAGAAAAAAAATCCTTCTGAAATCTCATGTGTTTAATTTTGCATTTGCCACTAAATTATGTTTCAAAATATTTATGGCAGACAACAACAATACCAAAACTATTAGCTAACATGAAAAAAAATTGAAAATCCTTGGGCTTATCAGTATCTTACAGTTATCTTAGTGATTCTATGATTCTAAGTGTTAGTTATCAATATTAATTATTTAGTAAAGTTATACCAATGAGCTGACTGGCATATGTTCATTTCATGGACATTTTTACTGAGCAAATTTGTAATTTACATCAGAATTGCATGCTTTTAACTACCACCTTGTTCAGACATTTTTAATCTGAAAGTGGTCTTATCATCGATTTCCAAGACACATGATTTTGCTCAAGTCAAACATGAATGAAGGAGCCAGTGGAAGACATGATGAGAGTGCAAATGATCTACTAGGATGCAAGTATGTGAAGACAGTTACATGGGTGATGTATGTAGGATGAGACTGCTACATCACGGAGCGGAGCTACCTGGTATCATTTGCACTGCTGACAGGTTTGGGTTGGGCTGAGTCGCTACCGACGGGAGCGGGGCGACTGACAGCAACACCGCAATGGTTCCGCGCGTCACAAGGGACACTCCGTGTGCTGTGGCAAGAAGGAAAACTTCAGGAAGCAGTTAAAAAAAAAATGTTTGGAGTTGAAAGTTCGTATAATGATGCCTGCGTTAAAAGTTTTTCAGTACGTAAAGAATTACGCCAAATAATTCTGCGTCTCAGAGGCTTCATGAGCTGCCAATACGCACAGTAATAATAATCCTCAAAATAAAAATTTCCAGTCTTTAGAGTGGTACTAGTTTCTGCCAACAGTTAAGTGACTTCCAAAAAAAAAAAAAATAATCAGTGTAGACTTTGTCATTGTTCTTATCTTCTTGAAAAAATAAGGCTGTCTGTGTAAAATTATGCATGGCAACGTTTATTTTGAAATTTTTTTAAACTGTTTTTGCATTAATTCTCATGCCAACTCTTTCAAAGGAAGAGAAAAGATCCATTGTTTTAAGTTTATTCACAGCAGGTTGGTAATGACGCAGAAATGCCACCATATTTCAGAATGCTATGTTTTTAAGTTCTATGTATGCTAAACTACAGAAAGCACTGTCTCGGGGCAGTTATACAGATATTCAAAGTGGGGGAGGAAATAAAAGTCTTGCTAAAGAGCAGTTTTCACTGAATTACAGATTTTTACATTGAAACATTGTTTTCAGGAAATACAAAGGGGATAAGAATGACTTCAAAGTGAGAAAGCATGCACCAATAAAAAGGGGGTGGGCAAGCATCAAGAAAAAGAAACTATATTGTCCTTAAAAGTACATCGATAAAGTTCAGATCACTTACATGCTAATTTTTTCTATTTGCTTTGCCCTCAACAGGAAAGAAAAGGCATTCCACTTACTGACAGTCAGCATAGCCAAGAGGGGACAAACCAGTTTGAATGCTGTATTAATGCTAAGTACCTGAAGCCTTCAGGTGTGGGGATGATAAGATGAGGATTTGGTGGATCACTATGGCACCGAGGCACTTTTACAGGACGGGGACTATTTCGATGAACAGCTGCAAACATAAAAATGGATCAAATTTACTCAGATGTCAGAAAAACTCTGCTAGGGCCATTTCAAGACACAAAATTAAAACAAATTCCTATTTTACAGAATTAAGTGTGAACTGGCACATTTTTTCTTATCCTTTAAGAAAAATACAAATTATTCCAATTTTAATTAAATCAGTTGGATGTATTAATACTTTTCATATCATCGTGTCCTTTAACTCATCCATAAAATAATGAAAATTCTCCAGTAATTAAAAACTAGCAACTAGGAAATGTGTACATACTTCACTAAAACTACAACTTCATTATTTTAACTTCACAAGTTAAACATAATTTGTTATCTTATTGCTAAGTAAATATGAACAAACCAAGTAATAATTTAAAAAACCAAACAGCATCATTATGTTTCTTTTGCATCAGAATTAGCTTTCTCAGACAATAATGGAAAGCAAAATGAGCTGGGGAAAAAACCCACATATGACAGTTTTACCCATACTAATACCCTCCATGACAGTCTGCCCCAAGGAAGTGTTACAAAGGGACAGGATAAAACCTAAATTATCCTCATGCCTAGCTCATTCAGTGCCTCTAACAGCAGTTTGCAGTGTCTTCCCTCAACTCCTCTTTTAGTAGTCAGAAAAAATATTGTGCCAGTCACATCACAAGATAGCTGATCAAACCATGAGTCAGTACTTTCTGTCAGGCTAGGTTCATCTCAGTGAGCTGAGTTTCTGCCTTGTTTGCGTTACTAGGACAAGTAAAAGATGCCAGGGCCAGGTGTTGGTCATCCTGTCATAATTCACAAATATACTAGTGGAAGACACAGAAGGCAGAACCTAACCCCTCCAGGGGGACATAGGCTGTTTCACAAAGCAAAAGACAGGATAAAACACAAGGCAATACCCAGTTATGTGCCCAGAGGCAGTAGTGTGAACACAAGTGGATCCTCAGCTTTGGAAAAAGAGGTAAAGATCACAGTGGGTTTCAGTCCCTCAACATGGTATGCAAATGGAACTCGAAAGTGTTATTTTTCTCCTCATCGCGAGATAGGAATGGGTATCTGCAATATCTACAGCCAGAATACAGTTTATGTTTAGCTATGTTTATTTCACATGTATTAAAAGTTTTGGACTGCTGTTCAAGTCTGCACCATCCATGTCATCCCTGTGCCTCTGAGACAAAAGCTGTTGAGCAATTTAGTTTTGTGTGATCTGCTGTGTCTGCAGTAGCATTTTTAAGAGTTTCAATACTTTGGCATCATCATGCTACTCATTCACCTAAAATGGGCCTCCCTCTCAACAACAGATTCAAAAGTGAATGTAAAGATTTTACATCACAGTACAGAATTTGGATACATTTTATTTTAGACTATGCTTCTTTCCAGAGGACTAGACTGACTTTTATTGCCAAAGGTTTCTCAGCTATAAGGCTTTCTCATAGAGATTATATCAAAACTGAAAAACCTCCTCTTGCCAGAGTCAAATTACCCTCCCTTCACATCTTCTGTCATCAAGCCTGCCCAGGAAGTGGGCATCAGGAGAAAGAAAAAAAGATGACATGGTATTTTGAAAAGTAAACCAGTCAATGGAGTTGAGAGGAGAAAAAGTACTGAGAAAGTTGTGTAAAAGGGAAGAACAGCTGAGGAAATATTCTTTACTCAAGATACACAATCAAATACGTTGATTTTGCTCTAATGAAATCAACATTTATATCTACAAAGATATATTTTCCACCATGACAAACTTTATATTGAAGAACTATTTCACACAGCTCTATCGACAACCCCCCATATAACTCATTTGTACCTCAATGATATAAAGTCCATCAAAAATGTAAATACCTGCAGTGCCACGATGAAAGTTTAGGAGAAGGAGCTGTAAATGCCTTCTTAAAGGCATTTACATGAAAGTAAAGTTATAATCACTTTACCCATCCTTTAAAAATCACAGCCCCTGCCCAGAAGATTTGTAAGACGTCACATAAGTTCAAGGATAAAATCAGAGGAAAGTATTTGTAAAGCCTTGAAATTCCTGGAGTAAAACCACCAGTCAGGCAATAATGGTTTCACATGAACAATCACAAAAACATTAAGTATACTTTTATTGGTATTTCTAACATTTCAAAAGTACTTTACAATCAAAATTCTGTAACAGCAGCAGCAAAGCTCCAGAACAAATGCCAGTAACATCTGCCTTACCAAGGTACAAACCTGTAACAGGACTGTGAGGTTTTCCAATAACATGGCCAATGCACTCATTCATCAGAGCTTGTAAACTCTAGACAAAACGAACAAAACGTTGTGATGTTTTGTTACAAGAGGGTTGATAGTTATACGGTAAAGCTAACAGTAATAAAATTACATCAGTTAGTATGTAATTTGTCAAGTAAGCACCCTTGTATTCTACCTATTATACTAAACTTTTGGATCAGCATTAGGGTTTTGACTTAATTGTCTTTTTAAGCTAGTTTTGTCTTGCCTTTTGTCCTTGTCAAAATTACATAAGAACCGAACAATGACATATCATAAAGAACATTTCATAATGTAAAGCTAGTGGAACTTAAAAATATCCATTGTTAATAAATTTAAAATCAAGCTTGCTGGAAAAAGCTGTAACAACCTTTTCTGCCCTCCCCCTCTCCCCACCCCAAGAAGACACCTAAAAAAACTAGGTGAGTTTGATGGTCTGAATCATAAGATCAAAGTCTGTAAAACAACAAATATGAAGCCCTACATATTAAAAGAAATCCAATTTTCTTATGTACCCATGAAGCTAGCAAAACTTTCATGAAAGGGACTTTAATAGTTAAAATCATGGAACTGGTGCTCAGGCAATCTGAGCTTAATTATTAGGTGTACTATCCACTGTGTATGTAACCCTGGACAAGTTATTAAATCTTCCTCTGTTCAATTTACTTGTCAGAACACCAGAGATATAATTTGTTTTCCCAATAAGGTAGTAAAATTATGTTCTTTGGTAGAGCTGATATGAAGCCCACTCGTATATGCCAGTCACTCAGACTAGTCAAGATTTCTTCCAGAAATTCAAAAACTTAGTGAAGATCAGGAACTTGAAGCTAGACTAACAAAACCAAGAACTAAAAAAGTGTTTAGCTTGGGTCTGGCATATCTTACTAACCCAGACTGAGCTAGAATATCATCTTGAAATGTAGAGTTTAAATCTAGATCATTGTTCTTCCAAGGCATCAGGTATTATCTGATAGATAGATAGATAGATAGATAGATAGATAGATAGATAGATAATCTCTCAGTAAGAGATTAGGACTGACATTGCCATTTCTAGGTGAAATGCTGTGACCTGTGCTATACAGATTAATCAAAGTGACTTCAAGTGATTAACTGTATTTCAGTTTTGGAAATTAAGAAAGAAAAAGTTCAAAAATGCAGTTACGGTATTGGGTTCCCCATTTCTCTACCACTTGTTCAAAGTCTGTTTTAAAAACTGTGTCAAAGAAAAAAAAGTTGAAGGGCTACTTCCTAAAGACAAAGTATCTGTGTATTCCAAACACAAGCTTAACTTTCTCATCAAGACAGACAACCCTCGCTCAGCAACACACACAGTGCTAACAAAAAACTTACTAGAGAGCTCCTGATAAAAATACATGTGAGAAATTACTAAATTACATAATTTCTGTATTACACAAGATTATTGTGGTTGGCATTTCATAACACATCTTGAAATTAATAAAAATCAGAGGTGCTGACACTCACATTCTGCTATTTTGTGGCAACTGTGCTTTCACTTATCTGTAGTACTGTACCAAGATCAGAGAAATAAATTCTCAGAATTTTATTTCCACAGGAAAAGGAGGAAGGCAGAGCCCACAAAAAAGCCAGTTATAGTATATTATTTTTTTCACAGTATAAACAAAAGATGCCCTAAAGTCAGTTTCATGTTGGAATAATTTGAAGAAACATCTTTAAACAATTGTGATTTTGTATTCATACCCATAGATGAACTCTGGGTGTTAACTAAGCCTCAGAACCTTACATTTAGAAATTCCTTATGACAACTACAAATTCTAACACTGTAGAAAAGCTGCTGCCAACTTTCCCAAGACACAAAGAGAGGTGGCCTCCCCAGACAGTACCAGTAACTTGTCAGCAAATTGAAACATTATTACAACAGCCACAAACCTACTCTCTTTAGAATCTTACCACCTGAAGAGATATCGGCATCAGTGATATACAAGAGCAATTTTTTTAGAACAGCATCTATATTCAGACATTGTTTTATAAAAAGTACCCCTGAAAACATATACTGATAGCTTTACAAGCATTTACAAATAAGCACAAGCAGAATAACTTTTTCCATACCAAGAAATCATCTTCTGGGAGAGCTGAAATAAATGCTGGCTCAATGGCTTGAAGAAAATCAAAACCTTGAGTTGCCCATCTATCTCAAAGAAAAAGAAAAGACAGAAAATGAACTCTTCAGCTAAAGCCATCATAAGAGTTTCAACCACGTCCAAGAATAGTAAATGACAATTGGACTAATACGTAAACAGTAAAAATTTTAACTTGTATTAATACATTTACCCAGTTACATACAGATAAAGTCTGATTTTAGCAAAGGCACTGTCAAATAAAGTGGGCAGGCCATGTTAGATATCTCAATCCATATGTGTGCTATCTTCAGGAAACAGTATCATCAACTCACCCACAGTATGTTTCAGAGCAACAAGCAAAACCACTACATTCCCTGCCTAAATTCTCCTTTCTGAAACAAGACTGAAAGGATGCTAAAGATTTCCCAACTATCTGATCAGCAGTGACTGTGCATCAGTGGTTTCATGTCCTAGACTGGTAAAGTAAAACAAGTAAGTAACTTGGCTAGAGTGAGTTGTGTCTTCAGCCACTTGCTCTCCCCCACTGATTCCTCTTAAACCTACTAGAATTAGCAGCTGCAATCGACAAAATATCAATAAGATCATAGGATATCCTGAGTTGGAAGAGATCCACATGGATCATCAGTCCAGCTTTTGACTTCACACAAGGCAATATAAGACTTAAACCATATATCTAAGAGCATAGCCCAAATGTTTCTTGAACACTGAGAGGCCTGGGGCCATGACCATTTCCCTGCGGAGCCTGTTCCAGGGCTTGACCACCCCTTCAGTGAAGAACTTTTTCCTAATACCCAATCTGAACCTCCCCTAACACAGCTTTAAGCCATTTCCTCAAGTCCTGCCAGCAGAGAGATGAGGAACTTGCAGACAGCAACTGAGTCTCCTCCTCCCTAAGCTGAGCAAACTTGGTATCCTTAAGCACTCCTAATTACATCTTGCCCTCTAGTCCTTTCACCATCTTTGTTGCCCTTCTTTAGACACATTGCAATATTTTTATGTCCTTCTTAGACTGGGGAGCCCAAAAACGCACACAGTACTCAAGGTGAGGCTGCACCAATGCAGTATGGTGGTATGGTGGTACTACTACTCCTTCCAACTGGTTAGCTATACCGTGCCTAAGGCATCCCAGGATACGGTTGGCTCTTTTTGCCACCAGGGCCCATTGCTGACTCAAAGTTTACCATCAACAAGAACCCCCAGATTCCTTTCTGAAGGGCTGCACTCCAAACTCTTGGCCTCTGATCTGTATGTACATCCAGGGTTACAGCACCCCAGGTGCAAAATCTGGCATTCATCCTTGTTGAATTTCTTAAGGTTAGTTATTGTCCAGCACTCATAATCTATTAAGTTCTCTCTGTAAGGCCTCCATACCCTCAAGGGAACCAATAGCTCTCCTAATTTAGTATCATTAGCAAACTTATTTTGTACATACTCAACTCCTATGTCCAGATCATTGATAAAAACACTGAAAAGAACTGGCCCTAAAATTAAGCCCTGAGGAACACCCTAGTGACTGGCCACCAGCCAGATGTCAGTCCATTTTCTCCAACTCCTTGAGCCCGAGCCTTCAGCTCTTCCAAAAACTACCATGGCAGTAACAAGTTGGCTGTTACCTGGGTCGAGTGCCTCGGCCACTCTCACATTTTGTTAGCACATAATTCATCCATTTTCTGGCAAAGCTGATATACTTGTCTCCAATTTTCTGCCTGAATTCTCCAGACATCAGACGAACAACTTCTTTATGGTACTGTAAGAAACTACAGATTACTTCTCACGTATTAATAAGAACAAAAGTACTGTTTGCAATATCCACTGGAGTATTTGCAGGCTAAAAAAACTCTATAGTATGTTAAGTCACATCCTATTCTTAAACAAAATTATTTTATGCAAGCAGTTGCTTATTTATAGGAAAAAAATAAAATCAAGAAATGTATATGATACAAAATAGGTTATAGTGAGGGGCAGCACTGAGCCATACTGCATTCTTCTGTGCATGTCAGGCGAGTGTTGATGGTTAATAGTGTACACATCATTGAAGAAACATCCTACATGAACGCTCAGTTCTGTAATGAGAGACTGAACTGCAAAGTAGTGTTTATTTTTAGTTATACTGCAGGTAACATTAGGGGATAGTTATATATGTACATTTAAAAAAATCAAATAAATACTGTTTCTTATAAGACTATCCCTAGAAGTATGTTAAGGTATGACACAATCTTAATTTTTACAAAGTGCATAGGAAACAAATAATGAAATAGTTCACTAAAAGCATCTAAGCATAACACAGTGCTTGCACTCTAAGGCAGGCACTCAAAAGCTATATGCACTGCATTAAGGAACCACCATAAACTTTAAAAGAATGCCTCATAGTACACTATTATGCTATTCTAGGCTGAAAAACCGTGACAAGCCAAGTTACACCACAGTGGTGGAGTGACCATCCTTGGAAGTATTCAGAAAATGAGTAAACACGGCACTGTGCGATATGGTTTAACAGGCATGATGGCATTCAATCCAAGGTTGGACTTGATGATCTTGGAGGGCTTTTCCAACCTTAATGATTCTGATTTCATCTAAAATGCTGTGAAGAAGCAGAGCCTACAAGACTATACCTGAAATCATCAAGTTCTTAAAAGCTTTTTAGAGTTCCAGGCATTGCTAACTTAATATATTTATCAGATTTAACAGATTCATCTGTTGTTTTCCAATTATTTTCATGTAAGACTTCTGAATCAACCCATATTTTTATGATGTTCTGCTAAACCGGAAGGTCATAGTTGACTAGAAATTAGCAAATGCGTGGCCCATGTACATGAAGGACTGGAAGGAGGATCCAGGCAACAACAGACTTGTCGGTCTGAAGGTTATGGAGCAGATCATCTGGAGTGCTATCATGAAACAAGTACAGGACACAACCAGGTGATTAGGCCCAGCCAGCATGGGTTTGTGAAAGGCAGGTCCTACATGACTGACTTGACCTCCTTCTATGACAAGGTAATCCAGTTAGTGGATCAGGGAAAGGCTGTGGATGTCATCTACCTAGATTTTAGTAAAGCCTTTGACATCAGTTTTCCACAGTGCCACATTTTCTCCTGGGGAAACTGGTGGCTCATGGTGCTGACAGGTGCACTGCTCGCTACATAAAAAAATGGCTGGACAGTGGGGCCCAGAGAATGGTGGTGGGTGTTGCTACATTCAGTGGGCATCCAGTCACTAGTGATGTCCCCCAGGGCTCAGTTTTGTAGCCAGTCCTGCTTAATATCTTTATCGATGATTTGGACAAAGGGATTGAGCACATCCTCAGTAAGTCCACAGGCGACACTAACTTTCACAAGAGTGCTGATCTGCTGGAGGGTAGGAAGGCTCTGCAGAGGGATCTGGACAAGCTGGATTGCTGGGCCAAGGCCAACTGTATGAGGTTCAACAAGGCCAAGTGCTGGGTCCTGCCCTTGGGTCACAACAACTCCATGCAGTGCTACAGCCAGGGGAGAGAGCAGCTGGAAAGCTGGTGAAGGGTCTGGAACACAGGTCTTATGAGAAGTGGCTGAGGGAGCTGGGGTTGCTTAGGTGGAGAAAGGCGGCTCAGTGAAGATCTTACTGCTTTCTACAACTACCTAAAAGGAGGCTGTAGTGAAGTGGGTGTTGGTTGCTTCTCCCAAGTAACAAGCATTAGGAGAAGAGGAAGCAGCCTCAAATTGTGTCAGGTTTAGACTGGATATTAGGAACAACTTCTTCATTGAAAGAGCAGTCAGGCATTAGAACAGGCTGCCCAAGGAAGTGGCTGAGTCCCCATCCCTGGAGGTACTTGAAAGATGTGTAGATGTAGACATGGTTTAGTGGTGGACCTGGTAGTGCTGGGTTAATGGTTGAAAGTGATTATCTTAAAGGTCTTTTTCAACCTAAATAATTATCTGGTTCTATTAATCATTTGTATTTCCACAGAGTTATTAATTACCTTATTTGCACCAATGCAAACCCAGAAATTTCAACTGGTTCTTACCAAAACTACTAGACACACATGTCATTAAGTTTTTGTTTCCTTACCTCAAACCCAAAATTATAACCCTGAATCATGGCTTCCCGGTAGTATTGCTGCAAAGTGGCAGATTCTGATTCATCAACTTCAGCATCAAACTCGGATGTGAACATGTGATCAACTCTATCAATGGCACTGCTTATCTTATTGCATAGCTGTAATGCATCATTCTGAGTAACAACAAAAAGGGATGGAGAGCAAAGTGTTATTTATATTCTCCAGTTGACAAGACTAAGACAAACATGAATCTAACAATTACATTATTTTAAATGAAAATGTACTTCAATGCCACAAGAATTCATTCATCTTGAAAAAATAAACACTTTCCAGCAGTTGCATTAAGCAAGTCTTATAATTAACTTAAGTACTATAATAAAGTTTGTTTGCTTGCATGAGATTAACTTTAAAAACAAAGACAGCAAAAGGCCGAGTGGGAAACCAACAAAAAACCCCCAAATGAAACAAAAAGATCCAACCAAAACCAGACAGATGGGAAAGGAGAAAATGAGTTTTACTATCTGTAATGTGACCAAGTCTTTAGTTCTATTTTCACCTTGGTATTTGGACACAGATTCTACTGAATGTAGGGACTCCAGGTTGCCACTTCAACCTAACAAATCTTTGCTTTTCTGGGTCCTCCAGAGTACAAACAAACAAACCCCCAAACCCACCAAAGAAAATCCTCATGCAACACAAACAAACAAACAAACAAACAAACAAACAAACCAACCATCATACACAAAATAAAGAGAAACAGAAAACCCAAGCCAAAACCAAGAGAAAATAAACAGACTACCCACTTTTACATCCCAAAGCAACCATCTTCAAATATGGGAAAAGTTGTTTCTTGCAGATCACTGATTTTGACAGAATTTCTTTTTAACAAAATCACACATTTTCTTTCAATTCAATTGTGCTCTCATACAAAGATGCATTCATTCTGTTGCTATGAATATTTCATTTGCATTATGGACTTGTTTTCCAGTTACCAAGTGCAGAAACGACTACACTAATATAGCTCAAAAACACTCAAGTCATTTGCAAAAACAGAATGAAAATTGTACTGAAAGTCCACAAAGGATTGGCACATACCTTACAACTGCAGAATATGCAATTGAATCTTCTTCCACTTTTTACTTATCAGTGAGCAAAGGCCATCAATTTTGACTAATAATCTCAAATTGCTTACCTTTAGCTGTTGTAGAGCTTTGGCAATGATTGGTTGGCTAGATGTCTGTTCCTGGCGCAGAGTTATGAGCCCTTCAATAGACTGCTGGAAAGCTTTTCTCTGACTCACAAGGTGGGCAGATTGAATGACTACAAGGAGGAGGTTATCAACCTAGAAGAACAAGACACCACTAGTTCTTATAAACAAAACTGCCTCTATAAAAACGTGTCCCATATCACCAGATTCCAACCAGTTATTTTTAAATTCTAAAATATCAAAGACCTCTCTTGTCACTTATTCATGAAGACACAGAAAAGCTTGATGCTGGCAACTAAACCCAATAAACTGTCATCTTGTGAGCAGAGTTCCATCAGGGTAAATGCCACAGCAAGTTTTCAAGGGGAATATACTCCTATTCGCTTCTGGAAAAATCTGGGACACACTGTATTAAATTATCTTCAGATTAGTTATACACAAAAGAAGCGGCAGCTAAGCAAAAGTATTTTATTTTCTCAAAGCAGATGGAAGTAACAACCATCACAAAAACAGGTTTTATCCAAGAAATGCGATATACTTCTGGACAAAAGCCCACTATTGAGCAGGGAAAGGCATAGATTTAACACACAACATTTGCTCAAATTTTGAAAATTATCAATATGTAAGAATAGTGTTTGGAAACCAGAGCTCTGATACTGCAGAAGTCTATAAAACCACAGTCCCAGATAGTGCTGCCTTTGCTGTAGCACTGAGTCATGTACTAAGCTCTGCTGATTTCAAGCTATAGACAATGCATCTGCAACAACTCACTCACAAAACAGGACCTACTTCATCCCAATTTTCAATACCTCATCTCCAAATATTTTCATGCTCAAAATTCTTCAAGTGTTGATGGTGTTCTTTTATTTGATGAGTATTTTTTAAATAACACCTTACATCTTCTCTAGTTTGCAATCAAAACGTGGGGTTTTTTTTAAACACAGGACACAATCTGTCTGAAAGACTTCTTACTTCCTAACCTTTCAATCCTGGATTTAAAAAAACTAATGACAGTGCTATACACATATAAACACATACAAAGACAGTGTTTTACGTGCACTTAAATATGTCAGAATACCATCTGCAAACCAAATTTCATCTACTGGTGTTTTCATTTTCTGAAAGAAATACTAACTTTGCTAGAAGTCAAATGAACTTCTAAGCACTTAATCAAAGGGTATTATTTACTGTTCAATCTGAACAACAGGTAAACAAGAAGTAACATACTTGCACATTAAAAACAGCAGTATGTACAGGAGTGATTTTTTCAACTGCCTGTAAGTGCTAGAGCCCTCTGAATGCTAAAGGCCATGCACAGTGACATGGAAAGTCACTCTCTTCATGGACAGTAGAGTCCATTTATGGTAGGGATCCACAGAACTGCATGACATACCAAAAGGAAAATTCACTTAGCTTAACATAAGGATGTGAGAATAGGAGGGGCAGGGAGCTGCAGCTGGCTCAACTGCCAGAGTGCTGCAGAACCGCTGCCAGGGAACGCCTGTTGGCTTGGGATGAAGGAAAGTATGACTGGAAAGATTTCTTCCTGCAGAACTGTTGAACATCCAGTAACTTCCACAGAAACTTAACATTAAATGTCACAATTCAACCAAGATCAAAAGTAACTGGTTTCACACCTCAGCATGTGGAAAGCACACAAACACAACATGTTCTTGGAGACTGGTGACTTCTTAACAAAAGGTAGTTTTCAAGTCTTATCCACACTTCTGATACTGAACACCCAACTAAATACTGAAAGTATCTCTTTATTATAAAGTCCAACCCCACAAAATGCACATTGTAGAGATTAATCCTGCCCAGAAATGCTACAATCCCATTAATATTTGCATTTAACACAATTTATAATCAATCCTATCCCTAAATTTAACTTTATTACCTACAAAAGGACACATGCCTCACTTAAATTACTGCAGTTAATCTGACAGGGTAAGCATTCATAGAAGTCTGGAGATCACAAACAGCGGGGAAAAAGACCAAACCCACCTGCATGGTGCGCAGTGTATCAACAGTTTCTACCTGTGGCACTACTTTGACTGGCTGACCCTCCCATGCACTCCAGTTGTCATCTAATTCGTGGTCTTTGTCACTGTGCTTGGTCATAAGCAAATAGGCCTCATATGCAAGCTCATCTGAATCCTTGGAGCAGTCCTTTCCAGCAGCTGCATTAAGGAGCTGCAAAATCACAGATTTTTCCCCTGCAATACTATCTGGTACAAATACTTGTAAACTCTCGAGTCCAGGAATTTGTATCTGTAGAAAAAAAATTAAAATCTCTCAGTCTCTTCTCTGATACATAAAACAGATAAAATAGATATATGTAATCTTATTTAAGCAACAGTGAGAATTTCCATCCTAAAAAGCTGTACTATATGCATACTAAAACAACACATCCAGCCATTTTTGCACTAAAATTTAAAATGCAATATATTTAATAATTTATTTTTCAATCCACTAGATCACCAATTTTTAGTGACATCTCTCCTTGTACCTTCAATTGATCCTTCTACATATCTTTTCTAAAGGAATCTTGTTACAAAAAAGTCCATTTTCACACATATACTATGTATCTGTGCATACATATGTATAATATCTACATACACATTTTAAAAAGTAAATTAGTCAACAGTAATTTAAGATTTATGATGCACAAATTTTTAAGATTGCAATATTAAAAGAATAAAAATTTCCTTCAGAATCCACACATCTCTCAATGGCTACAAAAGATAAGAGTAAAGAAAAATCTGTCTCAAAAAGTATCAGTTGCTCTTTTAGTGTTAATGAAAGCTAGATTAATTAAGTTCACTAAGAGAGTTCTCTTTTAATAAAATACTACTGATACTACTGAAAAACTACTTCTGATTATATCTGTCACGTTGGTAGCAATACTTTAACCAAGTCAGGCATCAGAAACAGACTGAAAACAGTGAAAGAGTCAATACTTTGATCTGACATAAGGTAATTGACTCACAGTGAAGTTTAATTCTCTCTTTTCAGACTGTGATGTCATCAAGTGTGGTGGTTTGAAAGACAAAATATTGGACTCAACATTTCTACCATTAGGCAAACATACTTTAAAACCATTATTATCTATAGGTCAATGCAAAAAACTAGATGGTTGTTACTGAAAGCTAAATTAGATTCCCAAAACTAATGAGCATCTGACTGAAAAGATGGTTAAAAATTTAAACTCCCTACATGATGTTAGAGGGCCAATATTTAAAGTGTTCATCATCAAAATGTGTGTCATTTTGAGGGGTGAAAAAATGGGAGAATTAATACACATAGAGGGATAAATCTTGAGAAACAAATAACCTATCTAGATTATGTAACCCACAGATGTTTCACACTTGAGATTCAATTTTTTCTTCTAAACGTGCATAAGAACAATGACACGATTTTAACTGAAAGGTCTACCAAAATTAATATGGTGTCATAAAGCTTCCAAGAGTTGATACTTGGGGGAAAATATTTTTTAAAAGTAAATATATACTGATTTCCCTGGCCATTTTCTGATTCTTACACAATTCACAGACCAGGGCCCTGCTGAGCCAGATGTTTCATCCACGTACTTAACAATGCTTTATGAACTTCTCTCTTATGAACTTGATGGTCTCCCCTTGAAGAAATTTCTATTCTTAGTAGAAGTTTATATAAATCTAACAAGAATTTTGTCATGCAAAAGTTAGAGCATTATTTCCCAAACAGGAATTACACATATATTAAATGAATGGAAGGATAAAAAAGAACAGCAGATCCAAATACATTTGATCTGCTGAAGCAAATGACTTATGTAAATTCAAACTACAATAAAGACTCGCTGACCTAGGAATTTTTAAGGAATTTTGCAACATCACAGATGTGGAAATTTATTGTGCAGTAAATATCAAGCACCAAGGGCTCAACTTACTTTTGCTGTACAACAGTTTTCTAGCAACAGTTATTTTGGAACAGAATATGGTCCATGCATTTCTCATGTCCTTAGTATTCTCAAGGAAGCTTGTTAGAGAAGATCTCCACTATAATATTTTTGCTTTATAGAAGCAAAACAGGTCCATAGTCTCAGATTATCTACTTAAACATGTTCATTTACTCATGTATCCATTTACCTTATAAATTTGAAAGCATTTGTTTCATAGCACTCACTACTTAGTGTTATTACTCGCCCTCTCACAAATGATTAAGTACTACTGAAGGAAAAAGGTTTTTCCTCAGTCACAAAGAGAATATTTGTGAAAACAAGGGATTAAGACCTGGATTTCCCAAAACACAGACTAGCATTCCCACTCGCACAAACACAAGTACAGAAAATAATGTGACTACCACAATTCAATATTAAATTCATGACACTTTACATGTTGAGAGAGATGGCCCATTAAAAAACAGAAATCATGTCAATATCCTTTGACATTTTTGCTTAGCATCCTCACTTCACTTTCATGCCTCTAAACCTTATTACCTATGTGAATTTACCTTCACATACTCTTTTGTTTTCAGTGCATTCAGAAGATCTCGCACAGGGGCTGACAATGCAAACTCTGCTGCTATTTCAAGATCCTGCAAGTAATGACAAAACAAAAGAATGTGCTTTCAGACTAAATTTCTTTAAAGCATATAAATAAGATGACACTCTGTTAACTTACCTTCCTCAGCATTTTAGCAAAACCAAGAGCTTTGGAGGCTCTTTCTCTAGCTTCATGGAACAGCTCTTTCAGTGCTCGGCTGGTCTCTATAACAGACCTCCTGAAACATTGGCAGAAATGAAGTCACAATGTTGTAATAAATAATATTGCATTTATATAGCCACTAGAAAATAAGAATTATTACATATATGTTAATAGATAAAGCATA
Organism: Manacus vitellinus; assembly: GCF_001715985.3. Classification (NCBI taxonomy): domain Eukaryota; kingdom Metazoa; phylum Chordata; class Aves; order Passeriformes; family Pipridae; genus Manacus; species Manacus vitellinus. The sequence continues at coordinate 123,031 of NW_021940517.1, read as the reverse complement.
GAGAAGATAAATATTTGCAAGCAGCTGACAAATAACTTGAGCTTGTGCAGGCATATTTTTGATAATAAAAAAATTTAATTTAAATATCATTACATAGACAATCTCTCATCCCCTCAACTAAAGAGAAGGTTACTACGTTTCAAACAAATAAAATGATAGTTCATTACTACTGCACACAAAAATACAGCAATAAAGTCTATGGAGCTTTGCATTTACAAAGTTTGTATTCTAAGAAGTAAAATACATTATGTACCTGTCAGAGGTATAGAAACATGAGTAAGTGTGTTTGTTATTATTAAGCCGAAGGGCTTAATACCTGATTTCATCTGATGCAGTACTGTCATCGGCACTGGCCCAAAATTCATCACAACTGTCTTGTAGTCCAGAATCTAAAAAAATTCCCGTAGATTTCAGCAGCATTCCTGCAATATCACTGTAGCAACAGAAATGGGGGAACTTCAGAGTCTTACTCCGGTAACATGGCACCTTAAACTTCTTTCTACTCTGTCTAATGCAAGAGAGCTGTGTTGCCAAGTCCTCCTACAGAAACAAGCAGCGTCTTGGGGCCCTCAGTTACTTTATGTGCACAGGGCTAGCATGAATGAGGACTTTCCATAGAAGCAGTAATTTCTGTTATAGTCAGAGTCAAGGCCACCTGCACATACTGCATCCTATAGCTACAGTCATTGTAATAATCTATAAATTCACAAAGACTATCAGCTGCTTACTGAGGCCTCAAGAACTCCAATCTGGGAACCTTGAACAAGTGCTGACTTGAATACCTATCTGGTACAAATCAACACCATAATCAGAGTAATTAAATAAAACCTACCAAAACAGTTTTCCAGCTTGAGCTTCACCTCCTCTTATATAAGGAGTTATTTCTTTGGTGAAATTCCATTCTTCCTCCAACAGATTTTTTAAACTATGAGATGCTTGAGGTAACTGCTGCAGCATTTGGATCCAGCTTCGCATATAATCAAAGTAAACCTGTACAACAAAAGAGGTAATTTAAAACAGAAATTATTATCTAACATGCAACTAAGGAATAGAACTTCTCAAATCAACAAACAATCTCAGTATTACACAATTTTTAGAAGGTATTTCTACAACAATTTTCATTTGCTATGACTGAAAATGAGCTCCATGTCTCCACGCAAAAGATGCAATTTATGGCTTAGGAAACAGAAAGTGCTACTGAAGTATTAAACTCTATGTCTCCACAATACCTTTCTGAAAATATCGACAGTATCACCACCTTGCTTGCTGTACTGCTATTCACCATTTTATCAGTGTGTATCCACAGTGGTCAGAGTTTCTATATATATATAACAGTCTCTATATCTGTCATTCACTGGATTCCTCCAAAAGGTTTTATCGGAACATACCCTTCTGGATATGGATAAGTGCAATAAACAGCTTTTTGAAATTGTACATTACACTTTGTGTTCCTTGATATCAAGTCTAATCTCTCACCTTTATTTAAATACTACTGTTTTAAAAAATCCAGGTAAGTACAATTGTTCTTCAAACATCTGCCCTTCAGGATCATATGGGATGCCAAAAAATTAACTGTAATTTGTTTCAGTCCAGTAATCCATAACATACAGTAATATTTCTCCTTAGAAATGGTTAAGACACTTTCTATTGGTTTCAAGTATTTTCAGACAACACTGTAATAATGCCAAGATCATAGAATCATAGAATGGTTTGGGTTGGAAGAGGCATTAAAGATCATCCAGTTCCAACCCTCCTGCCATGGGCAGGAACACCTTTCAGTAGACCAGGTTGCTCAAAGACCCATCCAGCCTGGCCTTGAACACTTCCAGGGATGGGGTGTCTCCACCTTCTCTGGGCAACCTGTTCCTGTGCATCACCATCCTCACAGTGAAGAATTTCTTCCTAAAATCTAATCTAATCAAATCAAATCTAAACCTACCCTCTTTCAGTTTAAAGCCATTACCCATCATCTCATCACTGCCTTCCCTGACAATCACTAGACTCTCCATCTTTCTTGTAGGCCCCTTTTAAGTACTGGAAGGTGCTCTAAGGTCTCCACAGAGCCTTCTCCTCTCCAGGTTGAGCAACCCAAACTCAGCCTGTCCTCATAGTGAAGGTGATCCAGCCCTGTGATAATCTTTACAGCCCTCCTCTGGACCTGCTTGAGCAGGTTCATGTCTCTCATACTGGGGACAAACAAAACAGGTAAGGAATTTCAAAATTAACAAGATGAACCATTTTACTTTCACCTAGCCAGGCAATTTCTGCTATAAATGTATAGAAATTTCAGATGCAGATAAAGGCAGGCATGGGGCATAAGAAAATTTAGGTAAAACAGTACATTTTCACCACTGAAAAGCACATAATGGAAAAAATACGTGAATGCTCAGCAATAGATGGTGCCAACAGCTCTGCTGACAAAACACTAGTGGTGAGGTACTGAGGTGTATCTTGGGTTGTCTTTTTTGCCCCTCAGAATAATAGGGACAAAGCGCAGAAGAATAAATTACTGTTGCCTTGAATGTGACTGCTTGTTAAACTAAATTTACTAAAATATATTTCATTTAGTATCTTGCAGAGGCCCAGTGTTTTTCTTGAAAATACTTCTTTTAAATGTACATTTAACTAATTGTAGTAATGAATACACATTAAAAATAAGGTATCAATAATGCATGAATGCAATATCAAGACAGTAAGAGATGTTAGCCAAAAAATCATATTTAATTTTATTCGATATAAAATATTTATTAAAAGTTTAGCTTGAACGTATTGAATTTACAGATCTATATATGAACCATTTTATTGTAAATACAGGCTATTTACAAGTATACTTTACCACAGTTCAGTAAACAAAAATGGGTATTGCTAAAATAATTGCTAAGACAGCCGTGGCTTCTGTTACCTTTACAAGTCCATTAAAACAATAAATAACATTATATCAAAGTAGAACAACAACAAAAAAAAAAAAGCCAAACCAAACAAAAAAACCACAAACAAAAAACTCCCAAAAAACCAAAACCAAACAAAAAAACCACCAAGCCCCAAAAAACTCCCAATAATTACACCTAACTTAACAGATTTCTATTAGCAGTATTCAGATTAATAGACTTACTTGAATTTATTAGCAGTACTCAGATTAATACATTTAATTGGACTCTCCTTTTTGAAGCTTACCATTAACATTTTATGTAGGTCCTCTTCAAAAGCATCAATGTTGCAATCAATCTTTTTTAAGTCATCTAACACCTCCCGTAACATAAACTGGTAATATTGCTTCATTAACAGACCACCCTTCAAAACCTCCTTACACTCTCTCACTAGCTGCAAGAGAAAAACAAAAAAACTGCCATCAGTCAAGACATTACTCTTAAATTCTCCCTGGGAACTGAAAGCTTAATTTGTCAGTTCACTTTGTCTAAATAAGTTAGTTTGTCACTACGTGATTTCTACAGCTTTTTGAAATGAATATGGTTGTTCTACATATCTGCAGAAAAGATGTGACTAGTTTTCCAGAATTATTTAATTGCAATTCCATAATGTACTACATAACTGTAAATGAAGATGGAGGCAGATGTCTCAGACTTTACTCCCTGCACAGGGTCACAAGCAACTTAATGGATAATTAGTTTATAAAGGGGCAAAAGGGCTCACAGTCATCATATCACCAGTTTAAATGCAAGCAAGTCAGGAATAACATGCAATGTGTTTTACATATGCTTAGAGACCTGTGAGACATGTTTTACTACAGTAAATTCACTATTAATCGACTGGGCAGATGCCCATAACTCCAAAATCCAAACCAGATTTGAAAACAGATCATGGGGGTTTTTGTTGCTTCCCTGGGTAAAACGAACATGAGCAAATGTAGAAGTGGTTGCCTTTGGCCAAACAGCTGTCACCCCTCCCTGAAGGCTTAGTCTTTATTTCAAGAGACATGCACAAACACAAAGAGCAAGGATGCTTTCAAACCTACACTAACAAACGCCTTTCTTTCAGAAGTCCTTCCAGTGCTCAGTGTGTATGGTTCTGAAATCGTTATTAGTCTTCAGGTCTGACAATCCCTGATCTTTTCTGAGCAACAACTTCATTAAATCAAGAGACAGGACGAGAGGTTTGGAGGGTCAGAGGGAATGGAATTGTTGGTTGGATAATTTGCTTTTAAAAATCTTCTACAATGGCTATCCTGGCAAAGTAATATATCAATATAGTGGAGTCAATGTATGAGAAATGATAACGGCACAACAGCAAAAAAAATAAGAATGCTCTTAGTACAACAAGAGTCTTTGGAATGTTTTACAGTCCAGAAGACATGTTTTGCTCCCCAGTCTGCAGAGGAAACAAAGCTAATAGTCTGATCTCTCTGTTTGAAACTTAGCAAGTTTAGTGGAAAAGGAAAAAACAAGTAACTTTCTATAAGGTAGAAATCCAAAGCAACACTTTTATATCCCTAACATGTCATATATTTAAAAATTAACGTGCTTTTTCACTCTCCAGTCAATAACATCCAGTTTACTCTGTGTTAACCTATGGGGATTTTTTTTTGCCATTTGATCCAAGTCTATTCCAAAATAAACTCACAAAACTTCATTAAAAATATAGGGGTTTATTTATATAATACTCTTTTATAGGGACATGCTATTAAATAACAGAATATAGGATTTACAAAAAACCTGTAGTTCTAATTTTAAGCGTCAACTTTTGACACTCAAGGCAATGGGCAAACAAAAATACAGTGTATAATGAGCACATGAAAAAATGCACAGCTTAAACTGAAAATATTATCACTATTATTGGTTTGTTTGATGGGTTGCTTTTTGTTTAGGGAGTTCATAGAATAAATCATTTTCTCAAAGCAGGTGGGGCAAGACAAACAATACCTAATTTAATGACTAAACAGAAATAACCCACGTGCACATACACCCATCCAATTCTCAGCACAAATGCTGAATTTGAGAACCATCTTGAACTCTTCAGGTACCACACTACCACCAAATAATGGCAAATTGCCATTAAAAGAGAACAGCTCTCTGATATTACAGCATCACCAGGATTACCAAAGCTAGTGCTGAAAGTGAAATATGGACAAGAAGGCTAAAAATGAAGCTAGAGAGAAAGGAGAGGAGAAAAAGCACATTGTAAGAAGCATATAATCTGTGTTAGTTTTCTTTTTGTGTGTATACTTTCAATTGAATATCAGATTTATTTTTCGTAAATATAACTGACTTGCTAGTAGTACAAAAATTTAACTTCACCTTGGAAAAGTTGAGTAACAGGAGTAGTATGCTTGATACAATCAAACTGTACTCCTACACATTTCAAATAGTACCAAAGAGCAGGAAACACTTAAAGGTCTCAGTGCCTCAAGTAGGGCCCACTAGGTCAGTCACTACAAAACCAAGACTGTGCAATGTTCCTTCTGTACAACAAACAATTCAAGGGATTGGGTTTATTCAACCTTGAGAAAAGAATACATAAAGAGAATCTCATCACGTTTTTCCAATGCCTAGAGGGTAGTTTCAGAGAAAATGAGGGCACTCCTTTCACAAGGATGCATGGTGACCCCACAAAAGACAACAGGTACAAGCTGCTTCAAGGAAATCCTGTCTAAATATAAGGGCGAAAAAAACTCCATTTTACTGGGAGAAAAATTAAACACTGGAACAGACTGGTTGGAGAAGTAGTAGAATCCCTCTCTCACTGCAAGTATTCAGGATTCGACCTAACAAGGACCTGAAATCACAGAATGGGTCAGGTTCGAAGAGACCACACTGGGTCATCTGGTCCAAACTCCCTGCTCAAGCGGGGTCATGCTAGAGCACATTGCGCAAGACTGTGTCCAGATGGTTCTTGCATATCTCCAGTGAGGGAGAATCCACAGTCTTTCTGGGTCATTTATTCCAGCGCTTGGTCACCCGCACAGTAAAGATCTTCCTCATATTCAGGGGGAACTTCCTGTGCAGCAGTTTCTGCCCTGTACCTCTTGTCTTACTGCTTAGCACCACCAAGAAGAGTCTGGCTCTGTTCTCTTGACACCCTCCCTTCAGATACTTACAGAATCATAGAATATCCTAAGTTGGAAGGGACTCATCAAGATCATAGAATCCAACTCCTGACCCTGTGCAAGACACCCCAAGAATCACACCATGTGCCTGAGAGAGTTGTCCAAACACTTCTTGAATTCTGTCCGCCTTGGTGCTGTGACCACTTCCCTGGGGAGCCTGTTCCAGTGACCAACCACTCTCTGGGTGAAAAACTTTTTCCTGTCATCTAACCTAAACCTCCCCTGACTCAGTTTCATGCCATTTCCTTGAATCCTGTCACTGGTCACAAGAGTGAAGAGACTGGCACTTGCCTCTCCACTTCCCGTTGTGAGGTGTTGAAGACTGCAATGAGGTCTCCCCTCAGTCTGCTCCAGGATGAACAGACCAAGTGACCTCAGCCACTCCTCATACGGCTTCCTCCCAAGGCCCTTCACCATCTTTGTTGCCCTCCTTTGGACACTCTCTAATAGCTGAATATCTTTCTTATACTGTGGCACCCAAAACTGCACACAGTATTCAAGGTGAGGCTGCACCAGTGCAGAGCAGAGCAGGACAATCCCCTCCCTAGACTGGCTGGCAACACTTTGTCTGATGCCCCCCAGGACATGGTTGGCCCTCCTGGCTGCCAGGGCACTGCTGACTCATATTCAACTTGCCACCAATCAGGACACCTATGTCCCTTTCTGCAGCACTGCTTTTCAGCATCTCATTCCCTAGTCTATACACACAACCAGGGTTGCCCTGTCTCAGCTGCAGAATCTGGAACTCGCCCTTGTACACTTCATACAGTTGGCGATTGTCCAGTCCTCTAATTTTTCCAGGTCTCTGTGACATCTCTCCGGGTGCAGGAGAAAAAAAAGGGTGCCTTGAGGACTGCGAAGCTGAATGCCTCGCTTGCATCAAAAATCAAAATGAAAACAATTAACAATTTGTCTGCTATTAAAGTCTCCTTAAGCTTGCTCGAGATTTTAGAAATTATAGTTCTTCAGGAAACAAACAGATTTATTTATGAAACATCCTCCACAGCTCCTTTGCCTGTTCAGATATATTGCGTGGGACAGCAAGTATTTGCTGAGTTGAATTCATTTTTTCAATGTCAATAGCAAGGCAGTATACACCACCAAAACAGTCTGTAACAAACGCATTGTTTTCCAGGAAGAAAGTGTAATTTTTACTTAACTGAAAGTCCACAAGGAGCACACAAACTGTTAATGGCAAAAAAATATCTCCAGTCTCTGGAGGATATATTTTGCTTAAAAACAGAGCATGCTATGCAATATTTTACTGTTACTATCACTGTTAAGGTTGAAATTGTAGGTTTCAATCAACGGGGGAAGAAAGGGGAAGAGTGGGGTGGAGGGAGAGAGGACAAATTCATTTGGGACCATAAAGTAATATAGCAATTGATTCTGGAGCAGCAAATAACTGGAATGTGAAATCATAATCAGTCCAAGAGCTTATTTAAATGTTTACCCTTAAAGATGATCCGATAAAACCCTGATCTGGTTATGCTTGCCAGGGAGCTGGGTGATCAGACAAAATCTAGTATATCCTAGACTACACTTTGAAAAATAGTATTGGTCTAAACAGCCAGAAAGCCACCAGAAAACAAATCCTCATACAGTATTTTCAAACAGTGACATGACTGACAATCTTGGGTCACTACCAGCAGCAAATATCAGATATTTATATAATACAATATGCTGGAAAAGATCTTTTTTTGTTGTTGTTTTTCTTCTTAATTAACTTTCATTATGTGACTACTGCATGTTAGCAGATGTCTTACATTTGCAAGAGAAAAACAATCAAATCAAAGACACATATAGAATCATAGAATCAGTCAGGTTGGAAATGATCTCTGAGATCATCAAGTCCAACCCTTGATCCACTACCACCATGGTTACTAGACCATGGCACTAAGTGCCACATCCAGTCTCATCTTAAAAACCTCCAGGGATAGAGAATCCACCACTTCCCTGGGCAGCCCATTCCAATGCCTGATTACCCTCTCTGTAAAGAATTTCTTCCTAATATCTAACCTAAACCTCCCCTGGCACAGCTTAAGACCTTGCCCTCTTGTCGTACTGATAGCTGCCTGGGAGAGGAGACCAACCCCCACCTGGCTACAACCTCCTCTCAGGGAGTTGTAGAGTGATGAGGTCTCCCCTGAGCCTCCTCTTCTCCAGGCTGAACAACCCCAGTTCCCTCAGCCTCTCTTCACCAGAACTTGTGCTCGAGTCCCTTCACCAGCCTTGTTGCTCTTCTCTGGACCTGCTCCAGCACCTCAATATCCTTCCTGAACTGAGGGGCCCAGAACTGGAAACAGTACTCAAGGTGTGGCCTCACCAGTGCTGAGTACAGGGGAACAATCACTTCCCCAGTCCTGCTTACATTGCCAGAGAAACGCAAATGGAGGAAGATGTGCTGAAGAAGGATATATAGCTTATAATGCAAATGGAACAAATACCATTTACCTTCGCTGGTTAATAATTTTTTTAATCACCAGTTTTGATTTGGAAGCCTAAATCAGAGAGGTATATATGACCAGTCGTTTACTATGTAAAAAGCAGATCTCCGTATGAAATACAAGACTACTTACAGAAGTTATTACATAATTATGCATTGTGTTTTCTTACACTAATCTTCTTTAAACTGACAACTGTATCATAATGAAATGACAAAGTAATTTCCAACACAAAATATATATTAAAAAAAACAATTGAAGCAAACCTGTTTAATACTCAAAAGAGATGGTTCCCCAGCAGGTCTTTGTTCCAATCTTAGCTTGAGACATTCATGGATAACATTGAGCAGGACTCGGCAAAGGACCAAGAATGCAGGTTCAAAGGAAGGTAAATCCATGGATTTCAACTCTTCCCATGATACTGCGCTGCATTTTTGCTCGCAACAAGGTGGGAAATTTAGTAACTGCACATAATCTGAACACAACATGGGATCTGGAAACTCTGAAAACTGTAAAAAGAAAGAGGTATCGTGAAAAGCATCCTTAAAATTCTTTTGGATTTTGCATTTGTTTAAAGTAGCATCATAAAAGTCTATTTTTAAAAGGTAATATTCTACTAACTGGTAAGTCAACCACAGAAGTTCCATGTTTATATTGTTGGAGGTTTCTTAAAGTTGGGTTTTGTAGTGGTTTTTTGTGGGTTTTGGTTGGTTTTTTTTGTTTGTTTGTTCGTGTTTTTTTAAGGATCACCAGTCTGAGGAAAAACAATTCTGACCCTTGGAGTGAAGAAAATCTCTTACTTAATGTTTCTGTTATGTCTGTATCTAGAGAAACAAGTGTGCACTTGGCTATATCAGGTGAGTAACCTTGTTCTCTTTCAAATACATAACACATATATTACATAAAACTCCACATTAAAATTGAAAGCTATATTCAAGAAAATGCCACTAGCCAAAATACTTAACAAAATAACTTGTGAACTTTGACAGATTTTAAATTGAAACTGTTTGAAAAAGAAAGATAAAATATAAAGAGATTAAGTTGCTTGGTTTTGTTTTTTTTTAATAACTTCTCATTTAAATGAAAATTACATTCAAAGAAAATGATTTTTTAGTTAGAGAAAATAGTTGAGATTATCTGAAATAAACATCCTAGACATCGAAGTATCTGGTGATAACATTCTAAGCAAGGCTGTACATGGAGGCACTCTAGGGTTTAATTTAGAAAGAAAAGCTGGACTACGGTACATGTGCATCTTCTAAAGATAACACACTGGTCATCATCTAAGGATAAGATTTATTTCAGATTAAGTTTGTTTTATTCTTATTCTCATTTCACACTGCTAACTACGACACTTAAATATCCTTCACTAATATAGCAGACATAACTAGCATTTTTTAGGTTTTTCTTCAGTGCCAAGTAACATCACTACAAAAGAGAGAAAAACATTACCAGAAATTAGATCAATCATAAAGTACTCCCTAGAAAGTTAAAAAAAATGAACCAACTTTTAAGCTTATTATCTAGTAGAAAATTAACACACATATAGGAATGTATTTTCTTAGATGGAATATTAATGTCTTCTTTTTACTAACTCTCTTAAAAATAAACTAGCACTAGATATATAGCACTAGAACAGCACCAGGGAAAGATTTTTATACAAGAAGTTTTCATTAACAACAATCATGAAAATACTACACTTTCACAATACAACAAAAACTTAAGAAATACAGTCCTCACTGTGATGCAAATATAGTGTTGTAAAATTTAGTTCTTATAAGAAATATTAAAGAGCTAGTCTGTGAGCAAGAATAACAATGAAATTGAATAAATTTGTTATATCATTTTCTAATATCAAGGATAACAGTAGATGACATTAGGGCTTAGTATTAGACACCTAAACTTCTATTGTTCAATTTGACTCATATCAATCTTCTGCAGGGCTAATCTGAAATGTTTCAAGTATTTACTAGATACTTCTTAAAAAAAAACCAAGAAAAAGTCTAAGCCATTTATTGAGATCATACATAGAATCCATACTCAAAAGTGCAGCAAGTAGAATAAACAAGAAACAGGGTACACAAGCTTAAATACTGTTCTATAAAACAACATCTCTGATTTTGTAAGCTAAAGTAAGAACTATTAACCATCTTCATTAAGAATCAAATTGTACAACTTCTACACAAAATGGACTGCATAGTGCCTAGAGCCTTGTGAAAGTATCAGAGCCTATGACGAATCAAACTTAACACTAAAAATAGCCATCTGTATAAAAATTTACACATATTTAAGATGAAATGAGCATTAAAATATACACAGTGGAAGACTCCAGAAAGCACATTTTAGACATGATTTAGACAGTGTTTAAGCAACAGACATGAAAGTATGTCTAGAGACTGTAAAGTGTAAGTACACATGTAAACACAGTATCAAAATATCAAAGTCACAGAAGGAACAAAGATTAACAGAATACTCACAACTCTGTCTGCACACAAATATCAAACTAAACTGCACTAAAAGAAACCCCCAAAGTATTGTCAATTGCAAAGACCAAGCAATTCAAAACCATCTCTTCCATTTTAATACAACATCATCTTTTGCTGCAGTGGGTACTATACTTCTGACAAAGTGTAGGTTTTTTTTGACAACCTTCTTTAAATTTTGGAGCAGGGAAGAAGTCTGCAGTTTTCTAACATTCACTTTAAGTCATGAAGTCATTTCTTAAAAAAGACCAATATTCAAAAAAAATGTAATTACTGAAAATGAACATTCAAAGTAGTCCCAAGGGTAGAGAAGGAGGGAGAAAAGATTAACCTTACATCTTACGAAAGTCATTCAACACTAAAGTACCAAACAGTTTAATTCTGCAAAGCTGCAGGAAAGACTTTAGCTACTTAATATTTCATTAACTTTTTTTAAGAGCCCTTATGCAGTCAAAATTTGAGGTATTTAGCAGTTCCGTAAATATACTCCAAGTGGTTTTCAATTCTCTCAAACTATGTCTTATTTACTTTGATTTTTTTAAAAGGTATTTCTGCCTACATATGAAGCTGAACTGTAACATATCTGCAAGTTTTTCTTATGCGTTTGACTCTAAGAAAATCTTCATGTATTTCTAATGCAAATTTTCTAGAACACAAACTGAAACCAATTAGAGAGTAAATAAAAATTCAACTTATAGCTTCATTTCTACAGTAATACCTACACTATGAACAGTACAAATAAAAACTTTCAAAATAAAATATTTTATAAATTTATTAATCCTAAAAAAATAACCTCTGAGGGAGATAGACAATTCTTATTCCTTTTACAAATGTGACAGTCAACAATAAGATATCAACAACATATCAAAGACCACATATGGTATCTGTATTAGAATGGGTATGTTGGCTAAGAGATGCCTTCATCTAGAATTTATGGTTAGGTCCCACACACTGTGCCACTTTATCAAGGAGGGTAAGTAATCCTTACCACCAATTCTTTCTAGTATAAAAATGTCTACAAGTTAGATAACAGTTTATATTTAGAAACAATACTCAGCCTTGAAAGAAGTAGTGACCACATCTTACAATATGAAACTTCACCTACTGTCCTTCATTTACTGCTTAATTCCCAATTTGATTTTATTAACTCACAACAATTCTTAATTAAGAATGTAAAATGACTCAAAGAAAAACAGTAATTAAACTAAGAGCCAGCTGAAGAATGCAACATGCTAACATGATTTGTTTTCACAGATTTCAAGGTTGAGAGTCCGTTCATTTATCCTGTCTGTCCCCAGGCATAATGTGCCATCACAATACTTCATTTATTTAGATGAGAAAAAACCCAGAACTGTAGTGACATTTTTATAAAAGATATCTTGCAGAAAGATATCAAGTCTTGAAGAAAAATGACCACCTCCATAGCTGATTTTTCCTAACAACCCAACTACTGTGCTTAATTTTTCACTGTAATTTTTCAGATTTGTTGCCTTAGACATTAGAAAACATAATGAATAAAGATGTTAACATAAAAATGTCATTTCAGTTACAGAGAATAACACAGAACCAGCTTTGGGCTTCACACAAACTGCAGTTCAGGTCAAACAACAGATTCATTTCTGGGCCTCATAATATACACTGTCTTTCAAAGACCAACAGAGCAAGCAAAACTTTCATAAGATCCCAATTCACATATGTGCAGCTAGAAACAGAGTAAGGAGGCACTCCTGTTATCCGTTTACAGTAGTAGCAACCTACCTCCAGCTGGTGATCACTCCTTACCAACGCCATACGAGCCCTTTGCAATGAACCATGCATTAGCTTGTGCAGTCTTAAAATTAGTTTTCTCAACCCCATTTGCTTCAGTGCTTTATCAACAAACGGCCTGTAAATAGAGGTCAAACAGTGTTGGCTGCAGCTTCCCTCAGCACTGCCTTCTGGAATAACCCAAGAGGTGGAGTCATCCTCAGATTCAAGCCTATCAAGCCTCCTTGAATGGTCCTGAAAGTCAAAATTTGGTTTATTAGTAAAACTGTTCTCGATGGCTTGTCTAAGTTCTTCAACATTCTCCTCAGAGATTTGTTCTTCCCCATCACTCTCCTCTGTGCAAGTTCCTGAGGATTCCTTTACTTCTGTTTCCCTATAAAATTCTTCATCCCCTGGATCATTGTCCTTAGATGGTCGAGGAGAAGGAATTTCAAACACTGGCCAGCCAATGTCAGAAAGATTTTTGATGCCCAATACAGTTCCCATAATCCTTAGCTTCTGATTTAAGTCTTTTGTAATATTTAACCATAGACAGAGTGCCTGCACCCTGTCTTGGAAGTCCTTTGCAGCATACTTTTCATAGTCCTTTTGAAGAGCCTGAAGAGATGGATAAAGTGCTTCCATATACTCCAGCAGCTCCATTATTCGCTTTACTTGCTCAAATGAGACCCGCTGGCGATGGAGGTGTTCATGGTAACTCGAGTAACCCAAAGCACTAGTTCCATGTGTTGATTTGCAAACTCCTTCTCCTGAAGTACCATTGAGACTGGCTCCATTTTTTACACAGGAGAAGCTTCCGTAGTCCACTTTGAAGGTGAGGATTTCATTGATGATATCAGGGATAGCTTGACGGGCTGCATAGAGATAGAGGTCTTGGTCATTAATGCTCCGGCCAGCATGCCATGCTTGCAGCTCCAGCCAGATCAGTTCATTAGATCGGTTCAGCCAGACAGAAGAAGTGTTTTCCTGCCCTCTTTGCTCCCTGTCCTTTTTCTTTGAGACTGAGGTAAGTTTTAACAAAAGCCGCAGGGTTTCAAAGAATTTTAAACGATCTGCTGGGCAATCACTCCTAGAAGTCTGGCGTGTAGTTCTGGGTATTGGCATGGGCACAGAGACTGGAAGCTTAGCATTGCTACAGCCAAGGCTGAGGTAAGGCTTATTGAGATCAACATCTGGAATTGTCTTTTTTGGCAGAGACCCACTAACTGAGTCTAACATAAATGAGCACTGCACATTTTTCTTATGATCTCGTTCTGTTGTCCTTAGAGCATCTCTGATCTTTTTCCCTTGCTTATAGCTGTGCTCTTCCACATTCTCGATCGTTTTCCCACTGTCTTTATGCAAAGACTGAGTTGGCACACTCATCTTTTCTGTAAGAAAAGAAAAAGGATGTGACTGCAGCAACAAAAAAAAGCATTGTTCAAGTCAGCACCCGATCTCATTTCTTAGGTTGAGCATAACATTGTTTAATACCAATAAAACAAAACAGGTATGGATGGAAGTAAAATACATTCTTAAAAGTTACCATTACTATAATCTAAATCAATAGTAGCACCACAGGATTTTTTTTTCTCTTGCTTTACCTCTTTTATAGAAAGGACATCAGAGAATTTTCATTATCCTGACTATGCCATCTACTGAGAACAGAGTATGATCAAAAGGAAAAGAATGGTTTCCAAGTTCATTTTCTACACATTTGTCACACAACCTCCCAAACAAAAACTCAAAATGCAACAAAGCATTATTAAGGATCAAAGTCAAAGAGAATTAAAGAGACTCCATTGCACATGCAATTTCATAAAAACTGGAGCATACATAAATTTCAGCCTGAATGCACCAATCCTGCCTCTTGGGGAGATTCATCTCAGTTCTGGGAAGCCTTCCGTAGACTTTAAGGCAGATTAGAAATTAATCAATTTCTAACAGCACTTTGATGTTGAGGATTTTGGTGACCTTGCAAAATAAATTAAAATCTTTTTAAAGATTTTTAAAGATCACTTTCTGAACTTACATTCTACACAGAGGGTCGTCTAGATCCCTTCAGTTTCTATTTTTAACATGTTATTCTCCTTCACCCTTAATCTTCAGATCTCCCCACTCCACCAAAACACATTGAAAGAAAGGTAAGTTAAAAAGTATTCATTATTACACATCCAAAGTGCCCTAAAGTTCATCATTCTTAACAAAGTAGAGGCACAATAATCTACAAATTGTTTCAGAAGCCTCTTTTTATAAAATAAACAGACACCAATGATTCAAATACACCTGACAGCTCTGCAATAAATATCAGTGCTATAACTGCATGAGTTCCTGCTACTAATTTTATTCCGGTATTGTAATACAGACTTAAATTAATTTGTAAAAAGAGTTCAGCTGTACTAATAAATTCTGAGTTAGAATTACCTTTAATGCTACAGGGGGCAGGAGGTTTCACAACCAAGTCATTGTTGGTTGGTGAGGAAGGGCACATGGTAGAACAAGATCTTAAAGGTCATTAAAAGAAAATATGATAAAATGAACGTGAGGAACCTGATGGGGGTAAGAAAGTAGGGTCAACAGTGGTTCTCCTTCAAGTATGAAGCTGCAGAAGTTTTAGACTAGAAAGTAGACATAGGCAGTGCTTTGTACATAGTACCTGAGAACCTAACAGTTCAGTAAGTAAGCAAGTATTTATGGCCTCAGGAGACACAAAGATGTCTTATGAGTACCTCTGAACTGCATTTAGTTTAGAAAACGTGATTCCCAGAGGTTGTGGGCTACAGGAGAAACAATTCAGAAACTAAACAGATTATTGCATAAATTTAGGTTTTGACACTATATGCCAGTTACAAGAAATTTGGTGTGACAAATTAAATATCAGAGGTGCAAGTAAGCAAGGCCCTAATGCCCAAAATTCATTCAGTTGTCTAAATAAAGGAGAGATACCTTACATCTGTTATTTGTTAACATCTGAAAAGTAATTCAAATTTATTTTTTTAAAGTGTACATCAAACTAATCCCTGAAGGAATTTTCTTACAAGAAGTATAACCTATTCTATTTCAATAAGAGCATATGCACACACATTCAAGGCCAACCAACCAGTCCGCAAGTTTTAGGTTTTGAGGTGGCTTTTTTTTTTTCCTCCATAATACAGAATAACTTCTCTGAGATTGTTCACATAGGCAAAGGAAAAAAAAAAACAACGAACTTTATGAACTTTACAGAAGAAGATATTTTATACAGTCCTACCCAATTCATCATAAAAAACCCCAAACATATTTTAAGACACACAGCAACCAAGAATAGGATATTCTCATGTCAGAAGTAAGAACCATTCTCTCACAAATAGAGAGACCTTGCTCCAAAAAATCAAAGTCTATTAGCAGGGTTAAACAACTCCCTATTTCTCATAAAGGTATCAATCTTCAATATGTGCTCAGCAGCAAAGGCTAACAATGAAATATAATACATTACAGTTCTTTAGTATCACAATGTCTCTGTTTAGAAATTAACTTTCTTTTAAAGCACAGAAAGAAACAAGAAGAAATAATCACCAAAAGCAAGAAAAGTTTATGTAACCACTAAATACAGAACTAAATAGGATTAATGTTACAAATGAAGAGTTTTCCTGGTTTTTAAATGTGTCTTTTACCAAAGTTAAAGAAGATTAATAATTCCAATGCCTACAGTTAACTGGCAAGAACAACAATATTTCTCTTCAATTTAGTATAAGGAAGAGGTCTTTTGGTAAATGTTCTCTTCAGTGACATCATTCGGAGGTTGTATGAAGTGAAAGGAAACCAGAAGCTTTGGAAAATGTTTGTATTGGCCCTTCTTTTATTATGAACTTGCATTCCACAGCTCTATGCAACTAAAGAACCGACTGTATTCCCTTATTCACACTAAACAATTTACCTTTTTCTTCCCTACATTTTACCTCAGAAATGTAATCCTTGCCATGCACTCTGTGATAATGTTTCCTGTTTCATGTGAAGCAACTTTATAAATTGCTTCCAAAACATCAACTGACAACAGTCAAGCTGCCATAACTCTGGCAAATAATCTTGTCTGAAGTATTTAAAAAAAAAAATAATAATAAATTAAACAAATAACAACACCCACACACACAAAACTAGGCATATTCTGTATGAAAATACTGAACATAAAATCTTAAATGGCTTTTTTACACCTATCCAAGTTCAACAAAACCAGTAAAGTTGCACATTTTTCTTTTTTTTCTTAGAAGGACAGCTTGAAAAGATGTACCTACTGAATGGTTTTTAAACTGTCTTTTCAACAAACAATTCCCATATTCTGTATCTGCTTATAATAAAAAAATGCTTAAAAATTCATACTTTAAGATACAAAAGCTTTATTATTAGATATCATTACTTAGTGGAATTAGGAAAAAAAAAACCACATATCAAGTATCTTTTGGTTTTTCCTCTTGTTATCACTTTATGACTGAAGAGTCAGCAGAAGCAAGCAGGAGTAACTACACTCTAATTGCTTCGGTGACATTAAAGAGTAATCACCAAAAACTGTATTTTTCAATAAACAGCCTGTGAACTGCTTCAGAACATGAAATTTGGGCAGAGAAGCAACTACACCATTACTAGAGATCACAGAACCACAGAAAAAAAAAAAGTGACTGAAAAATACCTCTGAAGGTCATTTTTTTCCAACTTCCTGGTCAAAGCTTGGTTTATTTCAAAACTAGTTTAGCCTGCTCATGATCCTATCCAGTTCTGTTTTAGAAACCTCCTGAGATGAAGATTTAACAACCCAAAAATCCCTGTGGCAAACTGTTCACTGTTTGAGTACTCCCATAGCAAAAGTTTTCTTTTAATAACCCAAAGAGTTTTTTCCCTTGTTGCAACTTATGGCAGCTGCCTCCTGTCCTTTCACTGCACCTCAGTATCTGGGTCCATCTTCTGTATATCCCCCTCCATCAGATAATGACAGGCTATTGCTATGACTTTATGATCATTTTGGGAAAAAACCTCAAGACACCACACCTACCTTTCAAAGTGGAGCGGTTAGCAGGTCTCCCAATGTTATTTTTCTGATGCTTTGTTGACATACGCTTCATCTGGCGGGGTGTACTAGGAGGAGAGGTTCCATAGAAGGTGTCAGCACTTGCTTCATCTGATAACTCCTCAGGGTCACATTCAGAGATCTTGCAAGTAGCATCTTCTGATTTGCACTCTTTCCTGTAGAGAACAAGACAGACCATGATGTTCAAGCTAAAGAACTTTTACTGGCAATTCATCCATAAAACCCAGCCACAGTCAACCTTCTATATTTTACTGCCACATCCACGTATACTTACCCCAAGTTTTCACACCCATATGGACAACTTTCTAAACAAATTATAGGCAACATACAAAGATGATAGTATAGGCAGAGGAGAACATACTGTAAACATACATGTACAAGGAATATATTTCTTTCTGAAAAAGCTTGTTGCAAGCCTAAACTAAGAGGTATATGAAACAAAGATTCAAATATACAAATATAATGCAAAACAGTCAATCTAATCAGCAGCAGGAACAACGGCAGAGGTTTTTCCCTTCCATCCTCCAACCCCTTAACCCATGCATACCACAAAGGTAACTTCTCAGTTGACTGAAAAGGCTCTCCTACCCTTCACAAAACTTATCTAGCATAGGACACCTGAACGTATTTTCCACAGAACTTAACATTAAGTATATTAATACCATTGATACCACATATAAATATCATCACTCCCCAATGGTGCCATACAAGGAATTCTCTTGCTTTAACACATACCTGGGACAAGAACACGCACCAGTAGCTTCAAAGAGAGAAAAGAAAGTTTGCCTCCATCCTTTCATGTATTTCTGAAGCAGGTATGCAAATAACAACTTGACTCTATATAACTCTCAATAACTCCAGTAAAACACACTGAGGCAAAGACACTGATCTAAATCAAAGTGCTACCAGTACCCTCTAACTCCAATTTCACTTGAATCACAAATGACATTTTACTTGCCTTTATTTTTGAGGCAGATAAGGAATGTTACTCATGCTCTGGTGGAACGAGTCCGAATTACTGCAGCAAGAAACATGCCAGAATATTGCCAGCTAATAGAACAGCACTAAGGCTAACAAAACAAAACCAAACAGATACTGTACTTTTTGTTTATCTTTAGCTATAAACAGAAATAAATACCTTAGCATGCAGAACAATTATGTTCTCTACAAAGCCACAGGAACATTTAGTGCATGAAATTACTCTTCTCACATTAGAGCTTTGAGAAGGCAGCAGGCAAAGAGATTACCCAAGGTTAGAGGTTACCCAAGAAAAACGACTCAGGTGGTACTGTAGCACCACCTGTAGTCTAAGGAGAGCCCTACAGTGAATTTAATCACAATGGCAACCACACACAATTACCAACACTTTTAGTCTAGTTTCCTTGCCTTGCGAAATTGTGCTGTTGGTGTGTTTTTCAGCAATCCAATTTAACCAACACCCACTGACCAAACACAACAAAAAGTCTTACTTTGATCCTACAAATCTTGTGAAAATAGGTGGGTGAAAAAGAGAAATGGATCTTGTAAGAGCTGAGGTGGGAAAGTGCAACTCAAGTTCACATCTTTTTGGCACCAGAAAAATTTTATTCCTGAGATCTCTAGCAAACAGCCCTACTGCAGAAAACAGAGCAGAGAACACCCCTCTGATTTTGCCGAAGGCAAATCAACCACAAGAGACTAAACCACATAAAACAGAAGTCATTAGTTTCAGTGCTTATGAAGCTATTTACTTTTTCAGTGACCTCACTAGCCTGGCAAGGCATAGGATGGGGTGCTGATGTCCTGTGGGGCCCGGCAGAACACATCCTGTGGCACTTGCATTAGGTGTCCAAGGCAGTTTTAAACTAGGATAAGTTACCTTGTTATGAAAGACTAGTGAAAACACTGTTTTTCTTCTGTTTTTAAGTAAGCAACCTCTTCAAAAAATATAACGATCAAACCTCTTCACCAGGCTGAATTAGGCGATCTTTAAAGAACATAAGCTGGTTATTTCAATCATCCCTGGAGGCATTTAAAAGACCTGCAGCTGTGGCCCTCAGGGACATGGTTTAGTGGTGGACTTGGATGTATTACTTTACAGTTGGACTCGATCTTAGAGGTCTTTTTCAACCTAAATGTTTCCATAATTCTACTTTGTTTGTTTCTTGCTATGTCCAGTAAGAAGGCATGAATGCCAGAAGTATTCAAATCACCCTCCAACCTCACACCTGAATTACACACTTACCTATACAGCGACATCCAGTATGACTTACTTAACATTTGGCCATTTTTTCTAGGTAATTTAGTAAGCTGTTCTTTACTTTGGTAGAAAGCATAGCAGAGATCACAGAACATGCAGCACTTGAAGTCAGATCACAAAACAGCAATCACACTCTACAGAACCACTCCTGTTAGCAGCTGACGAGATGATCTAACCAAAGCTGGCTGGCCTGCTTAGAGAGACAAAGGCACAGGTTGCAACCCAAGTTTAAAAATTCAGCATGCTCAGTTTAGGGTTCGTGTGCAAAGACTACACCTCAGCTCAGAGCTCAGATCAATGATGCCAGTGAACACAAAGACTCAGTTTCACCAGTGCAAGCCTTATTGTACAACAGTGCACTAAATATACAGGGTCTGAACTAAAGCAGCTACATGCTAGTATCAATTTTTCTCATCCGTACAACACCGGACATACACGATCATCAGCAGGAACACTCTGGTATTAAAACCAGTCATAATTTTTACAGATTACTGACATAGCATTTGCAATGTTTGTGTGTTATTTACCGTCATGAACTAACCACAGACTAATTAAATCTGCCAGCCTATAAAATGCAGTGCTGGCAAACCCGAATCAGATTACAGTGTTGGTTATTACACAGAATTGTGGTTCCTAAATACTGTTGCAACCAGAGTTGGGAAACATTAATCACAGCTAATTTCTTCTTTGCCACCAAGAACTGCAGATTCCCGCCCACCCCCCAGCACTGAGGACCATCCTAATCTTAATTAGCCATATACTGGAAAAGTGAAAGCTAGAAATGTGACAACTGCTGTTACTATTTGACAATAACAGTCTAAACCCAATCCTTACAAGGAAAACTAGAAGTGTAGAGTTTTCACAGCAGTCTGTTTACAGGCTGCTCTTAGCCTCAATTTTAATGAGCAAAATGCTTCTCAGCAATTTTACCCTAGGAACATAGGAAAGATAGTAGCCAGGATGCCTAAATCAGAAATACTGGGAAAGCTGCAAGAGCAGTATGGTAAAAGCAACAACCAAAGCAAAATACCTTGACAGCTCTGGAACGCACCAAAAAAAAAAAAATCAACAAACCAAGAACATTTCCAATAAGTAACTACTTTATGTTACACCAGGGTGTATTTCAACCAGAATCTGAAAAGATAGAATACAAAATTTCTTTATTTTGCATATGCAGATGACAACAGGATTTTATTTTTACTTTTTTAACTGTGATAGCAATGTATCTACAATTCCAGCTCAACCATGAAAACTAGATTAATATTATAGATTTTCAAAGGTCTGCAAACAAAAATGGGAGAGTGGTAAAACTGTCGTATGAAATTTGAAGCAGTAGGAGAGGGAGCAAAAGGCTGGTAACCACTGCTATTGATAAAGGCCATAAGCCTTTGGAAAAATGCAGTCATTTATCACTAGAAATAAAATAACAAATGGAAAGACCATTGAAGATCACATAGGGACATCTTATAATTAACTAGGCTAAAGTCACACAGTATGATTTTTAACCAGTACTAACTTTTGCACTTTACTGAAGCATTATGCAAACTTTCAATGTTGGTAACAACCATTAATAAGAGGTCATGCTAAAAACTGTAACAGCTATATGGGGGATACATCTCTTTACTCTTCCCTTTACATCAGCCACCCTCCTCATAAGCAGGAGTTCAATGACATTAGGCACATACACAATTAACTCAGGTTCAGCCATTGCTTATCATCCCACACACAGCTTAAAAGTACCTCCAGTACTCTACCTCCAGTAGAGGTCAACTGACTGAACTACAAGCAAGTAGTGATAAATTTGATTTAGGCACTTACCACACAGTAGCCAGTATAATCACCCTCCACAACCATTTGGAAGCTGTCTGCTCCATAGACAGATGCCACAAACAGCTTCCTGCAGTTTCCAAGACATTGCACCATGCAGACATCAGTAAGGCTCTTTCTCAAGACTTCTTATGGCACCCTGCCATTTCCATACAGAGATCTCTACAAGGTCTACCATCAAATTACCAAGTACCAGCTCTGGACATTCAGCGTCCGACTTAAAGGCAAAGTGTCTATTTTTCAAATACATACTCCTTAACTTGGATGCAGCTTGATAATTACAGTATGTAGGAAGACAAAGCTACATAGTCTGTTTTTATTTATGTCTATTCCCAATTAGCTAGACTAGCAGAAAACACAGGCACTACACACTGTCAATCACATCTTTTTAAAGTTAAGGTAGCTCTACCTAAAGGTAGTCACAATCATTCCATTTCAAAGATAAACAATATTCTGATAAGAACTGTCATCATCTCACAGCTGCTGGTAATGCAAAGAGCAAACAGAATTTTTAGGTACCCAACTCTACATCTGTTAAAACTGAAAAACAGTAATGAAGATACTTGACCTTGTTTTCACATTTGAATCTCAGACACCCGCGCTCAGCATTTCTGAGCAGTCAACGTTAAATCTTAGTCACCAATAAGCTGTCATTGCTGCCAACATATTAATAAGACTCTTAGAAACTTGGTAATATACTTCATAAGATTTTTAACAGTATAATTAAATTAGACTTGAAACTAAGGATATGTTTGGCTCTATAATTTGTTATCCTCAAGATAATTTGGATAAGCTAGAGGAAAGTACCAAGTTTGGGGTTTTGTTTGAACAAGAATCACTACCACAAAGATAAACTGCAAATACGGTCCTCCTTAAAGTTCTTCTAGTGTAAAAATTTGAAACAAACAAGAAAGTCTTCAAATTATGAAGGGCAAATGCAATTAGACTTGTAAAAAGCACCACATGTGCACTAAAGCCTGAATCAGCTTCCTCCTGAGAAAAAAAAAAAAAAGCTTTATTACTTCTGGAAAATATCACTTCTTAGCAAATGAATGACATGGTTTTGGGTAAGGAGTTGGAAGCAGTATCTGTTAGCTGTTGCCTTTCCAAATTTTAGAGAGAATCTATGCCACATCCCACCAGTAGAACAAAAATATCTGAAAGCAACTTCAAGTTAGAAGGGAGAACAATAACAACAGCTTTGGTGTTCCAAGTTTCTAGTTCACAAGGAATCTTGTAACCATTACTTTACTGCAGATAACTTGACAATAAAGCCTGGCAGAAAATCATCTAACAGTACTCTCTACTGAAAAAGAGGAACTTCAGAGTACCATCCCTTCTGGCATGTATAAACTAAAAAAGGCAGAAACAAAGCAAAAAAAATAATAACATTCTTCTCTGAAGAACTTGCTGCCTCCCCAACTCTTCCTTCAGTTGGTAAGTATAAAACAAGATTGCTAACTCCTTCCATTTCTGTTTTTCAAGCAAGTTTCTCTAACTCAATTTGTGTATTCCTATGATCACCCTTATAGCTGCACTACTCTTCCTTTCTACAGGAGGTGACTAATCCTATCTAGTTAAATGCATCCATTTCCCAGCTCTCCTGAAAGCTAAGACATAAATATTTATGAGGGTCACATTCAACCTTTCATTGATTTCTCTAACCATAAAAGCAGATAATACTTAAAGCACACAAATGTCAAGGCTAAAATGAACAGCAGGAAAGAACACAAACTTAAAACTTGATCAACCTGTGATTAGCTCAGTTGGTTGGAGCATGGTGCTAATAACACCAAGGTCATTAGTTTGACCCCCATATGGGCCATTCACTAAAGAGCTGGACTTTATGGTTCTTGTGGGTGCCTTCCAACTCAGAATATTCTGTGATTCTAACTTACCTTAAAATTGGAAGAAAGTTTGAAGGAGACAGAGATCCTAAAAATAATGCCTGGAGGTGATCCGAGTAAATGAAAAAATATTTTGTCATGTTGTTGTCTTAAAAGAACATTTTAAGGCAAAAATCTAGGGCTTTTCTGTATTCACTAAGTATTTCAAAACTACATTTTAAAGAAGATACAGTACCAGCCTAACAATTTCAGTTTTAAGAAATATTCAAATTCAAATTTAGTTGTACATAGCTACAATTTTTTCTCCCTGAGGAATCAGGGCAAAGGCAGAACATGTGATCATTTGTCTCTGTCATCTAGGAATGAACCACCAGCATGCTGGGGAAAAAAGGATGACACCTGGGCAGGATGTGGGAGGGTAGAGAATTTACTTAGAACAGATAGTAATTTTACAATTTACTGCTGACACAAAATGCAAAAAAAGCACTTGCATCTTTCATCAAGTAAGTCTGCAGATGCAAATCTTACAGAATCTAAGTTTTCATTAGAACAGTTTATGGCAGAGACACTTGTAAGAGCATAAAAGCCACGAGGTAATAATAAAAAAAAACACTTTGAAAATCAAGTATGAAATGTAATGAAGCTTACTCATACAATATTTTACAGTACAGAACCTCAGAAATTACCAACATTATGGTCACAGTAAGATGACACAAGAAGGGGAATCTGTTCCCATGCACCTTTTGCCTCCCACGTTGCACATCCCTGCCCTCTGTGCACAGAAGTCAACCATCATGTGACGTCAGCCACCAAGCTAACAGTGAAAAAGAAACAATTTTGGTGCATCATTTACCTGTCAGACCAATTTGCAGGACACGTGACTGCTAGATCCAGAAAGAACGCAGTGGAGGACCTTGGCTTCCTTTTGTAGGGAAACCAGGGGAGAAAGCAACCTGCTGAGTGTAAAGTGAAATCGTGCCTTCAGTCACTCTGTTCTGGCTGCACTGAAGCCATTTACAAGACTGTCTGTCCCTTCTGCTTCCCACTTGGTCAGAAGTCACCAGCAACCAAGATGCACAGCTATAACTGAAAGTAGGGCCCTTGGTTCTTCACTGGTGCTGCTGAAACGATCCAGCTTAGCCGGAATGTCTTTGTGTGCAGGATTTTTCCCAACTTCAACCACTTTAATTTTGCTTAGGCGACCAAATGTTACACTAGCAAGTTTCATATGGCAGACATTCCTAGTCCACGGACGGGAAGTGATGGATGTCAGGAGATGACAATAGTGATTTCTAATCGGAGTCAACTGCAAAACCAATGCAAATTTTTACTTGCAGAAATAATAAAAGCAAAATACTTGGGCAGGAAGATGGTTAAGGTAATACCTGTATCACCACCAAGAATTGATTGATTATGTAGCTCCAGTAACTTATTTACAAATTAACCTATGAATAGAAACACTAAAACTTCATCAGAAAATAGTCACGATGTATCAGTAGCACTTTAAAAGCCATGCTTTGCTCACTATTTACACCTTGTTTATCTTTGAAGACCAACCTGTAGCACAGTTGCCCAAATACAGACACTCAAGGCTGCTATGAACCCCTTGCCACCCACTTCCAAACTACAGGTTTATACTACAGCAGCCTTGCTAACAGTTAAGAACCAAGCACAATAAATTCTAGATCAGCTAACTCCTGGGAGAAATATAAGGCAAGTATTTCTGTTGCAACGCAAATAGTGGTTTAGAGCAGGACTTCACCGTGACAGAGGAACCACTACTTCTCCAGAAATCAACAAGGAAAAATATAAAAAAGTCATTATTGGGGAAAAGACTAATGTAAAGCTTAGAGCTAAATAGCTACGCTTTAACTGATTCCCAATGACAACTCTTCCCCTTTGGTAACTCTCAATTAAGCTTTTTAATTAGAACAGAAGGACCCAGCAAGTGTGGACACACTTCATTTCTACAACAGGCCTCAAGCACATGTCTCATCAGCCAGTGCTGCCCATTACAAAGTTCCTTACAGCACTACTGCACTCACTAGCAAATTTTAGCTTAAGAGAGAAAGTCAAAGAAAATTTTCTGCTTCTCAAGATCTGGAAACCACCAGAATCAGTTTTGTGAATTACTACTACTTTGACATTTTACCCAAAATTCTCCTATTTTCTTGGGCAGAAGCTTCTATGTGCTTATTATATTTACAACAGAAAGGCAAAGTCACAGAAAAATCTAACAAAAGCTGTTGAAACAGTGGTGAGGTGTTGAAGCACCTGCTGAGCAATTATAAAAATATGGTAAACCTCAAAAAGAAGAAACTGTCAAACAATGATTGAAAAATAAATTATGCAAAAAGCAAAGCAGTATTCATATCTTTTTATTGCAAGTAATGCTAAGAACTACTGAGACTTCTGAAAGTTACACCAACTAGAAATAAATATAAGAAAATTAAAAAAATAGAGCTCTTGTAAGAGTTTTGGCTGTTCTTCATGTTCTCATCTTAGAAAAAATAATACTCAGAACTTTCTGTTCTTTTTACTAGTAAATTTGGAAACAGAAAAAGGTTATCTAATTTTTCCATCTTGTATTCTTATACATTTTTATGCAAAGTTGAAATTGTGATGTAACAGCATTTACAGTAGATTAATATCTGAGTTTCCAATGATAAATTATTTTATTAAAACTATGTTATATTTTATTTTTATAAGAAAGATCAACAGGCCTATTTAATTCTGCCTTTGCTCTGCAATGTGAAAAAAGTGTGAAAACGTTGATGGGCTTGTCAGGTTTCCACATCCATGTTTAAGCCTACCAGGTGAAGCTGCAAACGGATCAAAGTTTAGAACTGCAGAAACAGGAGCTAAGAGAACTTCACCCAGCCCAGCTAGAACCCAGTTCTCTTAACTACTAATGTTAAAACATTCATTGACTCCAGTCCCCATGCTTCTTCCTTAGTGCTACTTTTTACAATTTTAACTATACATAGCTCATATTTGGGGAAAAAAAAAATTTAAACTGATTTTTTTTTTCCATAAGAAGTTCTGAAAGATGTTCTCCTCACTAAAGATGGTTGAGCACTACATAGCACAGTATCATCCAAAGAGTAAGTGCTGCAGTTAAGGTCTTGGCACCAGCACAAATCATATCCTAAGGTCTCAAGTTACCCACTGAAAAAATAAAGTATATTTAATTAAAAACTACTTATGAAAAATCTGTACTAACACATCTCATTGGATTTTCAGGAAAATTTAAGCTACACCAAGAAAAGCTACATACTACTGGGACAAGAGATATTATGACAGAAAGTGTTAGGGTGCTAGGCTCAACCATAGATAAATCACAGACCTCTGACAAAAGGTAGAATATGTAAAAGCTATTCTGCTCCCATTCTCCCACACACAAACTTCTGGCAGACAGTTCCACTCCTAGATACTAGATAAGAAGAAGCTAACAACTGGTTTTGATCCAAAAGTTTCAGTTTGTCTTTTAGATAAAGTCAAAGTCTACAAGAACCGTGAAAGCAAAGCTATAAAAGTTAAATATGCTTTTAGTGGAAGCTGATGCCTAAGCACCTGATGCTGGACTACTACTCTGTGACCTCTTAAAAACCCATGTGAGGCAATGGAGCTTCATTACTCAGCATTATTTGGAGCATCCCAAAAGCTCAATGGTCATGTCCATGGCATGTTCTACACTGTGGCTGAGAAGTAACAGAGGCATAAGTAACTATGGTTTTATTACCACCTAATGGATGGATGTTTTATAGCCAAAATGGCAAAAACCTCTCAGAGAACCCATCAGCAAGTAAACCAGCAGCACGTACAAGCCAAGGGCAGAATAAACCATAAACATATACCACATCAGAAAGCAACACATGACATTCAGCATTGAATATTAGCAGGACACAGAAGGAACAGAACTAGTTTCCTCCTACCTTGAGATAGCAGGAGACATTCATAATGACAATAAAGCGATATCGCATCTTGTCCAGCTCCAGAATAAACCTGATCAAGGTTCATGGCAAGTTGATGTGACCTTACACACAGCGTTCTTCGACTGAACATGCATGAACATTAAGAACTCAGTAACGCTCAAATTCAGGTGTTAAACATTGTTATTTGGCTTTATGCTTGCAGTCAGCCAGGAATGAGCATGGGACTATTATCAACTCTTTAAATAAATAAGCTTTTAAGTTATTTTTAATAATTCAAAAATTATTTAGTTAATAGATTACAGACTAAACAGAGTATGAATGCAGATAACACTTGAGAGAATGAGAACTTGGAAAGTAACAGCCCTGCAAACATAAATGTCACATACAACAGCAAATCCAACCAGGCAAATGAAGAAACAAGAGCTGAGGTACCTGCATTTTCCTGTGCTGACAGAGGTTAACATCATACTTGACTAGCAGTAGGTAGTATGAAAAATTGTCTTCTAAATGCGTTCTGGATGCAGTGTGAAAGAATGGTTTGCATATTATTTTAGAAATATGGTTGTCATGGAAGCCAAATCTTTACAGGCCTCTAAAAATCCCAATTAGCTCCCTGAAATAAAAATTACTGCACATCCCTTATCCTTTCCCTTATATTCAGGATACCATTTTTCGTCATAGTAAGGTTTGCATTCCACAAGGGTCAATCTCACTAGGTTACATAATAGTAAAACCAACCTTGACACAGACAGCACTAATTAACAGACACAAAAACAACTGAAGCAGGCACACAACACAGACTAATCCTTGCTGCTACAAATGCCAAAGACATCTCAACTAGCACTTCATGTGTGTTTGTGCGTAGGTGGAGCAATCGGTCATTCAGCCCAATCTTGCACATGTAAACAAGAAAACGCAATACATGAAGAATAGAGATTACATCTTGCTTCATTTAAATGCATGGGGGGAAAAAAGCAAAACAACAAAGTATGGTAACACTCCATATACTTAAATAATTTTCCCCACTGAAGTTATGATCCTAAGTTAATAAAATAATTTTAAACCCTTTCTCTGCTGATACACTATCAGTCATACAGATAGTTTGGCAAACAGGAAAATAGGTTGAGCATAATTCTTGACGTGACCTCAGGCTTCTCCCAAACCACAGATGCTGCAGACTGACAGCCCTATTCGGTGTCATCATAGAGCCAACAAATCTGATAGACAGACTACTGAAAAGTTTCCCAGCACAGAGGAAACCTCCACACTATTCACAATTCTTTGTCCCACTTTATTCACAGCCTTGCTCCTTTTTTCACCCCTTGAACTAGATGCATGCAAGGAGAAAAGAGGGCTACAAGCAACCACGGCACAAGTTACTAGTCCTATGGCTCTTTATGCCTTTGCAGTGCTGCCAAACAAAGGACAAAGTCCCAAGAAACTAAGGACATGCTTAAGGCCTCACTGTTTTCTGTAGTGGATTTTGTGCCAGAAAATTCTTAGAAAAGTCTAAAATTTGGCTTGGGAAATTTAAAGTCTATAGGCAATAATCAAAAAACACCAAACATCTATTTTAATGAGCATTCGAAGTTACCTACTGGAAACATCTATTCTGGAAAACCTTCTGCTTGTTTTGTTATAAGGATTGATATTTAAATGTGAATACTTCCCAAACTTTCCAGTAGTATCTTTTCATTTATGCATAACCACTGCATGCTATCCAGTGTCCAAATGCAATCCTATCTCAAAATCAAGATCTGCTTGTAGGTTCCCTCAGTATTTTTCAGATTAGAGCAGCCTCCCTTCTCCCCACTGCAAAGTGTGTTTCAGGAAATAAAGGAAGACCTGGGAAAAACAGTATGATTTTGGATTCCCAATGAAGACTAAGGACTGTGTGATTAAAAAAAAAAAAAAGCCATGAATATATTTTATGCTTGCCTTAAATTTATAAAATCTACCACTGCATTTATATTCTAACAAGACACAGAATGCTCACACAAAGGCAAGCAGATTTCTAACACATAAGATAGTCTCACAACAACAAATCAATAAGCTTTCTTTTTTAAACAAATGTAGGTGTATTGTTAATGAGAATGACTGAATATTTCTCCAGCAGAATTTAACTCAAAGAGAATGCATTATATCAATGCACTTTAGTGCTAGCCAGAAGAATTCTTTATCATAAGAACACATTCATACTCTACAAAGAAGAATAAAAGCAATCTGCCACCAAAGAGATTTCAAATTCCCAAGCCTGCACACAGTCCCACTGATTTCAACAAGATGTGACCTCACAGACACAAGACTAAACCTAATAATGACTCCAAAGTTTAAATCAACTGTAATCATGTTTGAAAGATATAAGATGCTTTACTCTTTTATTACATTTAAGTCAAAGCAAGTGCTGCATAAAGCCAGAGAAGCAGTTCAGTTCTAAGGTAGATGTGAAGTTGGTACACAAAGCACACACTGCACTGAATCACAGTGGAGTGATTTGTCCATTACCCTGCACAAATTAAGGCTACTTAATTGTTTTAAGACATCCCTTTCCCACCCACCAGCTCACTCTGAAATAACTAATTCAGTTTTCATTTGCTGGGTAAAGTTGCCACCAAATTATCCACACCCACATCCGACTCATATAAACTGCCTTGTAATAACCAGAATCCACCAGAGGTCAGAAATGGCCCTGCACAGGAAATGCCTGGGTGTTTCCATTCAGGCCCTGAAGATTACTCTTCTACATGAAGACAGCCCAGGTCTAGGGTCATGCTGTTGTACAGACTTATTTTAAATCTTTTTCTGCTTAACCTGCACTATTAGTCTTTGAAGATACTGTAAAAAGGAACTTGGAAGATTATAAATTCAGTAGCTCTACTGACATTTGTATTTCACAATATTGCTGTTAAATTTAATTAACTATTATATACCTTCTGGTTTTGGCATTGTCATGGCGTAAGAAAAACAAATCATTAATACACATTAATGAAAACTCAAACCAGACATTGTTCAACTCCATAGCCTTGATCCAAACTGGAGTGTATCACCAATTCACTTTTATTACATCAGTACAAAACAGCAGCTTGCAGTATCCATGAATGATCTCGGCAACATGACAGCACACAGCTCTTTTGCACAGCACACCTGGAATACAATGCACCAGACTACTGCCTGACAGTACAAATTGGTCACACACGCGTTTTAAAAACGTTTCCAGAACGCCTCCTAGTGAGAAGTGCATCAACAGGATGTTATTTTAAAAGAAGAAATAATTGCCACTGAATTAATAACTTGGACTTATGCAATACTTCTACAGCCAGTTGGAAACACTAAACTATGAAGTAATTTGCATCTCCATCTCTCAGCAGGGCACAGATGGAGAGTTGCAAAAAGCTAATCTGCAGGTCAGCACATTCAGGAGGTGACAGCAGTTGCAAAAACCTTGAGGCACCACAACACTAGTCTTCTTTGTGAAGGTGTTTTTTTTTTTTAACTCTTTCTTCTGACAAATATCGATTGCAATGTTGCCAGCAGCGATACTCCGTGATCCTGCTGTTTTGCCAGCACGCCAGAGAGAACCCGATTTTAATCACGGCTGCTATAAACGCGAGACTCCCTTCCA